>NC_079494.1:124139870-124460218 GCF_030052815.1 Hevea brasiliensis | reverse complement strand
GCATTTTTAAGATCTAGACGCTATTTATAATAGTGTCCATTAAAAATTTAAAAAGAAAAATAGCGTCAAACTTTCTTTAAAAATATCAATTAAAAAAATAAAAATTGAACGCTGCTATAAATAATATTTAAAAGGAAAAAAATAATATTTATATTTTATTTAAAATATAAAATAAAATAATTAAAAAAATTATAAGTAGCGTCTAACTTTTTTTAACTTTTTATAATTATTTATTTTTTTTTAATTTTAATTTTTTATTTCATTAAATTTTAATTTAATTTTAAATTAAAAAAAATATTTATAATAAAAGTATTATAATATATAATATTAAATATTATGACTTTATTTATTAAAATAATATTTATATTTTATTTAAAATATAAAATAAAATAATTAAAAATTTAAAGAAAAGTCAGACACTATTATAAGTAGTGTTCAAATTTTAATTTTTTTAATTAATTATTTATTAATCTTAAAAAATACTATTATAATTAGCGTTGCCTACTTACTTCATGTAAAATTCACCCATTTTTTATAATTACTTTCAAACTCTTTTTTTTTTTATTATTACACGCTTTTGGTAAAAATCCCCAATTATGGCTGCAATGTCCGACTAATTATTAGATATCCGAAGCACTTAAAAATAGTGCATCTTCGGTTTAAGCAGAGTTGTTTCAGACTTGAGAGCTATGGAGCGAAGGTAGAGGCTTAGAGTTGATGGATTTATCTTGTCATGAGATTTATTCACATCAATCCTAGGCGTACAATACAAGGCCAGGCAAAAGAGACCAACATTGTCAAATATTGATGCTAGGGAAAGTTTCCCTGTTGTTTATGAACGGCAGGAAAAGCTTTCCGTCCAACAGGGAGGTCTTTTTTTGCGACAGGGATTCATAGACAGGAAGGAAAACTTTCCATCATTCAAAAAGAACCCGAAGAAGAAGCAGCATGCGGTTGCAAATTTTGCAATCTCATAATGTGTGCTTCATGCAGAGAAGTTTTGGTATCTACCTTTCTAACAATACCAGTTCTAGATTGGCCATTGATGGCTCTGTACAGGTTTTGTGGCGAAGTTTTGATTATCCTACGTACTGATAAGCTATTGCTAGGGATGAAATATGGAATTAACTATGATAACCAGGCATAAGTGGTTTCGTATTTCAATCCGCGAAGCTGTGTGTCACTTGCCTCTGGATCTTTTACCTTTGGCATAGATCCCGGTGTTACAAATAAACCAACTCAGAGAACAGCTCATTTAGTAGGATGTGGGTTTTGACCTACTGATTATACAAGCCTGTCAATTATGAAATGCGCAGCGCAGGTAGTGTTTTTTTTATTACAGATTTGAGAAGGACTTTAATATCACTGAAATAAAGCTCAGGGAATGTCTTTGATGGCATGCATGTAGCTTTGCGAGCCCAAAGAATGGAATGTTTCCGATTGCTTTCTGCATTTGCCATATAAAAAATAAATAAATAAACAAGTTGTTTTTGGTCATACGCAAATTAATTAAAGCTCTCAATAAAAATCAAGTACTTGCGAAATATGATCATAAAAACAGAAAAAATAAGTACATAATCGATCTCTGGTCAAACAATATCACACAATTTAAAAAAAAAAAACAATAACAGCACTGCCTCTCCCCTAGCCCAACAATGCAAGTACGAGCAAGGAACCGAGAATCAAACTATACATGTTACAGAAAGTGGTAGCTGCTCCATTATTAGCCGGCGGTGGAGGTGATGCGGTGCCGGTGGTGGGTGGGGTGCCAGATGAGGGTGTAGTGGAGCCAGATGGAGGAGCAGGGGTGGTGGAGCCAGATGGAGTGGCAACATTGATAGATAACTGCATGCCACTGCTACAGTGACCAGCAGTAGGACAGATGAAATACATAGAACCAGCCTTGGAAAGGGGAATTGTTGTGCTTCCGTCGCTGTAGGTTTTGAGGGCATTGCTGGCGCTGCAGCTGTTGTAGTCGCTTTGGGATACTTCAGCTACTTTGTGGGTGGAACCATCATAGTTGAATACTGTTTATTTATTTATTTATATTTTTTGGATTTGGAATGTAAAAATGCAAGGGTTAGAACCAAATTAATAGCTCCTATTTGATTGAATTTTAATTGCTAGAAGGATATTAGATAACTCACCAAGAGTGTCGCCAACAGAGAATGTTTTACCAGAGGCCCAAGTGCTGTAATCTACTCCGAAATTGGTCCATCCTGCGCTGTCACCCACCACGTACTGTGTAGCGTAGGCTGCTGGAGTAGCCAGCAGAATTATTAGGAAAGCAGTTGCCAATGCCAACGCCATTGTCATGTATGAAGCCTTATGGATCGTTTCTCAGAATTCAACGACAATTGGTATAGCTAGGAAAAGTGTGTGCGTGTTATAAATAGAAAATACAAATGCAAATGCAAATTTGATAGCAAAATTTTAATCAATTTCAAGTAATAATAATAATAATAATAAAAAGCCATCGTGGAATAAGCCTTATTTGTTTATTTGTTTGATTGTACTAACTTATATTTTTCTGTCTACCTAATACGTTGAGAAACTAATTAATTAGGCTTCTCTCTCTAAATAACAGATACTCGGATGGGCTTAATTATTGGCTATAGTTTTGGCTTCTATCTGGTTCAGAAGAAATGGCCGATTAAGCAAAACAAAAATTGATAAGCCGTTAGCTAGAGTAATGGGAAAGTTGCTTAAAGAACTTTCTCCATTGGCTTGGCTTGGGTTGGCTTCCAAGTGAATTCATTTTTAGAATAATCTGAGCTGGAGCGGCAGCAAATTCCACCATATTTTTCATTTTTATACAATTTTCTATTGAGCCACCTAATGCAAAGATAAGAAACATAATCATGGAGAGATTAGGTTAGCATGATCCCACTTTGAAAATTGTGTTATCCCTTAAGAAGATGCTTGTCACGTATAGGTATAATGTATTGACTTTGAAATTCATAAGGAGTTAGAGTTGCAGTTGGTTGGGTTGCTAAAGCACTTGACACTAATATATTATTATCCTTGGCTAACCAAATCTTGGCCATTCAGCGCAAGAAATTCATTCCACTTGGCTGGATCGAATAAGGATACCTCTGTTTGTCAACCATTCTCCTAGAAATTGCCTTAATAATTTCATTAGTTAAAATTTGATGAAATCAAAATTAGAATTAAGAAGTTTATATAATTGGAATTTAATTTCCTTAAATTTTAAGTTAAAATTATTAATTTCTCTCAAAATCAGAAAATAGATTAAAGAATATTAGTAATGTCCTTTAAAATTATTATATATCTCTTAATTTATTATGTGTAAAGAATCATTTGATTTAACTATTATACGCATAAATTTGAGAATTAAAATGAATCGAATCAAATAAAATATGTTAATTTAATATATAAATGAAATAGTTGCGTGTGCATGTAAACGCTTAATTACCACAAATTTGAATAGGTTTTCTATATGAGAAGATGAGGAGATGATTGAACAATTATTGGTGCCAATCGGCATGTATTTATTTATCTATAAGCTTTGACCATAAAACTGATGAGGCATGTCAATTTTGACAAAAAAAAGAAAGCATATATCTCATTTATCAAATTCTTTTTTTTTTTTTCTAAATGCATTTTACATTGCGTAAAAGTCCACCAGAAAAACTACAAAAATTGAGGCCACTAGCCTGATTTACATAAAGACCCAAAACCAAATGCAGCCCAGCAAAAAAGCCCCTACCCCTTCCCCAGCCAAATCCTAACTCTTCCCAAATCTGGCTGAAGAAATCTCAGCGCTACCTAATCTGGACCTACCAAACCAGAGTAACCCAAAGGAGAATACAAGAGAAAGAGCTGTTGCCATAACCTTGCAAGGCTTAAAATCCAACCATGGCCAAGAAGAAACCCCAACAAACAATAGAAAACATATCTCCGAAAGGAAACCATGGACTTGTAAAGCTGTCGATTTGAGGAGAGGAAAAGAGAGACCATGGTCTTCAAAACCATGAAGCACCGACAAGTAAACTTTAGAATTGCCGACTCTTTAATCCCCAAGTCGTCTTCCTTGACTCTACCCTAAAAACAAGAAACCTGCATTTTGCCCCCCAAGAAACCAAAGCCATACAGATCACTAAAGAAAAATCCTCCCTTTAAGTACAAGATCTGTACCACAAATCAAAACTAAAAGCATATCTACACCCAATTAGAGGGTGGGGAAGGAGACAAGCCCACTCTTCCATCGCTAGTCCCGGAGACAATTGTAGCCTTTGATCTTGCAAAACGGTGCAGATGGTTAGGACGTTCAAGCCTGCAGGTTGCGCCCAATGGTCTACCCAGTAAATTGGGCCAACTAGACCTGGACACCACAAAATGTAACAGGTGACTTGGGCCTCAGAAGGGAGTGCACAAATTTAATGTTTAACTGCAGTTCAATAAATCAATTATTGCAATTAAATTAAAATATGATTTGGGCTTAGGCTATGGGCTCATGAAGCCCTAAAACAAACGTGGGCCCAAATTAGAGTTTCCCTCTTAAAAGTATTAGTGGTCATTTCCCTTTTTTTTTTTGGGGAAATATTAGTGGTCATTTCGCTTCTTCTTTTCACTGTGAAGTGTCAACTTCTTCCTGTTCTTCATCTCGCGTCCACGTTGACCAGCAGTCATCTCAGCCCAGGGATATCCTCTCGCCGGAGAAACATCGTGCTCCTTCTATCTAACCTTCTGTTACCACATCGCGATAATGACTCCAGAGTAGTAAGTTATAATCCAATAATCATATTATTGTTTCTCAGCCTGCTGAACCATACAAAATAGTACATATTTTAGGTTTCTAGTTTATGCTCTATTTGAAGATTAAAGGTGTATCTTATGCTTAGTTATGTATTCGATACTCGATTTAGCTTCTAACCAGTAGTTCTTTTTTAGATCCGTTCATTGAATGAAATTTCTTCTCAAGGAAGCCTTGGATGATGGCTATTCCTGATAAATTATTGTACGGTGTACAAGTAATTTGTTTTTTAAGTAGGGTAATGATTTCGATTTGGCTGTGTTTTATGGTTTTGGCTTTAACGTGTGTGAGTGGAGCTTGGAAGCGGAGCTAATAGTAACCACTTGGTTGGCAGAACTAGAAGTATCTGTTCACTGTTCTGAAACTGGTCTCGATAATATCGAAAAACAAATTAACATATAGATTCCTTTAACATAATTTCTGATAATAATTATAATCACAAATGGAATGATGTGTTTTTAAGCTTTATAGATTATAATTCATTAACATTATATTTTTCTTTTAAGTCATTGCAAGGTCAACTTTATTGCTATTTCCAAACAAGCCTTAATTTCATTCAGGGATGGGACATAACTAATCTGTTCTCCATTAGGATGTGAATGGTGTTGTTAAAAATGTTGGTTTGATTGCTACCTCTAAATCTGATTATCTATCAGTTATGAGTTTCAGCTTAAAGGTTTTCTACCTTTTCATTGACAAATGATATGGTCCAAGTTCTTGAGGTGGCAATTATGCGTCGACATTATGCATATATGTATTTGTGTGTTTTGATGCGTGCATGCTTTTTTTGGGAGCTCTTGATGTCTTAGAATCTCATGACATGTCCATTCTTCTATAACTCAATCTTCTCATTGATGCATTTGGTTTAATTACATTTTTAACTAGGCTTAAATTTTTTCCTTGCCCTTTTTGCAGTGATTACCTTTTCAAGCTTCTTCTGATTGGAGATTCTGGTGTTGGCAAATCCTGTCTTCTTCTGAGATTTGCTGTAGGGTCTAAATCTGCTGCTGAAATTTTAGGAATATATGTTGAACTTGCTTACTATTAACTCAATCTTTTGCAGTTTACATGATCTATATTACTTATTTAAATGAAACTTATCTAAGGGACTGAAATGCCTATTTAAAGAAAACTAGTAGTATAACTGAATTTTCAATCTACTCTTTCAACTCTTCAATTGCACCAATTGAATTCTCATACTCTCTCTGTGAAATAATGTGGTTTCTATCATGAAACAGGTAAAGTTTCAGCATTATGGTTTGCGTTGTCATGTGACGACCTAATTTGCGAACACAAACTTCTTTTTCTACCCCAACCCTCCCTTACCTCCTTTTCCCTTTCCTTGTGTTTTTTAGGCCTTTCCCCTTCTCTCGTTAAAACTTTCAACCTTAACATTCTTCTTCTTCTCAGCTTGTATTTATTGTCAATACTTATCAAATTTGTCAGTCTTCTCTTCCTCTCTTTTTTCTTCATCTTATCCTTCAATACTTGTTTTTTCCCCTTTTCTTTTTATTGTTCTTTTTTCATCAACTCTCACAGATCTACTCAATGGTGATGTTTTATCAACTTTTGGATGAGGAAACTGTGGTTAATTGTATTTGTTATTAATTATACCCTCCAAATAATGTGAAATTTTCAATTTGTTTTTTCATTTTTGTCTGGTGGGGAAAAGTGAATTAAATTCAGATATGGTAGTAGAATTAGCATAAATAGTGCTCAGTTACTAACAAAAATGGGTACCATAATCATGCTTCCACTCAAGTACTGCAATGCCTTGGTTCTTAATTTATTGAAAACTTATATTCAAGAAAAAGTATTGAAAATTTTAAACTTAACAACAGTTTTGTTTTAATGAAATTTATAATTCACATTGATTTTAAATATCAAAATGTTCATCCATGAAATAGTTCATACTATAAAGACTTAATATATATATATATATATATATATATATATATATATATATATATATATATATATAAGTTGGAACCATCCTGAAAAAATACATATTTTCTTTTGAATTTTCTTTATTGCCACATGAGATTTGGAGTTTTAATCTATAATTTGACATATTCCTTGGATTCGTTGATGCAGGATGATTCATATATAGAGAGTTACATAAGCACTATTGGGGTTGATTTTGTAAGTAAATAATACCTTGTGGCCATATTGATTTTCTTTGACAACATTATTACTAATTCGGGTCTTTGTTTTTTTATAAAAAAAAAAAAAAATTATTGTAGAAAATACGTACAGTGGAGCAAGATGGGAAGACCATAAAACTCCAAATTGTATTAGCTCTTTGCCCTCCTTTGCAGATATTCCATTTACAGATTACCATTATTTGTTACTCATAAGGCTAACCTTAAATTAAACTTTTTCTAGCACTCAGTGTGAGCTTGGTACAGTTTCTTAACAATTTATTGAGCACTCAGTTTGCATTTTATTCTACATGCAGTGGGATACTGCTGGGCAAGAACGATTTAGGACGATTACCAGTAGCTACTACAGAGGGGCACATGGTATCATAGTGGGTGATCTCCTTTTCTTCAATTTTACTCTTGCTTGTTTGATATCACCCTGTGTTGATTATCCTTACAACAAATGTCTTATTGGGTGGATGCTTTTGTAGGTTGTTTATGATGTGACAGACCAAGAGAGCTTCAATAATGTCAAGCAGTGGCTAAATGAAATTGATCGATATGCTAGTGATAATGTCAACAAACTTCTGGTTGGAAACAAGTGTGATCTTACTGCAAATAAAGTTGTGTCCTATGAAACAGCAAAGGTATGGCTAGTTCCTGTCTCATGTATTGATATGTATATTTCTTTATTAATTGGAATTTGGTGCTTGAACTTGTTTTTTTCTCTTTCACTCACTCCATCCGTCCCATAGCTTATCAATTTTACTTTTTCCTTCTCTTTTAGGCATTTGCAGATGAGATTGGTATTCCTTTCCTGGAAACCAGTGCAAAAGATTCTACTAATGTGGAACAGGCTTTCATGGCCATGGCTGCTGCTATAAAGGATAGGTACTGTTGTAATATTCATAGTATAATAACAACAAACACAAACAATTATTTCCACCAAATTTGGTAACAATGACAGTTGTGGAGGCTGTGTTTAGAAGTAGGGATTCCTTCTCAATTCGATTATGCAGTTAGCTTGTCGGCTGTGGAGTGCTTCCAGTGGCTAATGTTGCCTTGGAAAAATCAATAAAAGGCTGGCGAGAAGTATAAAATTATCAATTTGGCAAACCTTAAGTTCAGTTCAGTCCCTATGTAGTTGTCATGAATTGTCTAGCTGGTAAACCTCGAGTGTTATCCTTATGTGGTTAACTGGAACCCAAATGATCAGATTCAAATAAATATTTTAAACATGATTATTTGTGAACCAAAATATCAGACAGCAGTAAGCACTGGTGAGTTTTCTCTGGTTGATGCATACCAGGAGCTCCTAATCTTCCTTTCTCATCTCATCATGTTTAGTTGAACTCTGAAACTTAATACTCAAGTCCATATGAAGTTGCTTAAGTTTAATTTCCTAAATGATTGTTGATTAGTTTGTGCATTTGTATTTATGTTGAAGTTTTATTATGGTTACAGAATGGCAAGTCAGCCAGCTACGAACAATGCAAGACCTCCCACAGTGCAGATCCGTGGACAGCCTTTTGCACAGAAGAGTGGCTGCTGCTCGTCTTAGGCCGAAAAGAATTATTTGTTAAATCTGCTGGGTCTTGTCTGCAGGCTTATCCTCGGCTTGGAAGATTTCCAATCTGTCTTCATTCGCTTGAATTTACAAACCTGTTCCAGATGAACCAGCCTCATCAAACTTGCCCTTTTTAAATGATTATAGAACTGTGACAATATCTGTTCTTTGGATGCACTTGGTCTTGTACAAAGTAGAAATGCTAATAGAGATTTCATATTGTTGCTTGTGTGACCCATTCTTTTAACTTTCTTGTGTTACATTTACCCGTGAGGTTGAAGCAAATGAATAGTAGATGAACCTTTTCAATAAACTTATCTAAAAAACTAGCTATACCTTTCCATGATACTCTTTGTTTCTTTCGCTATTGAAATTTGAGAGCAGCGTTGCATACGTCCCTCTATATTAAATTGCATTTTTTTCCCTTTATTTTACATTCCATAGTAGGAATAAAGTAGAAAATTAAAAGCTTCTAGGGCGATTGAGGTAATTGCCCAACTTTGGGATCTGCATTTGATTCTTACCATAATTAAGGAACTGATGATGTTCATAATAATGTTATTATATTTACAATATTACTAAAATTTGAAAGCTTTAAAATATTTAACTAAAATAATATTCAAAATGAAAAAATTTCTTATATATAAAATACATAAATTCTCAATGGAAACTGCCAGATGGCTTATCATAAGAATAAACGTGGAAACTTCAAAAAAATATCTCACCTGTTTTGCATAAATATAGATGGAATATTAGAAAATTTTAACAAAAAGATATACAATTTTCATCATTCTATGCTTAATAATCTAATTTATAATTTGTCACGTGTTATATTTATTATATTAATAAATAACTTCTTAATTAATTAATGTAATTTTCACATTGATAATATTATGAGAAGTGTGTTTCTATTTAAAATATAATTAGAGTTAGTAATATCCTTTCTATAAAGCCCCTGGGGGGCTTATTATATTTTTAATAAATTTAACCTTTGTAAAATTCAATTAGATTAAAAGAATTTTAATAGAACTGTAATAAATCCAATTAATTAAATTAATAATTTTAGATAGTAATAAATTTCTATATTATTTTTTAATCAATTTCAACGATTTGTATACTTTTTAATCTATCTAATTTTAAAAATGTTAAAGAAAGCAAAATAAATCACACATTGGACTTAAAAAAGAAAAAAAGAGCCCACAAATGGTCAACCAAGAAGATCTAATGCGGGGTTCTAAAAGGTCTCACTTGCCACCCAAGGTCGGGAACTGCCCAGGATCTTCTATGGAAGGAGCTACCACATTGCTCGTTGCATCTCTGTTACTGAATCCTCTGGCACCACGACCACGCCCTCGCCCACGACCACCTGGGCTGTAGTACCTTTCCCCTTCAGCAGGCTTCAAGAACTCATTAATGCTGACGGACTATAACCATCAGAACATTTCAGATGTTCCGGTCAGTATTTACTTTCATAGACATACAGTGAAAGCAACATTATATGATAAAACAAACAAGGAAAGAAGCAGAGTAATTCCAGTTTTTATACATACAACCCAAAGACCAATGGAATCCTATAGTTAAAAAACAAGAGCAAATAAGAATATTGCAAACAAGAGGACTCCATGAAAGTTTGTGAATCATTGTCCATGCTCCTCGTGAGCACAACAGAACAGTAATGTAAGAAAGTGCTTGTCACTTATGACAGGCACTGATGTCTCGGTCTGCCCATTTCAAGACTATCACAATATTACTGAAAAGAATCACACTAAAACAAAATAAACATGTAACTAACATATAACTAAGCTCTTTTTTGCTCTATTAGTAAGTTTTAATTTTAGGAATTAGGTGTTTTAACTTTCAATTCTACCAGTACGAGCTACTCAGATTAAATTACTAATAGTTAATCCAATTGTCTGCATCAATTGATCATACTACTAGAAGCATATTGTGCTCAAGAGTTCATGGATGATGGTCGCATGCTTAACATAGTAAATTGATCATTTTAACTCAGTTCCTTCTCCCCTCAAGTTTGTCCAACCACCGTAGTTTTAGCCATCGGTCCCAAATAAAAGCTGCAATTGTGATGAGCTTAGGGATACCTCCCACTATTTTAGTTGTCGTTGGAAATGGAATAAATTTGACTCGGAAACAATTCAGTGATAAATTGAAAAATCTTCAAAGTTTAAACACCTAATAGCTAAAATTAAAACTTTTTGATAGAATTGAAAAACTGCATAAGTTCAAGATTTTTTTTTTTGGCAATTAAAAAAAAAAAAAAGAAAAACTCTGGAATGCAAAAGCATGTTGGAAAGATAGGAAGAACAAAAAGTGTTGGGGTTAGGAGGTGGTACCTTTTTAGCTTTCTCATCCTTCTCAGAAGCCTCTTTCCGCTTATCCTTATCAGAGCCCTTGAAAATGGAAATTAGAAGAAAAAAACACTTAATTTATTTGATGATGGCTTTATAATATCAATGTATAGTTAAAAACTTTGAAGGGATTACAATATAATAGCTAAAAACTTCGAAGGATTACAATAGACTTCACCAATTTAATAAAGATGTCATCATTCCCCTTCTTGCTTGAGATCTGCTGCATGGATTCAAACACTTTAGTATCCACCTTTCTTTCCTCGGCCTTGAGTGGCTGCAGGGCCTTCCTCTTCTCTTCTAGCACCTTCTCATATTCTTCAAGAGTCATTTCCTAAATAGAAAGGATGTAGCAGGTAGAATAAGCCATTAACTTTTCAATAAATAACAACTTGCTACTGATTGGCACAAATTAATAAAAAAATTGGATCTTTGATTCCCAAAGTTAGATTGTCAGTTAAAAAATTGGCAGTTGGAGTTCATAGACAATGCATTTTAACATTCACAACGACAAATCAGTCTAAGTACTCTTGACTTTAAGTTGTGAGGACCACTAAGAACACATTCTAGAAGCCTTTCTACCTCAAACCTTCACAACAGCAGTCCTAGACACGAAAAGACATTAGAGAACCTTTCACTTGGAACTAGACAACCTGAGGATTGGAAGCTCGGTCTGCCACATTTAGAACTTCTGGCAGCAGAAGAAATATGCTATATATAAACCCAATTATCAAATGCCAACGACAACTACTACTCGGAACATATACTCTCGAATGAAAGCAACACGCACAATTTAATCTTAAAATGGCATTAGTTTCATCCTCATAACCACCCATTTTAAGAAAATGACAACCAGAAAACAATAAAAAGATCAATCTTTAGGTAATATGCATCTTCTCTCGAACAAAAGAAACCAAAAGTAAAATAAGAAATGATACAGACAAATAAAACATCATTGCTAACCTAATATATAAAAACATTCACCTTATCTTCTGGTTCCTTTTCTTCAGGTTCTTTAGCAGTGGCCTCCTTATTTGCATCTGCTGTTTGCTCCTCTCCAACGGACTTCTCATCACCCAAGGTTTTATCACCCTCATTGACAACTTCCACAGTCACCCTAAAATAGCAATAAATAAATAATAACCCCCACCCCCTCCCAAAAAAAAAAGCAATATTAAATTGGGCAGTAATATATTAATGAAACGTTCACTTGTAGTCACTTGCTGAGCAAGTTCATCAGCCTGACTTCCCCAGTTCCCACGACCAGACCCCTCTCGTTTGATCTCATTTCTGCACTTTGAAGTAAGCCATATTAGATGCATAAACACATGACATACACATATCCGATCGGATATATTGCGATCGGATCGAGGATGGCTCACCGGCGTTGGGACCGCATTTTTAGCCAGATCCGGCAGCCCGTTTCAGAATGTAGTCAATATTATAGTCAATCCTAGCATTTTCAGGCATTCTGGGCGCGTTACAGGTGTCAGAATTGGCATAGGTAAGCCCAAACTCCAAGTTGCTCATTTTCGACTAATACAGATTTAGAATAAAATTCATAAAATATTCGTGGATGATAAAAAAATTATAATTCCTTTTACAATAGCCTTATAATATTATTAAGGACCGCGGAGCAAAACTTTAGAATTTTTAGAACTCACTTCGGTAGTTTTTGAAAAAGGGCTAGTTATAGGGGCTAAATTATAATTTTTCAAATTATGGTCGTTGATTGTTGGGTGGGCCTAGGAGGGGGCTTGTGATGTGATTGAGTTGCAATTGTCAGATTTGTGGATATTGAAGTGTATTTTGAACCCTTTTGCAGGTTGGGTAGGTCCCAGGTAAAGGGGAAACTCTGTCGGAATTCCAACATGAATTAGGCTGTCTGTTGTCTCTTTAGAGTTTTATTTTGACTTAGTACTAATAAATTTATAATTTAATTATTAGGTAATCGATGTCGACTATTTTTCTCCATCCAGCAGCCACAATAATCCTCGTTGTACTGTGAGTAAAATATTAATTTTAATTGTAATTTTGATATTATTATATGTTCAAGCTTGCCCATGCATCACTTATATGTATGTATCTATGTAGTTAAACATTAGGCACATTTTACATTGCATTCATAAATGTTGAAGTGCCATGGATGTTGTTTGTGGTAATTTGGAGTAGTGTGCGTGCGTTGGCGTGCGTGTGATATAGTGCTGGATATGGACAGGACGGGTAGACACAGCTTGAGATCTTCGCTGGGCCTTCGAGGTAGACATAGCTTGAGATCTTCGCTGAGACCCTGTGTTTGGTTTATTAAGCGAAAGTTCGGCTTAAGATCTTCTCTGGCAGAGGTTTGATTAAGAGGACTGTATAGGGGATCAGCTATTGTTTGACATTATCGGGTGTGTGAGTGCTCCAAATTACCTTTTTGCTGTTATGATATGAAATTTATGACGATGTTGCATTTTATTCCACAAGGTGCATTTGCTTTAGATTGCTATAG
This sequence comes from Hevea brasiliensis, assembly GCF_030052815.1. NCBI lineage: Eukaryota > Viridiplantae > Streptophyta > Magnoliopsida > Malpighiales > Euphorbiaceae > Hevea > Hevea brasiliensis. The sequence continues at coordinate 124,446,873 of NC_079494.1, read as the reverse complement.
AGATTATAGTTAAAATTGATATTTTACTCTCTGAGTCGAACGCTGACTCCTGTTCACCTATTTTTCCAGGCTACAGGAGGAGACCTTTTTCAAAATAACCTGTTCCTTTCCTCGCAGGTTATGGAGAAAATTACTTAACTGTATTATTATTGTCTAAATTTGTAATATAGAACTTCGCATATACTAATAGTAGCATTAATCCTGTCAGGGACTGCATGAATTTAAGTTTTTGTATTAACAAATAAAATTTTTTTATGATTTTTAAATAGTTTGTAAATGATGTAACAGGGTTGAGCTGGACTCCCCTAATTTTAGTTTCTGATAATTACTGGGCTAAGTTGGCCCGAAATAAAATTATAACAGTTTAATTTAAATTATTTTATATGCATATTGGGCCTAAATTGTGGGCCTAGTTATGGGTTGAGGAATAGTTAGGCTTACTACGAGCCTCGAAGGCTTTAGGCTGGCCCAAGTCCTAATGCCGATCCGGCCCATAGGTTGGGTCGTGACACAGATAATGAGAGTTGCTGTTTACGAATAACGGTGGGTCAATCCAGCAAATAGCCGGGATCAAAGGTACTTGATGCTTTATTTCCATTTATTATTAATGCAGTTTCACAATGCTCAGTACCCATGTGTCTATTATTCAAGTATAAAAGGGTTTATTTTCATATTCTCTTGCCCTTGGGCTTTTGGGTCAAAGTTGTAAAGAAGTAAAGGAGGGAAAAATCTCGCCAATTTCCCCCAGGTTATCTAGGATTTACATTCTGCTTTTTTACTTCCACACATTTCCTTGTTCTACTTCTCATAGTTCCGTATATAGGAAATTGTATATATATTTTCTCTCTAGTTTCTTGTATGTCTTCCAGCGTTCCAGCCAAAAAGATGAGAGAGGTTATGCCTTCTACTACTGTCTAATATTATGCCTGATATGATGTGAACAGTGATCTGGAATTTAATCTAAAGCCATTTTCTCACAGGAAACGTATCCAGCCTTTGGAGCTGACGGGCTAGTGGAAAGTTTTTGAGGTGAATGCTACTCCAGTATTTGGAGATGAGATGGTAAGTGGGGACAGCATTAGTGTCCCATACGTGCACTTTTGTACAGAAACCTTGAAAAAGAGGAGCTTGCCTGAAAATCCAATCTACTTTGGGGAGGAGGAGATAATAGACATGCAGGATGTGACTCTCCTTTGGCTGCCAGATGGTGCCTCAGGATATGTTGATGTTGGCAAGGATGGCATCCTTTGCATTGGAGTTGGATGGTACTCGGACGAGGGAATCAAACTTGTTATGGAAAGGGATTATGGATTGGATGGGATGCTCAAGGAAGTTCGGTGGAAATCTGAGGTAAAAAGGTGGTGGTCTGATCCACACCTTGTGTAAAATTTCACTTGTTATTTTGTTGGTCTGTTAAATATGAAAGGCTTCATTTGTGTACTCGTTGGCCGAAGAAGCATTGCATGCAACATTCAAGATCTAATCCACACATGATTGAGAGATATTCCAATAGGGTCTGAGAAGTGTACAGCTTATCATTTTTAGCAAGCAAATCCTCTCATCTACCTGGAGTACTAGTTTGTCCAATTCAAGGTTACTGTAATTTGTCCGATATTCATTAAATTTCCTAGTTTAGCACTCTATTTTATCATGCGTTCACGTTGTTGGGTTAATTGTTCGGATTTGATGCTGTTGATGTATAACCCTTTGAAAAGCAATCAAAACAAAATCTTCATTCTTGCTCAAGGTTAATAACTTTGTCTAGAGTTACAATTGTGCTCAGGTTAATTAAACCCTCCAAATTTAAACTAGAAAAACAACTTGCAATCGGGACTAAGGTTAATGTTTAACACTGCCTGGAGTTATAATTGTGCTCAGGTTAATAAAACCCTCCAAATTTAAACTAGAAAAACAACCTGCAATCGGGACCATTTGTAGTAAGATTGAAGATAGATGGACCTTCTAAGACGTTGATTAATTTTGCTATTTCCACGTTCCCAACAGTTCCTCGAAATATTCTCAATTGGGTAACCACATGCCCATACATCCTTACACAGCCTCAAACAGTTCTCGAAAGGCAGTAAAACCATCAAGTTATTGAAATAGCAAATCTTACAAGCAAAAATCAAACACAAAAATAATCCCCGGATACAAATCGAATGGACAGCATAATAGCCCTTAAATAGGCTTAATCTTGAAATGTAGTGAGATGAGAGAGAAGACAAAGCACTTCAAGTCCTGCAACCACATAAAACGCCATTAAGAACCAGCATTTATAGTAAAACTCCCAATGTTGATGTGCTCAATAGTGGTAACGATTAACAAAAATATGATAACCAACACATTAGACAAAATTAGAATATCAAAGCAAAAGGCCCTCTGAATGGGAAGAGGGCTTTTCAAATTAGCATCCACTCCTATCAATGTGAACCCCAACAACATTTCAACCTTTCACCTTAAGCTATGAACATCTGAAAAGATTTACTATATACAAAAATTAAAAGACTCTGTCACCTCGCCTTAAATTCTGAATATCTGGAATGGTCTACTTCAAACATAGACTACCTCATATACTTTCTGTACGATCACAGCTAGCAGTTATATAAGCAACTTAAAAGAAATGGAAAGAAAAGAAAACGAATAGCACTCTTGAGTTTTCTACACTGAAGTAGATTAACTCAATAATGGGCATAAATCATATAAAAAACAAGAGTCCTTACCAAGAAAGTCGTCTGGAAGCATTTGCTATACATTAATACATTGCTCATGACATTTTTTCTTTTGAGTGCAACAGTGCCCATTGCTCATGACTGCACTATACAATATTTTTTCTTTTAAGGGCAACAAAACCCATTTGTGTTATGGGTTCGTTAAATAATCCAACCCAGCAGAATCAGCATCACAAATCAGGTAAATGATATTGGCAACCTTTATACACTATATCTATTTGTCTAAAAGTTCTATCCATACAAATTAGCCTGGATGTTTACTTATACCAAGTAAACTAAAGAATAGTGCAAGCAAAATTTATGTCCAACACTAACCAATATAAGCAATATAAACCAAAAGGAAAAACACATAGAAAGGCGGAGTATAAATGTGAAAGTAGCTGACCTGAACAAGGTAATAGAAGATACGAAGTCCTTCAGGATCCTTACTACTCTGGACATCAACAAGAGACCCAATTTTTGAGGTAGTGAAGGAGATATGCTCGTTTCCCATCACAATTTCAAGCTCTTGTCGCCCAACCCTGTCCGGTTCTGGCCAGTTGGCATCATCTTCCTTCATGATCTGAGAAACAAAATCATTTGAACCAAATCATAAATCACATAACTACTAAAAAATTTAAAAAATAAATAAGCATATTTCCAGCGCACAAGCGCTCTCAATACACGTAACAAATAAACTGCTCCAAATGCAAACCAAATAAATCAGGAATTCAGAAGAAAAAATCTCCAACGTTATTGTTAAGCTAAAAGCCTAAAACTCAACAAATAGACCATTGATTTCATAACTACAAGGAGCAGCGATTCCTTTAATGCAACAAATATAATGATGAACTGAGAAAAACAAAACCCCAAGCTCCACAAGGTTCTAGTTAAGCTTCGATGCAAACCCCTAAATTGAGATTCAAAAACTCAGAAAAATATTCCGAAGAATATAGATGAATATATGTTGCCCGGGTTTAGAACTTGAGGGGGTTTATATATATATATATATATATATATATATATATATATATATATATATATATATATAGGACAATTAGTTGAAATGACAATTGCAAGCCCTCAGACTGAGGAGGCGAAGGGAAGAACAAACCCTAAGAGAGAGAAAGCAGCATTTTAGAGAAAAAAATAAAATAAAATAAAGAGGAAGAAAAAGAAACAAAGAAAAACTCGCTCTCGGAGATGATACGGCAGCACTCCTTAAGGACGGCACTTGCGGATCATGGTGTCGTTCTTGTAATTGGAGTTGTTGGCGTATCGAGCTTACCATCTGGTCTGAACTCGAACTCAAGGAACTCGTGGCCGAATTTCCCCTTGTGTCCCACGTAGTATCGAAGGTAGAACTCATCATCTTTTGCAGCCATTGCCATGTTTGCCTCTCTCACTGCAAATGCAATTGCTGTTCCAACGAAGTCAGAAGAGAAGAAAACCTGTCTCCTTTGTTCTGTATTTGGGCCGACTCTCAGTTTGATGGACTTGATTGTGATGTGTGATTACCTTACTGGGCCATTTTCGTTAAAGATAAAAAATGTTCAGAATTAGGTCCCGCTACTTGAGATTGTGAGCGTAAGAAAAATAATAGACAATTATGGGAGATTTTTATAAAAAACGTGTAATAAAAAAAATTATACTAAAAAAGTTGGGTTTGAAAGTAATTCTTAAAAAGAGGTAAATTTTACTGAATTGAACGAGGTGAGTTTGGGACGTAAACTATAATAGCGTTTTTAAAGTCCGTACACTATTTACAATAGCGTGCTCATTAAAAATTTTAAAGGAAAAATAGCGTTCGGTTTTTCTTTAAATAATAAATAATTAATTAAAAAAATTTAAAAGTTGGACGCGTCCAACTTTTTTTTAAATTTTTAATTATTTTATTTTATATTCTAAATAAAATATAAATATTATTTTAATAAATAAAGTCATAATATTTAATATTATATATTATAATATTTTTATTATAAATTTTATTTTAAATTATTTATTATAAAAATTAAATCAAAATTTAACAAAATAAAACATTAAAATTAAAAAAATAAATAATTAAAAAAGTTTAAGAAAAGTTGAACGCAACTTACTGTAGCGTTTAATTTTATTTTTTTAATTATTTTGTTTTATATTTTAAATAAAATATAAATATTATTTTAATAAATAAAAATATAATAATTAATTTTATATATTATAATATTTTTATTATAAAAAAAATTATAATATTTTTATAATAACAATTTTTTTATTTAAAATTAAATTAAAATTTAAGGAAATAAAAAAAATTAATTATTTAAAGTATTATTAATTATAAATAATTAATATATTATTAATAAAAAAATATTATTAATTATAAAAATATTATAATATATAAAATTAATTATTATAATTTTATTTATTAAAATAATATTTATATTTTATTTAAAATATAAAAGGAAATAATTAAAAAAAGAAAAATTGGACGCTACAATAAGTTGCTCCCAACTTTTCTTAAACTATTTTAATTATTTATTTTTTTAATTTTAATTTTTTATTTCAGTAAATTTTAATTTAATTTTAAATTAAAAATAATATTTATAATAAAAATATTATAATATATAATATTAAATATTATGACTTTATTTATTAAAATAATATTTATATTTTATTTAAAATATAAAATAAAATAATTACAAGTTTTAAAGAAAAGTTAGACTCTACATCCAACTTTTAATTTTTTTTAATTAATTATTTATTATTTAAAGAAAAGCTGAACACTATTTTTCCTTTCAAATTTTTAATGGGCACGCTATTATAAATAGCGTCCGAACCTTAAAAACGCTATTGTAGTTTGCGTCCCACACTCACCTCGTTCAATTCAGTAAAATTCACCCATTTTTAATATTTACTTTCAAACTGACCTTTTTTGATATAATTTTTTTTTATTACACCTTTTTTGTAAAAATCCCCCATAATTGTTTGTTATTTTTTTTGCAGCTCGCAATCTCAAGTAGCAGGACCGCAATTCTGAACATCTTTGACCTTCAACGAAAATGGCCCAGTAAAATAATCACACATGGATCAAGCCCATCAAACTGAGAGTCGGCCCAAATATAGAAAAATTTAGAGCCCTAGAATTTCGAATTGCGGGACAAAGGAGGCAGGTTTTCTTCTCCTCTGACTTCGTTGGAGCATAAATTTCATTTGCAAAGCAGCCAGTGAGAGAGAGAGACAAACATGGCAATGGCTGCAGAAGATGATGAGTTCTACCTTCGATACTACGTGGGACACAAGGGAAAATTCGGCCATGAGTTCAGACCAGATGGCAAGCTTCGATACGCCAACAACTTCAATTACAAGAACGACACCATGATCCGCAAGGAGGTCTTTCTCACCCCTATCGTCCTTAAAGAGTGTCGCTGTATCATCTCCGAGAGCGAGGTTTTCTTTGTTTCTTTTGCTTCCTCTTTATTTTATTATTATTATTATTTTCTCTAAAATGCTGCTTTCTCTCTCTTAGGGTTTGTTCTTTATATATATTTATATACATATAAAATTATATAGATATTTATAATATTTTTATTATAAAAAAAGTTTTTTATTTAAAATTAAATTTTTTATTTCCTAGCAGGTTATGGAGAAAATTACTTAACTGTATTATTATTGTCTAAATTTGTAATTTAAAACTCCGCATGTACTAATAGTAGCATTAATCCTGGCAGGGAATGCATGAATTTAAGTTTTCGCATTAACAAATGAAAATTTTTTATGAGTTTTAAATAGTTTGTAAATGATGTAACAGGATTGGGCTGGGATCCCTTAATTTTAGTTTCTGATAATTACTGAGCTAAGTTGGCCCTAAATAAAATTATAACAATTTAATTTAAATTATTTTATAAGCATATTGGGCCTAAATTGTGGGCCTAGTCATGGGTTGATGAACAGGTAGGCTTACTACGGGCCTAATTATAAAAAATTTAATTTTAAATAAAAAACTTTTTTTATAATAAAAATATTATAATTTTTTTAAAATAAAAATATTATAATTTTTTTATAATAAAAATATTATAATATATAAAATTAATTATTATAATTTTATTTATTAAAATAATATTTATATTTTTTTTAAATATAAAATAAAATAATTAAAAAAGAAAAATTGGACGCTACTATAGCGTCTAACTTTTCATAAACTTTTTTAATTATTTATTTTTTTAATTTTAATTTTTTATTTTATTAAATTTTAATTTAATTTTAAATTAAAAAATAATATTTATAATAAAAATATAATAATAATAATATTAAATATTATTACTTTATTTATTAGAATAATATTTATATTTTATTTAAAATATAATATAAAATAATTAAAAATTTTAAAGAAAAGTTTGACGCTGCATCCAACTTTTAATTTTTTTTTAATTAATTATTTATTATTTAAAGGAAAGTTGGATACTATTTTTTCTTTCAAATTTTTAATGGGCACGCTATTATAAATAGCGTCCGAACCTTAAAAACGCTATTATAGTTTGCGTCCTACATTCACCTCGTTCAATTCAGTAAAATTCAACCCTTTTTAATAATTATTTTCAAACTGACCTTTTTTGATATAATTTTTTTTATTACACCTTTTTTGTAAAAATCCCCCATAATTGTTTGTTATTTTTCTTGCAGCTCGCAATCTCAAGTAGCAGGACCGCAATTCTGAACATCTTTGACCTTCAACAAAAATGACCCAGTAAAATAATCACACATGGATCAAGCCCATCAAACTGAGAGTCGGCCCAAATACAGAAAAATCTAGAGCCCTGAAATTTCGAATTGCGGGACAAAGGAGGCAGGTTTTCTTCTCCTCTGACTTCGTTGGAGTATAAATTTCATTTGCAAAGCAGCCAGTGAGAGTGACAGAGACAAACATGGCAATGGCTGCAGAAGATGATGAGTTCTACCTTCGATACTACGTGGGACACAAGGGGAAATTCGGCCATGAGCTCCTTGAGTTCGAGTTCAAACCAGATGGCAAGCTTCGATACGCCAACAACTCCAATTACAAGAACGACACCATGATCCGCAAGGAGTCTTCCTCACCCCGGCCGTCCTTAAAGAGTGCCGCCGTATCATCTCCGAGAGCGAGGTTTTCTTTCTTTCTTTCGCTTCCTCTTTATTTTATTATTATTATTTTTTTTCTCTAAAATGTTGATTTCTCTCTCTTAGGGTTTGTTCTTTATATATATATATATATATATATTTATATACATATAAAATTATATATATATTTATAATATTTTTATTATAAAAAAGTTTTTTTATTTAAAATTAAATTTTCTATTTCCTCGCAGGTTATAGAGAAAATTACTTAATTGTATTATTATTGTCTAAATTTGTAATTTAAAACTCCGCATGTACTAGTAGTAGCATTAATCATGTCAGGGAATGCATGAATTTAAGTTTTCGCATTAACAAATGAAAAATTTTTATGAGCTTTAAATAGTTTGTAAATGATGTAACAGGATTGGGCTGGGATCCCCTAATTTTAGTTTCTGATAATTACTGGGCTAAGTTGGCCTGAAATATAATTATAATAGTTTAATTTAAATTATTTTATATGCATATTGGGCCTAAATTGTGGGCCTAGTCATGGGTTGAGGAACAGTTAGGCTTACTACGGGCCTAATAATAAAAAATTTAATTTTAAACCAAAAAACTTTTTTTATAATAAAAATATTATAATTTTTTTATAATAAAAATATTATAATTTTTTTATAATAAAAATATTATAATATATAAAATCAATTATTATACTTTTATTTATTAAAATAATATTTATATTTTTTTAAAATATAAAATAAAATAATTAAAAAAGAAAAATTGGACGCTACTATAGCGTCCAACTTTTCATAAACTTTTTTAATTATTTATTTTTTTAATTTTAATTTTTTATTTCATTAAATTTTAATTTAATTTTAAATTAAAAAATAATATTTATTATAAAAATATTATAATATATAATATTAAATATTATGACTTTATTTTTAAAATAATATTTATATTTTATTTAAAATATAAAATAAAATAATTAAAAATTTTAAAGAAAAGTTAGGCGCTACTTATAGTAGTGTCCAACTTTTAATTTTTTTTAATTAATTATTTATTATTTAAAGGAAAGTTGGACACTATTTTTCCTTTCAAATTTTTAATGGGCACGCTATTATAAATAGCGTCCGAACCTTAAAAAAGCTATTATAGTTTGCGTTCTACATTCACCTCGTTCAATTCAGTAAAATTCACCCTTTTTTAATAATTACTTTCAAACTCACCTTTTTTGATATAATTTTTTTTATTACACCTTTTTTGTAAAAATCCCCCATAATTGTTTGTTATTTTTCTTGCGGCTCGCAATCTCAACTAGCAGGACCCCAATTCTGAACATCTTTGACCTTCAACGAAAATGGCCCAGTAAAATAATCACACATGGATCAAGCCCATCAAACTGAGAGTCAGCCCAAATACAGAAAAATTTGGAGCCCTGGAAGTTCGAATTGCTGGACAAAGGAGGCAGGTTTTCTTCTCCTCTGACTTCGTTGGAGCATAAATTTCATTTGCAAAGCAGCCAGTGAGAGAGAGAGACAAACATGGCAATGGCTGCAGAAGATGATGAGTTCTACCTTCGATACTACGTGGGACACAAGGGGAAATTCGGCCATGAGTTCCTTGAGTTCGAGTTCAGATCAAATGGCAAGCTTCGATACGCCAACAACTCCAATTACAAGAACGACACCATGATCCGCAAGGAGGTCTTACTCACCCCTGCCGTCCTTAAAGAGTGCCGCCGTATCATCTCCGAGAGCGAGGTTTTCTTTCTTTCTTTTGCTTCCTCTTTATTTTATTATTATTATTATTATTATTATTATTATTATTATTATTATTATTTTCTCTAAAATGCTGCTTTCTCTCTCTTAGGGTTTGTTCTTTATATATATTTATATACATATAAAATTATATATATATTTATAATATTTTTATTATAAAAAAAGTTTTTTTATTTTAAATTAATTTTTTTATTTCCTCGCAGGTTATGGAGAAAATTACTTAACTGTATTATTATTGTTTAAATTTGTAATTTAAAACTCCGCATGTACTAGTAGTAGCATTAATCCTGTCAAGGAATGCATGAATTTAAGTTTTCGCATTAACAAATGAAAAATTTTTATGAGTTTTAAATAGTTTATAAATGATGTAACAGGATTGGGCTGGGATCTCCTAATTTTAGTTTCTGATAATTACTGGGCTAAGTTGGCCCGAAATAAAATTATAACAGTTTAATTTAAATTATTTTATATGCGTATTGTGCCTAAATTGTGAGCCTAGTCATGGGTTGAGGAATAGTTAGGCTTACTACGTGCCTAATAATAAAAAATTTAATTTTAAATAAAAAAACTTTTTTTATAATAAAAATATTATAATTTTTTTATAATAAAAATATTATAATATATAAAATTAATTATTATAATTTTATTTATTAAAATAATATTTATATTTTATTTAAAATATATAATAAAATAATTAAAAAAGAAAAATTGGACGCTACTATACCGTCCAACTTTTCATAAACTTTTTTAATTATTTATTTTTTTAATTTTAATTTTTTATTTCATTAAATTTTAATTTAATTTTAATTTGAAAAATAATATTTATAATAAAAATATTATAATTTATAATATTAAATATTATGACTTTATTTATTAAAATAATATTTATATTTTATTTAAAATATAAAATAAAATAATTAAAAATTTTAAAGAAAAGTTAGACGCTACTTACAATAGCGTCCAACTTTTTTTTTTAATTAATTATTTATTATTTAAAGGAAAGCTAGACACTATTTTTCCTTTCAAATTTTTAATGGGCACGCTATTCTAAATAGTGTCCGAACCTTGAAAACGCTATTATAGTTTGCGTCCCACACTCACCTCGTTCAATTCAGTAAAATTCACCCATTTTTAATAATTATTTTCAAACTCACCTTTTTTTATATAATTTTTTTATTACACCTTTTTTGTAAAAATCCCCCATAATTTTTTGTTATTTTTCTTGCGGCTCGCAATCTCAAGTAGCAGGACCCTAATTCTGAACATCTTTGACCTTCAACGAAAATGGCCCAGTAAAATAATCACACATGGATCAAGCCCATCAAACTGAGAGTCGACCCAAATACAGAAAAATCTGGAGCCCTAGAAGTTCGAATTCCTGGACAAAGGAGGCAGGTTTTCTTCTCCTATGACTTCGTTGGAGCATAAATTGCATTTGCAAACCAGCCAGTGAGAGTGAGAGAGACAAACATGGCAATGGCTGCAGAAGATGATGAGTTCTACCTTCGATATTACGTGGGACGCAAGGAGAAATTCGGCCACGAGTTCCTTGAGTTCAAGTTCAGACCAGATGGTAAGCTTCGATATGCCAACAACTCCAATTACAAGAACGACACCATGATCCGCAAGGAGGTCTTCCTCACCCCTGCCGTCCTTAAAGAGTGCCGCCGTATCATCTCCGAGTGCGAGGTTTTCTTTCTTTCTTTCGCTTCCTCTTTATTTTATTATTATTATTTTTTTCTCTAAAATGCTGCTTTCTCTCTCTTAGGGTTTGTTCTTTATATATATTTATATACATATAAAATTATATATATATTTATAATATTTTTATTATAAAAAAAGTTTTTTTATTTAAAATTAAATTTTTTATTTCCTCGCAGGTTATGGAGAAAATTACTTAACTGTATTATTATTGTCTAAATTTATAATTTAGAACTCCGCATGTACTAGTAGTAGCATTAATCCTATCAGGGAATGCATAAATTTAAGTTTTCGCATTAACAAATGAAAAAAATTTATGAGTTTTAAATAGTTTGTAAATGATGTAACAGGATTGGGCTGGGATCCCCTAATTTTAGTTTCTGATAATTACTGGGCTAAGTTGGCCCGAAATAAAATTATAACAGTTTAATTTAAATTATTTTTATATGCGTATTGGGCCTAAATTGTGGGCCTAGTCATGGGTTGAGGAATAGTTAGGCTTACTACCGGCCTAATAATAAAAAATTTAATTTTAAATAAAAAAAAATTTATAATAAAAATATTATAATTTTTTTATAATAAAAATATTATAATATGTAAAATTAATTATTATAATTTTATTTATTAAAATAATATTTATATTTTACTTAAAATATAGAATAAAATAATTAAAAAAGAAAAATTGGACGCTACTATAGCATCCAACTTTTCATAAACTTTTTTAATTATTTATTTTTTTAATTTCATTAAATTTTAATTTAATTTTAAATTAAAAAATAATATTTATAATAAAAATATTATAATATATAATATTAAATATTATGACTTTATTTATTAAAATAATATTTATATTTTATTTAAAATATAAAATAAAATAATTAAAAATTTTAAAGAAAAGTTGGACGCTACTTGCAGTAGCATCTAACTTTTAATTTTTTTTAATTAATTATTTATTATTTAAAGGAAAGCTAGACACTATTTTTCCTTTCAAATTTTTAATGGGCACGCTATTATAAATAGCATCCGAACCTTAAAAAAGTTTTTATAGTTTGCGTCCCATACTCACCTCGCTCAATTCAGTAAAGTTCACTATTTTTTAATAATTACTTTCAAACTCACCTTTTTTGATATAATTTTTTTATTGCACCTTTTTTGTAAAAATCCCCCATAATTGTTTGTTATTTTTCTTGCGGCTCGCAATCTCAAGTACAGAAACCTTGAAAAAGAGGAGCTTGCCTGAAAATCCAATCTACTTTGGGGAGGAGGAGATAATAGACATGCAGGATGTGACTCTCCTTTGGCTACCAGATGGTGCCTCAGGATATGTTGATGTTGGCAAGGATGGCATCCTTTGCATTGGAGTTGGATGGTACTCGGACGAGGGAATCAAACTTGTTATGGAAAGGGATTATGGATTGGATGGGATGCTCAAGGAAGTTCGGTGGAAATCTGAGGTAAAAAGGTGGTGGTCTGATCCACACCTTGTGTAAAATTTCACTTGTTATTTTGTTGGTCTGTTAAATATGAAAGGCTTCATTTGTGTACTCGTTGGCCGAAGAAGCATTGCATGCAACATTCAAGATCTAATCCACACATGATTGAGAGATATTCCAATAGGGTCTGAGAAGTGTACAGCTTATCATTTTTAGCAAGCAAATCCTCTCATCTACCTGGAGTACTAGTTTGTACAATTCAAGGTTACTGTAATTTGTCCGATATTCATTAAATTTCCTAGTTTAGCACTCTATTTTATCATGCGTTCACGTTGTAGGGTTAATTGTTCGGATTTGATGCTGTTGATGTATAACCCTTTGAAAAGCAATCAAAACAAAATCTTCATTCTTGCTCAAGGTTAATAACTTTGTCTAGAGTTACAATTGTGCTCAGGTTAATTAAGCCCTCCAAATTTAAACTAGAAAAACAACTTGCAATCGGGACTAAGGTTAATGTTTAACACTGCCTGGAGTTATAATTGTGCTCAGGTTAATAAAACCCTCCAAATTTAAACTAGAAAAACAACCTGCAATCGGGACCATGTGTAGTAAGATTGAAGATAGATGGACCTTCTAATACGTTGATTAATTTTGCTATTTCCACGTTCCCAACAGTTCCTCGAAATATTCTCAATCGGGTAACCACATGCCCATACATCCTTACACAGCCTCAAACAGTTCTCGAAAGGCAGTAAAACCATCAAGTTATTGAAATAACAAATCTTACAAGCAAAAATCAAACACAAAAATAATCCCCGGATACAAATCGAATGGACAGCATAAGAGCCCTTAAATAGGCTTAATCTTGAAATGTAGTGAGATGAGAGAGAAGACAAAGCACTTCAAGTCCTGCAACCACATAAAACGCCATTAAGAACCAGCATTTATAGTAAAACTCCCAATGTTGATGTGCTCAATAGTGGTAACGATGTATTAACAAAAATATGATAACCAACACATTAGACAAAATTAGAATATCAAAGCAAAAGGCCCTCTGAATGCTGTCATGGGCATAAATCATATAAAAAACAAGAGTCCTTACCAAGAAAGTCGTCTAGAAGCATTTGCTATACATTAATACATTGCCCATGACATTTTTTCTTTTGAGTGCAACAGTGCCCATTGCTCATGACTGCACTATACAATATTTTTTCTTTTAAGGGCAACAATACCCATTTGTGTTATGGGTTCGTTAAATAATCCAACCCAGCAGAATCAGCATCACAAATCAGGTAAATGATATTGGCAACCTTTATACACTATATCTATTTGTCTAAAGGTTCTATCCATAAAAATTAGCCTGGATGTTTACTTATACCAAGTAAACTAAAGAATAGTGAAAGCAAAATTTATGTCCAACACTAACCAATATAAGCAATATAAACCAAAAGAAAAACACATAGAAAGGCGGAGTATAAATGTGAAAGTAGCTGACCTGAACAAGGTAATAGAAGATACGAAGTCCTTCAGGATCCTTACTACTCTGGACATCAACAAGAGACCCAATTTTTGAGGTAGTGAAGGAGATATGCTCGTTTCCCATCACAATTTCAAGCTCTTGTCGCCCAACCCTGTCCGGTTCTGGCCAGTTGGCATCATCTTCCTTCATGATCTGAGAAACAAAATCATTTGAACCAAATCATAAATCACATAACTACTAAAAAATTTAAAAAATAAATAAGCATATTTCCAGCGCACAAGCGCTCTCAATACACGTAACAAATAAACTGCTCCAAATGCAAACCAAATAAATCAGGAATTCAGAAGAAAAAATCTCCAACGTTATTGTTAAGCTAAAAGCCTAAAACTCAACAAATAGACCATTGATTTCATAACTACAAGGAGCAGCGATTCCTTTAATGCAACAAATATAATGATGAACTGAGAAAAACAAAACCCCAAGCTCCACAAGGTTCTAGTTAAGCTTCGATGCAAACCCCTAAAGTGAGATTCACAAACTCAGAAAAATATTCCAAAGAATATAGATGAATATATGTTGCCCGGTTTAGAACTTGAGGGGGTTTATATATATATATATATAGGACAATTAGTTGAAATGACAATTGCAAGCCCTCAGACAGATGAGGCGAAGGGAAGAACAAACCCTAAGAGAGAGAAAGCAGCATTTTAGAGAAAAAATAAAATAAAATAAAGAGGAAGCAAAAGAAACAAAGAAAACCTCGCTCTCGGAGATGATACGGCGGCACTCTTTAAGGACGGCAGGGGTGAGGAAGACCTCCTTGCGGATCATGGTGTCGTTCTTGTAATTGGAGTTGTTGGCGTATCGAAGCTTACCATCTGGTCTGAACTCAAACTCAAGGAACTCATGGCCGAATTTTCCCTTGTGTCCCACGTAGTATCGAAGGTAGAACTCATCTTCTGCAGCCGTTGCCATGTTTGCGTCTCTCACTCTCACTGGCTGGTTTGCAAATGCAATTGCCGCTCCAATAATACACTTTGTTTCTTTTGCTATTGAAATTTGAGAGCAGCGTTGCATACTTCCTCTATATTAAATTGCATTTTTTTCCCTTTATTATACATTCCATAGTAGGAGTAAACTAGAAAATTAAAAGCTTTTAGGGCGATTGAGGTAATTCCTCAAGTTTGGAATCTGCATTTGATTCTTACCAATAATTAAGGAATTGATGATGTTCATAATAATATTATTATATTTACAATATTACTAAAATTTGAAAGCTTTAAAATATTTAACTAAAATAATTTTCAAAATGAAAAAATTTCTTATATATAAAATACATAAATTCTCAATGGAAACTGCCGCATGAGGTAATTCCTCAAGTTTGGAATCTGCATTTGATTCTTACCAATGATTAAGGAATTGATGATGTTCATAATAATATTATTATATTTACAATATTACTAAATTTTGAAAGCTTTAAAATATTTAACTAAAATAAGTTTCAAAATGAAAAATTTTCTTATATATAAAATACATAAATTCTCAATGGAAACTGCCGCATGGAAACTTCAAAAAAATATCTCACCTGTTTTGCTTAAATATAGATGGAATATTAGAAAATTTTAACAAAAGGAAATACAATTTTCATCATTCTATGCTTTTATAATTTGTCACGTGTTATATTTATTATATTAATAAATAACTTCTTAATTAATTAAGGTAATTTTCACATTGATAATATTATGAGAAGTGTATTTCTATTTAAAATATAATTAGAGTTAGTAATATCCTTTCTATAAATCCCCTGGGGGGCTCATTATATTTATAATAAATTTAACCTTTGTACAAATTCAATTAGATTAAAAGAATTTTTAATAGAACTGTAATAAATCCAATTAATTAAGTTAATAATTTTAAATAATAATAAATTTCTATATTATTTTTTAATCAATTTCAACGATTTGTATACTTTTTAATCTATCTAATTTTAAAAATGTTAAAGAAAGCAAAATAAATCGCACATAAAAAATTCAAGCTGCTAGCGTCAAACCAAAGACACCACAAACTATGATCTAAACGTAAAATCTATTAACCTCTCCCAACCCGCCCCAGGAGGTCATCAAACATGGTTGAAAGATTGACAAAGAACCGTCATGCTGCCCAATCCTATCTTCTAATTTTTGCTTCCTCCACTCACTCTTTCTCAAGTGTAGAATAATTTGGACAAAACCAAGTACTTTAATTGTAATGTTTCGTTTCAGCAAAAATAAATCACTAGTCTTCCATCTATTCGAAAACAAAACTGATTAACAACAATTTCTAGTCATAAATAACCCATTTCATATGCAACAAATTCTCAACACAGTAAAATGATATCATACCATTTAAAGGTGACTACAGGGAGAGCAGCAAATGAAATACCTGAAATATACATTTTAAAGCATAAAATGAAGTTGTTTTTTCAAATTCAGGAAATCACATTATTGTAGTCAACTTCCTGCCAAGATTTACGAAAAAAGAGCCCACAAATGGTCAACCAAGAAGATCTAATGTGGGGTTCTAAAAGGTCTCACTTGCCACCCAAGGTCGGGAACTGCCCAGGATCTTCTATGGAAGGAGCTACCACATTGCTCGTTGCATCTCTGTTACTGAATCCTCTGGCACCACGACCACGCCCTCGCCCACGACCACCTGGGCTGTAGTACCTTTCCCCTTCAGCAGGCTTCAAGAACTCATTAATGCTGACAGACTATAACCATCAGAACATTTCAGATGCACCGGTCAGTATTTACTTTCATAGACATACAGTGAAAGCAACATTATATGATAAAACAAACAAGGAAAGAAGCAGAGTAATTCCAGTTCTTATACATACAACCCAAAGACCAATGGAATCCTATAGTTAAAAAACAAGAGCAAATAAGAATATTGCAAACAAGAGGACTCCATGAAAGTTTGTGAATCATTGTCCATGCTCCTCGTGAGCACAACAGAACAATAATGTAAGAAAGTGCTTGTCACTTATGACGGCCACTGATGTCTCGGTCTGCCCATTTCAAGACTATCACAATATTACTGAAAAGAATCACACTAAAACAAAATAAACATGTAACTAACATATAACTAATCTCTTTTTTGCTCTATTAGTAAGTTTTAATTTTAGGAATTAGGTGTTTTAACTTTCAATTCTACCAGTACGAGCTACTCAGATTAAATTACTAATAGTTAATCCAATTGTCTGCATCAATTGATCATACTACTAGAAGCATATTGTGCTCAAGAGTTCATGGATGATGGTCGCATGCTTAACATAGTAAATTGATCATTTTAACTCAGTTCCTTCTCCCCTCAAGTTTGTCCAACCACTGTAGTTTTAGCCATCGGTCCCAAATAAAAGCTGCAATTGTGATGAGCTTAGGGATACCTCCCACTATTTTAGTTGTCGTTGGAAATGGAATAAATTTGACTCGGAAACAATTCAGTGATAAATTGAAAAATCTTCAAAGTTTAAACACCTAATAGCTAAAATTAAAACTTTTTGATAGAATTGAAAAACTGCATAAGTTCAAGATTTTTTTTTTGGCAATTAAAAAAAAAAAAAAAGAAAAACTCTGGAATGCAAAAGCATGTTGGAAAGATAGGAAGAACAAAAAGTGTTGGGGTTAGGAGGTGGTACCTTTTTAGCTTTCTCATCCTTCTCAGAAGCCTCTTTCCGCTTATCCTTATCAGAGCCCTTGAAAATGGAAATTAGAAGAAAAAAAACACTTAATTTATTTGATGATGGCTTTATAATATCAATGTATAGTTAAAAACTTTGAAGGGATTACAATATAATAGCTAAAAACTTCGAAGGATTACAATAGACTTCACCAATTTAATAAAGATGTCATCATTCCCCTTCTTGCTTGAGATCTGCTGCATGGATTCAAACACTTTAGTATCCACCTTTCTTTCCTCGGCCTTGAGTGGCTGCAGGGCCTTCCTCTTCTCTTCTAGCACCTTCTCATATTCTTCAAGAGTCATTTCCTAAATAGAAAGGATGTAGCAGGTAGAATAAGCCATTAACTTTTCAATAAATAACAACTTGCTACTGATTGGCACAAATTAATAAAAAAAATTGGATCTTTGATTCCCAAAGTTAGATTGTCAGTTAAAAAATTGGCAGTTGGAGTTCATAGACAATGCATTTTAACATTCACAACGACAAATCAGTCTAAGTACTCTTGACTTTAAGTTGTGAGGACCACTAAGAACACATTCTAGAAGCCTTTCTACCTCAAACCTTCACAACAGCAGTCCTAGACACGAAAAGACATTAGAGAACCTTTCACTTGGAACTAGACAACCTGAGGATTAGTGTCACGACCCAACCTATGGGCCGGACCGGTACTAGGACCTGGACCAGCCTGAAGCCCCGAGGCCCGTAGTAAGCCTAACTATTCATTAATCCAACTCTAAGGCCCATTTGGGCCCAATATCAAGAAATCAACCGGACGGAGTCCGGCCATAAAGTGGACCTTTCAACGGGGAGTTTTTGACTTACCCGACCTGTAAACAAAATATATCATCAATTGGGGAGCTCAACTCACCCTCCACATACTCATATCAACATAAAGATAAATGGGAGCTCAGTTCCCTCATCCAGTCCATCAAACATGCATATAGTAATTTTACAAGTCTACATAACAATTTATATTACAGACCCGAATCAATTAAATATTTCTAACACATGCGGAAATTTCTAGAAGTTTATAAAATTACACAAACATGAGAAAACGACCTGCGATGGAGAAAAGCAGGTTAACTTCAAAAATATCCTCCTGTGGCCTGGAAAAATATTGAACAGGAGTGAGCGTTTGACTCAGAGAGTAAAATATCAATTTTAACCATAATCTCTATAACTATCTAAAACTAATGCACCCTGTGGAGTGAAATGCAGCATCAGCAATAAATTCACATCATAACAGCAAAAAGGTAATTTGGAGCACTCACACACCCAATAATATCAATCATAATATATGGGAGCTGATCCCCTATACAGCTCTCTTAAATCCAACCTGGTGCCAGCGAAGAACTCAAGCCGGACTTTCGCTTAATAAACCAAATCGGGGTCCCAGCGAAGAACTTAAGCCGTGACTACCCCGAAGGACCGGGTCCCAGCGAAGATCTCAAGCCGTGTGTACCCGTCCTATCCATAGTCCACACCACATCACACGCACGCCAACGCACGCACACTGCTCCAAATTACCACAACAACATCCATCGCACTTTAACAGTTATGAATGCAACATAAAACGTGCCTAGAGTTTATCTACATAGATACATACATATAAGTGATGCATGGACATGCTTGAACATATAATAATAGTGAAATTACAATTAAAATTAATATTTTACTCACAGACTTGACAACGGTCACTGTGGCGGCTGGGCGAAGGAAGAAGGCTATCCCAGCTCACCTGACAATTATATTACAATTATTTAATACAAATGACTCAATACAAATCAAGAAAAGACCAAATACGTCCTAAGTCGTGCCGAAAATCCGGCAGAGTCTCCCCTATACCTAGGACCTACCCAACCTGCAAAATGGCTCATAACACACTTCTATATTCACAATCCATATATCCACAACTCAATCACATCACACAGCCCTTCCTGGGCCCATCAAATCAGTCATCCACCACAATATGTAAAATTTCAATTTAGTCCTTATAATTGATCTTTTTTGCAAAAACTGCCCAAATAAGCTCTAAAAATTCTAAAACTTTGCCCCGCGGTCCTTAGCAATATTACTAGACTATTGCAAAAAAAATCATAATTTTCTGAGCTACCACGAATATTTTATGGATTTTTAATCCTATTTAAGCACTAGAAAATTATGAAAAAGCAAGGTTCGGGTTTACCTTTGCCGATTCCGACTTCAGGAACGCGCTCGGGATGTCTGACAATGTTAGGGTAGCCAAAACCTCGATCCAATTCGGAGACTTTTCCGGCAACGAGTCTGTCTGGCCGGAAATTCAAAAACCCGGACAACTGTCGAATTTCCACGAATTGAGGATACCTACACGAAGCCCACAACACGGGGGTTAGTACATAAATTTTTTAGAATTTTCTAAGCTTATTTAATGCTCGGAAAAATATTGCGAAGTTCCGTGGGACCCACCAAAAAACGGTGTCGAAAAATTTTGAAATTTATATCCCCGCGAAGTTCTCGACGAGTGGAGCGCTCTGGTACTCTCGGTTTTCTCGTGGGGTTCACGGTTTGCGAGAAATTTAGCCCGAAAGTCAAAATGGGCTAAAACTTCCCGGGCAAAAATTGGACAAACCGCTCAATGGATTTTGGTGTTCTTGGTGTCTATGAAAAGCTCTCGACAAGTAGATGAGTTTAGACACAAGACCCGGTCCGATTGTTGGCCGGATCAGCCGGATTTTGGCCAGGAAGACTAACGGTCGCGCAGCACGTCGCTCCACTTCGGGTGCCGTTTTCCGGCGTTCCAGGCAGCGGCCGGTGGGCTGGGACGGCTGGGGGTGGGCGCCGGCGAGCTAGGGTGGCAGGGGAGGAGGCGGCGCGGCAAGGGGAGGAGGGAGGAGAGAGAAAACTAGAGAGAAGGGGAGGGAGGTCGGGACGCGCGCGGGAAGGAGGAAGAAAAAGAAGAAGACCGGTCCGATTCGATTGGTCCGATCCGGTCCGGTTCGATTCGGCCAGTTCGATTTAGGATACAAAATTTTAAATTTTCACTCTGCCTTGGGACCGAAAACGAGGTCCAAAAATTTCGAAAAAATTCCAGAAAACTCAGAAAAATTCGTAGACTCCAAATGTATTTTTAGTTTTGCCACGTGGTCTTTAAATTAATTTTAAAAAATAATCCAAGTTTATATTTTTCGAAAATCGAACCGGATTTTTAAAATCCGAAAAATCTCAAATAATTTCTTAAAATTTAAATAAAATTAAAATATCAATAATACTCATAAAATAATAAAATTTAAAATTTTGGGGTGTTACATTCTTCCCCCCTTACAGAAAATTCGTTCTCGAATTTTACACAAGGCAGAATAAAGTACAAGATTACACATTGAACAGATAAGGGTACTTGCTACGCATGTCCCGTTCTGACTCCCAGGTACACTCTTCCACCGACCGGCTCCTCCATAAAACCTTAACCATAGGGATCTGTTTTGATCTTAGCTGTCTCACTTGGTAGTCCACTATGGCTACAGGTTGCTCCTCAAATGTCAAATTCTCTTTTAGCTCTATTACATCCGGCTGTAGTACATGAGAAGGATCTGGAATGTATTTCCTGAGCATGGAGATGTGAAACACAGGATGAACATGAGAAAGGTTGGGTGGTAGCTCCAACTGGTAGGTAACTGCTCCAACTCTATCTGTAACCTCAAAAGGTTCAATATATCGAGGTGCCAACTTGCCCTTTTTTCCAAATCTCATAACTCCCTTCATCGGAGAAACCTTCAAGAATACATAGTCGCCTACTGCAAACTCCACATCCCTCCATCTGGGGTCTGTATAACTCTTCTGCCTACTGAAAGCTGTTTTTAATCGTTCCCTGATTAAAGGAACTACCTCTGAAGTGTACTGCACTAGGTCTACATCATGCACCTTCGCTTCTCCCATTTCCGTCCAACACAGAGGAGACCTACACTTTCTTCCATATAGTGCCTCATAGGGTGCCATCCCTATGCTGGAATGGTAACTGTTGTTGTAAGCAAACTCCACCAAAGCTAGCTGATCATCCCATTGACCTCCAAAATCCAAAACACTCATGCGAAGCATGTCTTCCAGTGTTTGGATTGTCCTTTCGGACTGTTCGTCTGTCTGAGCGTGGAAAGCCGTACTAAAGTTCAACTGTGTGCCAAGTGCCTCCTGCAACTTTCTCCAAAATCGAGAAGTGAACTGGGGCCCTCTGTCAGATATTATGGAAGCCGGAACTCTATGCAATCTGACTATTTCTCGAATGTAGAGTCGAGCGTACTGTGCCATAGAATATGTAGTCTTCACAGGCAAGAAGTGAGCTGATTTGGTTAGACGGTCTACAATTACCCATATCGAATCATATCCTCGCGTGGTACGAGGCAACCTAGTCACAAAATCCATAGTGATCATTTCCCACTTCCATTCTGGGATAAGGAGCTCTTGCAGCTTCCCTGACGGTCTCTGGTGTTCAAACTTCACCTTCTGACAAGTCAAGCACTTGGACACGAAGTCTGCTATGTCTCTCTTCATGCCATTCCAACAATAGCTATCCTTCACATCATGGTACATCTTGGTAGAGCCTGGGTGGACATTGTACAGTGTATATTGTGCCTCTTGCATGATTTCATTTCTGAGATTGTCCACATCGGGCACACATATCCTAGAACCTTGCATAAGGGCGCCATCATTGGCAAACCCGAACTCACCACCTTCACCTTGCTGTACTCTTTCTATGATCTTCATCAATTATTGGTCTCTGTGCTGGGAAACTCTAACTCTGTCCCGCAAGTTTGGCCTCACTGAAAAATGAGCCAACAATACCCCCTCATCTGAAAGATCTAGGATTAAACCTTGATCCAATAACTCATGTACTTCCCGAATCAATGGTCTTTTCTCTGCTGAAATGTGCGCCAAACTGCCAGAAGATTTTCTGCTCAAAGCATCTGCTACTACATTGGCCTTCCCAGGATGGTACTGGATAGTGCAATCATAGTCTTTCAGAAGCTCCATCCAACTCCTCTGTCTCAAGTTTAAATCCCTCTGTTGGAAGATGTACTTCAAACTCTTGTGGTTGGTGTATATCTCGCACACTTCACCATACAGGTAGTGTCTCCAGATTTTTAGTGCAAAGATTACAGCTGCCATTTCTAAATCATGGGTGGGATAGTTCTGCTCATGCCTCTTCAGCTGTCTTGAAGCATAAGCCACTACTTTTCCATTCTGCATCAAAACACACCCTAGGCCAACTCTGGAGGCGTCACAATACACGGTGTATCCTTCACCACTCATTGGTAGTGTCAACACAGGGGCGGTGGTTAGACACTCCTTAAGTGTCTAGAAACTCTTCTCACAGTCATCTGTCCAAATGAATGGACATTCTTCCGTGTTAACTTAGTTAGGGGAGCCGCTATCCTGGAAAAATCTTGCACAAATCGCCTATAGTAGCCAGCTAGACCCAGAAAACTTCGCACCTCAGTGACTGTTGTAGGCCTAAGCCAATCAGTTACAGCTTCAATTTTCTTGGGATCCACTTGAATACCTTCACTAGAAACCACGTGTCCTAAGAATGAGATGCTTTCTAGCCAAAATTCACATTTTGAAAATTTGGCATTTAGCTGGTGCTCCCTCAAAGTCTGCAACACCATTCTCAAGTGCCACACGTGTTCTTCCTCAGTCCGAGAGTATACCAAAATGTCATCAATGAATACGATGACAAAACGGTCCAAAAACGGCTTGAACACCCTATTCATCAAGTCCATAAAGGCTGCTGGTGCATTAGTGAGTCCAAAAGACATCACCAAGAACTCGTAATGACCATATATTGTCCTGAATGCCGTTTTGGACACGTCCTCATTCCTGATTCTCAACTGATGGTAGCCTGATCGCAGGTCT
The DNA here is from genome assembly GCF_030052815.1 of Hevea brasiliensis. NCBI lineage: Eukaryota > Viridiplantae > Streptophyta > Magnoliopsida > Malpighiales > Euphorbiaceae > Hevea > Hevea brasiliensis. Next base: position 124,423,093 of record NC_079494.1, on the reverse strand, counting down.
ATCTTGGAAAAGAATCTAGCCCCTTGGAGCTGATAAAACAGGTCATCGATCCGAGGAAGTGGATACTTGTTCTTCACAGTCACCTTGTTCAGCTGTCTATAGTCAATACACAACCTCAGTGACCCATCTTTCTTTCTTACAAATAGCACAGGAGCACCCCAGGGTGAAGTGCTCGGACGTATGAAACCCTTGTCCAAAAGCTCCTGTAGTTACTCCTTTAGCTCTTTCAATTCTGCTGGTGCCATTCTGTAAGGCGGCATTGATATGGGGTTTGTACCCAGTACAACATCAATGCAAAACTCTATTTCCCTTCCTGGTGGCAACCCTGGAAGCTCCTCAGGGAAGACATCCATCAATTCTCTGACAACAGGAACATTTTCCATGCTAACACCTTCTACAGATGTATCTCTTACCAATGCCAAATACCCTTGACATCCACGCCTCAACATTTTTCTAGCACTAATTGCTGACACCAAATTATATGGAGCCACGCTCCTGTCACCATCAAAGCTAAACTCTTTCACACCAGGTATGTGGAAATACACCTTTTTGTTCCTGCAGTCTAAAGTGGCATAATGAGTTGCCAACCAATCCATCCCCAAGATCACATCAAAATCTATCACTAGTAGAGGAACCAAGTCTGCTGGGAGGATCTTTCCGTCCACTACTACTAGGCTACCCGGAAAAACCATATCTACATCTATGTTGTCACTAAGTGGGGTAGCTATCGACAAAGGGCATTCTAAAGTTGTAGGGCTTCTACCCAATCTCATGGCAAACACAGGGGAGACAAATGAGTGCGTAGCACCTGGATCTATTAAAACACGAGCCTCATAGGAACAGACCAGAAGAATACTTGCCACAACTGCATTTGAAGCCTGAGCATCCTGATGGGTCAGGGTGAAAACCCGAGCTTGACCCCTACCCTGAGTGGCAGAAACCTGATACTGACTTTTACCTCCTGATCTGCCTCCAAATCCACGTCCCCCTTGTCCTCGGCCCTGTTGGCCACTGAACTGACTGCCTGCCATGCTGGAAGTACTCGGATACAACTGACGAGGAACATTTGCAACAGAACCCTGTGACCCCATCTGTGGCTCACTGAACACGGGGCATTCCCTAGCAAAGTGACCTGGTTGGTCACACCTGAAGCATACTCCTGAACCCATCATGCAAGGTCCTGAATGACCTGGTGGGCGCCGGCGAGCTGGGGTGGCAGGGGAGGCGGCGGCGCGGCAAGGGGAGGAGGGAGGTCGGGACGCGCGCGAGGAGGAGGAAGAAAAAGAAGAAGACCGGTCCAATTCGACAGGTCCGATCCGGTTCGGTTCGATTCGGTCGGTTCGATTTAGGATACAAAATTTTAAATTTTTACTCTGCCTCGGGACTGAAAACGAGGTCCAAAAATTTCGAAAAAATTTCAGAAAACTCAGAAAAATTCTTAGACTCCAAATATATTTTTAGTTTTGCCATGTGGTCTTTAAATTAATTTTTAAAAATCATCCAAGTTTATATTTTCGGAAAATCGAACCCAATTTTTAAAATCCGAAAAATCTCAAATAATTTCTTAAAATTTAAATAAAATTAAAATATCAATAATACTCATAAAATAATAAAATTTAAAATTTTGGGGTGTTACAATTGGAAGCTCGGTCTGCCACATTTAGAACTTCTGGCAGCAGAAGAAATATGCTATATATAAACCCAATTATCAAATGCCAACGACAACTACTACTCGGAACATATACTCTCGAATGAAAGCAACACGCACAATTTAATCTTAAAATGGCATTAGTTTCATCCTCATAACCACCCATTTTAAGAAAATGACAACCAGAAAACAATAAAAAGATCAATCTTTAGGTAATATGCATCTTCTCTCGAACAAAAGAAACCAAAAGTAAAATAAGAAATGATACAGACAAATAAAACATCATTGCTAACCTAATATATAAAAACATTCACCTTATCTTCTGGTTCCTTTTCTTCAGGTTCTTTAGCAGTGGCCTCCTTATTTGCATCTCATTGCTTACTCCTCTCCAACGGGCTTCTCATCACCTTAGGTTTTATCACCCTCATTGACAACTTCCACAGTCACCCTAAAATAGCAATAAATAAATAAATAAATAATAACCCCCACCCCCCCCCCTTCCTAAAAAAAAAGCAATATTAAATAGGCCAGTAATATATTAATGAAACGTTCACTTGTAGTCACCATCGAGCATGTTCATCACCGACTTCCCACGACCGTGCCCTCTCGTTTGATCTCATTTCTGCACTTTGAAGTAAGCCATATTAGATGCATAAACAAATGACATACACATATCCGATCGGATATATTGCGATCGGATCGAGGATAGCTCACCGGCGTTGGGACCGCATTTTTAGCCAGATCCGGCAGCTCGTCTCAGAATGTGGTCAATATTATTGTCAGTCCTAGCATTTTCAGGCGTTCTGGACGCGTTCCAGGTGTCAGAATTGGCATAGGTAAACTCAAACTCCAAGTTGCTCATTTTCGACTAATACCGATTTAGAATAAAATTCATAAAATATTCATGGATGATCAGAAAATTATAATTTTTTTTTGCAATAGTCTATTAAGGAAGAATTTTTACAGCTCGTTTGGGTAGTTTTTGAAAAAGGGCTAGTTATAGGGGCTAAATTATAATTTTTCAAATTGTGGTCGTTGACTGTTGGGTAGGCCCAGGAGGGGCCTTGTGATGTGATTGAGTTGCTATTGTGAGATTTGTGGATATAGAAGTGTATTCTGAACCCTTTTGCAGGTTGGGTAGGTTCCAGGTGTAGGGGAAACTCTGCCGGATTTCTGACATGAATTAGGTTGTCTGTTGTCTCTTTAGAGTTTTATTTTGACTTAGTACTAATAAATTTATAATTTAATTATTAGGTGATCGATGTCGGCTATTTTTCTCTATCCAGCAGCTAATGGGGCGAATCCGCAAGTATACGGGTTGTCTCAAGTAATAAAGTGATGAATCAAGTATCGTTCCCACGATGATTTGCAGTTTGAGTACCAAACTATGAATGAAGCGATTATTTGGGCTAATGATTAATGAATGAATGGTAAATGTAAATAAGCGAAGTAAATTGATTAATCTAATTGGAATATGTAAAGAGCAAGCAAATAAATTCTAAATATAGTTTACAATTAAACTAAATTAATAATGGGTAATTTAAATGAAAGTCTAATTATGTTAAAAGTGATTCCAGAGTTGGGGGTTTATGCATAAATTAATTGGGATTTGTCTTGGGTATTCTAATTTTTAGGGAAAAATAGAGTTTGAAGGTGATTAATTCTAAATTCCTTTGATTTCTTTTTCAAGCAAACCAAAGTGTGTTCTAAAATAACAAAAACTACTTTCGTATGTTATTTGATTACTCTAAAACCCATTAAGTTTTGTAACCAATCACTAATTCCTCTTAAAATCCTAGTTTATTTCTAAATCTAGGTGATTTTAAGTTCTAATCCTTGATTATCTATCAATGACTTTCACCTTTCGGTCCTTCAATCAAAGGTTAACACAATACCCAATGGGTACCAACATTAGGCAAGTAAATCAAGCACACAAGGAAGGAATCAAAACTCATATTTATGTAAAATAAGGAAATACCCAGTCCAAATCCATAAATTAATCTTAAACATATTTCCCAACTCTGAAATCTAAAGAGTTTACTCACTCATGATGGTATTTACAAGAAAGATTGATGAAAAAGTAAAGAAAAACATGATAAGAGGACTAAAATAGAAAAACCCAGATAGAAGAATCTAAAACTCTACTTTCTGGAGCTCCAAAAATGGTTGCAGCAGCTCCTCTCCAGAAAAATGGCGTCTCCTCCTCTCTCTCTTATATTTTCTTTCCTTTCTATTTCTTCTCCCTTTCCTCTTGTGGCAAAAACTAGGAAATGATGAATTTATATGGTCCCAAAAAGTTGCCCTAAAAGTAAATAAGAGCCAAAGAGTGGATAGGAAATGAGGTGTAAAATTATCCAAGTCAGCAGCATTATTCACGTTCTGGGCAGTCTGCTTAGGGTACGGCTTAACCCTAAGTAACTTCTTAGCAAATTTCAGCCTCTGGTCGCACTGTCTGCTTAAGGTTAAGCAGACCCTCAGCAAATCTCGGCAGACTTAGAGTAAAATAGACTTTTCTGCTCATGCTTGACTTGTGCTGCACCTTAAACACTGCCACTTTACCCTAAGTAGGATCTTAAGCAAAGTCTCAAGCAAATTTCGACTAACTTGCTCTTTCAAGGCTTGATTTCTTCAACTTTCCTCTATGCTTAAAGAACTCCAAATTTCTTCAAATCACTTCCTAATGCACTCATTGATCTTCGATTTGCCACAAAATCCTATCAAAAACAACAAAATTACAAAAATCAAATATAAAGTATCTAAAGTTAACAAATAAGCTAAAATAAAGCTAAAAACATAAAATATACTAAAATATAAGGGCAAAATGGATGCAAAACTACCCTAAAATGCCTATATGAAATGAGTGTAACAAATTCCCCCAAACTCAAACCTTTGCTTGTCCTCAAGCAAATTAAAAACAAATAATGTAATTTGGGGTACCTTACCTTAAATTTATGAAAATTACTTATCCAAACTCTTAAGCTTACCTTTAGCCACCAACAAACCATATACCCACTTTCAAGATGCAAAGAATTCAATCCTTACCAAAGTTATCACCGCTTAGCCTTGGGTCAATTATTCATATCATCAAGCCCAAACCAATCAATCACAAAGAATAATCATGCCTAAATAGACTATAGGGTAATCCACAAACTAAAGTGTCTCAAATTAATGATATCACAATCCCATAGGCAATTCTCCTATTCCAATCTCCACTAATGTAGCAAAACACCATCAAAAGATCAAAAGGACTTTTCAAGGGTTGTAATGGGGTTAAGGGGGTGATAATGTGGCAAACAAGAAAAGGATAAAGGTAGCAAAATATGAGAATAATCAAATTATTAAAAGATTAAGACACATAATTTTTTTTTTTTGAATCATTTGGGAGAAGGAACTTTATAACTATTCACCAATGCTAGCATATAATTTTGAAGCTTTTAAAGGGACTACATAAATAACATTGACTTTGAATTATAATTGTCCCTTTCAATTCACCCCCAAACTCATTTCTTTGTGTACTTGGGTGGTGAATTACTTTACATACCATAATTGAATTTGCTAGCCCCTTTTTTTTTTTAAAAAAGTGTATCTATCACTCAAAGAATTATTCTCATGGAGGGTAGGTAAGTGTTTGGGTTTATGGCTAGGCATTAATGTGGGTTCCAAAGAAATAAGAGGGATAAATATAGGCTCAAATTGGTTCTAAAGGGAAATTTTTAAGTGACGTTGGCTAAGGCTAAAATAATGGTTTAAAATTCAAAGAATGCCTAGAACATTTATTTTTCAAGTGCATGCTATGATTTCGCCTTGAAAGGTTTTGAAAGATTGTTCTAGGATTGGTGAGACATCAATTAGCTACTTCTCACCCTAGAGTTTTCTCTAAGCACTCAAAGTCAATGCAATTGATTGGGTGGCCCTTAGCTAAGAAGATATAAACTAAAGCAAGAATCTAATAACTTTGCACCTATCTAGAACTTTCAATCCATCAAACCCTTCTAAAAGTAAGCTCAATTACTCTTCAAAGCAATTCTCAATCCTCTAAGGACAAGGTAAAAATTATTTTTATGATATGCATGATCCTAAAATGAATGCATAAATCAAATTAAAATTAAGTGTAATCTATATGAAAACTATATGCAAATGTATGTGTATGAGTATAGACATGTGTGTGGTATATGTATAAGTATATGGATTATCTATATATGGATGAATGAAATACAATAAATGAATAAATGAAAATTTTAAAGAAAATTTTAAAATTTTGCAAAAATTTTGCCCTCACCCCCAAACTCAAATGAAACATTATCCTCAATGTCTAAAATGAATGCAAAGATGGGCAAAATTGTGTGAACTAATCAATTAATGAAATATATATAATTGGGGATTAAATCAATATAAGCTCAAGAATTCCAAAATTAGCTCAAAATGATATTAACAATGAAGCTTTAGAGAGAAAAATGTGAAAAGGTATCCCAAATGTATGAATTTACACTGCTTAAGATATTGCTTAACCTGTTGCATAGGGTAAGCAAAAGCATAAGCATTGGCATTGGCATAAGGATTGGCAACATACCATAAGCATAAATAGTAAAAGGGTAAGTTGTTACCTCCAAATGATGTTAAACATATGCAACTCAAAGGAAATTGTGCAACTCATCAATATCAACAAAATTAGGACTGAATAAAAGATAAAGTACAAAAGTAATATGCAAGAAGATGAAAAGGTGTAATGAAATAAAATCTAACAGTTAAATCAAGAATTAAACCTAAGAGCATTCATAGAATAACTATATCCATATTAGAAGATAAAATAAAATAAACTAAACTAAAGGAAAGAAGTGCAAATATAATCATAAAAACTAATTACCAAAGTATTACAACTATGACTAAAGTTTGAAGATTAAAATAAACAGATTACAAAATAAACCTAAAACAGAAACTAAAATAAACTAGTACTAACTACTGCTACTGTTTAAACTCTGCTGTCAAGGCTTTGTTGCTGTATCAGGGTCTGCTTCAGGTTCTACGGTAGGTTCATTGTGATCTGAAGCTTCAGAAGCAGTTTCCAAATTTTCTGTGAGGTCTTTCATTTCTTGAAGCATGTCTTGGCCCCAATGATATAAATTGTTATAAGATTGGGCCAATTTGTTGTAGAGCTCCAACATTTGAAGTTGTTGCTGCTTCTGCTTCTTTTTAAGAGATGAAAATCTTTTTTTAAGTTTCTTTTCTAGCTTCTTCTTTTGGTTGACCTACTACTGACCCATGGTTTCAATTTTAACTTCTAAGCTCTTCAAGGTTGCAAGGATATCTATGGTGTCAGGTGTGGGAACAGATGGTTGGACAGTGAAACTGGCTACTTTGGATTCCAAGGATCTTAAGAGGGACAAAATATCTGCTAAAAACTGCGGGGCAGTAGTTGTTTGGGGTTCTACTGGTGCAAAGGTAGTTGGGTCTGTAGTACCACTGGCTTCAGGATGCTGCTGTAACAAAGCATAGGTATGTCCTACTTTCTCACAAAGATCCAAGTGTAGCAACATTGTGCTGTCTATATATGATTCACCAGACACTGGCAGTAGCTTATATAGACTAGCATCAAAGCTAAATGAATTGGCTATGGTAGTTATATATCCTCCAAAGACTATACTACCTTTGGTATGTTTTGTGACAATTTGGTGCCAATGAGTAGCTAGGAAATGGGTTGTGCTAACTTGTTTTCTCTCCTTCATGCACCACAAGAAAAATAAATCTCCAGCACTCACAATGTTGTTACCATGTCCCCTTCCTAAAACAGTGTAAGAGATAAATCTATGGAGGTATTTCAACACATGATCGACTATCCTAGAGGCTTTTGCTGTCCTCTGTCTGTAATAACCCCCATAAGGTGCAATGTCTTTCCAGAACTGAACAGGGTCATAGATGGTTTGTTGCCACTCAATACTTTTATAGCCCGAACCCTGAAAACCAAAAATTTCATTCATAGAATCCATGTCTAACTCCCTATTAATGCCAGCACATCGAAAATAGATCACATCCTTATGCTCAGGTACTGTTGGTTTGAAATTCAGCCTTAAGGAACTCAAAAATTTCAAGGTCAAATCCTTGTACACTCGTTCCCTAATCTTAGCAAACTTAGTCCAGTTAACAGCGTCTAAATAGGCAAATACAGAGTCATAAATGCCTAACTCTTTTAAAATCTGCTCATCCATATATTTGTTTGCCAAAATAGGTTTAGAAGCTAAACTCTCATAAGTATTTTTCATATCCATGTCTTTAAAAGCCCAAGGTAATGGAGAAAGTACCTCCTCTATATCATTGGCAGATGACGCAGGTGCTACTGGAGCAGTGGCAGGCTGGGGGGAGTTTAAGGGTGATTGAGGTACAGGGGTTTAAATCGCTGGTGATGGAATTTGCGAGGAGGACCTAGTTCTTTTGCTGACTGGTTCAGAGGGAAGTTGAGGTGGAGAGTTTAAGTCCAAAGGAACAGAGGGCGTTCCTTTTCTTTTTCCCACAGTGGCTTTCTTGGGTCTACCCGCAGCCTTTTTAGTTTTACCTTTAGATTTGGTTTGAGTTGGCGCAGGTTCAGACATTGGTTCTTGGAACTGAGTTTCGAAAATGGGTGTTTCATTTTATGGCTCAGTTTGTGGCGAGAGGGGGGTCGGCGGAATGAGGGTTGGTGTTTGGCTTTGGGGTAGTGGTGGTGTTTGCGGTGGTGGCGATTGAGGTAGTGGTGGTGTTTGCGGTGGTGGCGATTGAGGTAGTGGTGGACTGGGACTGGGGTTAGGGTTTGTGGGTAAAGAAGATAGAGTACCCATTTTCGATTTGACAGAGCGTTGAGATTTTCTGGGTTTCGGTTTGTGGGTGGACCACATCTTGGTTCTCACCATTTAATGAAGAGAAATAAACTCTTCAGCTTCCCTAAAAATGCAGGAAAAAATGGTGTGAGAAGGGATTCGGCGGAATGAAGCTTTGGTTTATCGGGAGTTTGGGCGAGGGCTTTATAAAAAAATGGCAGAAATTTTGGGCTTTTTAAAATGTGGGGCAGACATCTGGTAATTTGGGTTATGCTTGGGGTTAAGCATAGGGTTAAGCAGAATTTGCATAGGATACAGCTTAGTAAGCAACATCATCAGCAAGTTTCGGCAGGTTTGGGAAAAATTATGATTTTACTTACCAAAAATAGTCCAAATGCTATGGAATGCTATCATGACCCTCAGCAATTACCAAATGCACATTAATACCACAAAATTGAAAAATTTAAGCTCATCATCTCTCATAAACTTATCAAGCATGATACAAGCATGTGGTAATTAACTCAAATTAGGCACCAATTGTGATTACCTTTTTGCAAACTTAATGAAATGGTCTCATTCCTAAACTTATACCAAAAGCACATTTTCAGCAGCATTTGAGCCAAGTTTCAGACATTCAAAAATTATAGAAAAGACATAGAAATTGACTTTTTAAGCAGTATGAGCAGTGACAAAAATTAGCAGACTACAAAAACTAGCAGCAATTCAAACAAAAACATGTAAATTTCTAACAGACTACAAAAACTATATATACACTGAAAGGTAAAACTTAACAAACGTTACTTTTGCACTTTAATAAAGCTCACATCAGTCCTAAATATCAAAATTGATCCTCATTTAAGTTGCATTTCACAAAACTTACACAAAACACAAAATTAAACATGTGCTATCAAGTAGATTGCAATATCAGCAATTTAACACAAGTTTAAAAGTGTTACTGTTCACAGGTACCGGATAAAGTGTAGTATTTTGCTTTATACTTGCTCTCTTTCAATTCTTTCTTTTTGCTACAAGTGTTAATTTGCCCAATCTTCATGAATGACCTATAAAAGATAAACAAATGTCACTTTTGAGTTTAATGAGGGTAAAAACTAAAAATGAAATGAAATGGAAAATTAATAAACTATAAAAGGATATGCTTGGGTTGCCTCCCAAGAAGCGCTTGTTTAATATCTTAAGCTTGACCTTCTTTTTCAAAGTTCATGGTGGTTGGAATTGGAAAATATTACCTCCCTTTACAACAGGTGCTGAAATGAATTTATACTTCAACTTTTTCCCATTATATGTGAAAATACATGTTGCTTTGTTCAGAATCCCAACTATATCTTGAAGAATATTCTTACAAACTTTAAATGAATCTCCTCTTTTGAGTGATTTTGATGGAGGCTTGAGCTTAACTTTTGAAGCTTCATTGTTAATCAAATGAGATGGTGAACCTGACTTTTTCTTTCGCACTTTATGCTGATTGCATTGCATTGGAATAGCTTGATTTTCCTCTAGTTTAGTAACTTCAGTTTTAGCATCATGCTCTATAACATCTACCCTATGACAAGAATTCATCACAGCTGGTTCCTTGGAATGTTGGAATAAATTAAACTCTATTTCCTCCTCCCCCACTGTCAACTTCAATTTCCCATTCTTTACATCTATATTAGCTCTTACAGTGGCTAAAAATGGCCTTCCAAGTATGATGGGTGTTCTTACATCCTCCTCCATCTCTAGTACAATAAAATCCACTGGAATGAAAAACTTCCCAACTTTTAATGGTACATTCTCTAAAATCCCAACTGGATACTTTATAGATCTGTCAGCTAACTGCAAAGAAATAGTTGTGGGCTTTAGATCTCCAACCTTTAACTTCTCACATATGGAAAGTGGCATCAAGCTAACACTAGCCCCCAAGTCACATAATGCTCTCTCAATACTTGTTCTCCAATGTGACATGGTATGGAAAAACTTCCAGGATCTTTCAACTTAGGTGGGAGCTTATTCTGCAATATAGCACTACACTCTTCAGTAAGTGCAATAGTTTCATAATCTTCCAACCTTCTTTTATTTGATAAAATCTCCCTAAAAAACTTAGCATAAGAAGGCATTTGAGAAATGACATCGGTGAATGGAATGTTGATATACAACTTCTTTAAAACTTCAAGGAATTTCCCAAACTGCTTATCTAATTGTGCTTTATGAAACCTCTGAGGAAAGGGCAATGGTGGCTTGTACAGTGCAGGAGGCACATATTTCTCTTCTATTTTCTTTTTATCTTCTTTCTCTTCATTTGCTTCCTTACTAGCTTTAGCTTTAGTTGAAGTGGATTCACTCTCACACTCATCTTTCTTTTCTTTCAACTTTACTTCAATTTCGTGTTCTTCCCCCATTACCTTTCCACTTCTTAAAGTAACAGCATTGCACTACTCCCTTGGATTCTCAGGTTGGCTAGGAAGCTTCCCAAAAACTTTACTATTTGAAGAGCTAGCCTGTTGAGCTATTTGATTTTCTAACATCTTATTGTGTATTGCCATTTGATCTACTTTAGATGCTAATTGAGAAATCATATCTTGTTGACTTTGATGGCTCACAAGTAGAGTCTCAATCATAGCTTCTAATCTAGCTGTCTTGTCTGGTTGTGCTTGTTGTGGTAGAGGTGGAGCAGGTGCATTTTGAGGTTTAGGAATTCCAGGAGGAGGACCTCTATTCTGCTGAAAATTCTGATGTTGTTGATACCCAGAAGGTTGCTGAAAATTCTGATGTTGTCCTTGTCTACCTCCCCAAGAGAAATTGGGGTGGTTTCTCCATGCTGGATCATAAGTTGCAGAAAATGAGTTACCACCTGGTCTTTGATTGTAGTTCCCCACATAATCCACTTGCTCACTTGAAAAATCTTGATTAAGTGCAGAAAAATCAGCTGCACAATTGACATTTGCAGCTCCAACTTCTACTGAATTACTAGAACCTCCAGCTGAAGAATCTACTTTCATGCTTAGCTTGTCCATTTTCCTTGTCAAAGCATCAAACTTAGCATTAATCATATTCATGGCATCAAGCTCAAACATACCAGCTGGTTTCTTGATCTCATTCCTTTCACAGCTCCATTGGTAGTTGTTATAAGCAATTTTATCAAGAGCAGAAAAAGCTTCATCTTCAGATTTTTCCATAAGATCACCTCCAGAAGATGCATCAATTTTACTTCTAATAGCTGGTGAAACTCCATTGTAAAAGTGTGGAACAAGCATCCACTTAGGAATCCCATGATGTGGAAATCTCCTTTGCAAATCCTTGTACCTCTCCCATGCTTCATACAAGCTCTCATCATCTCTAGGTTTGAAAGAAGTCAGCTCATTTCTTAGCTTAACTGTCTTGCTTGGTGGAAAATATTGAGCTAAAAATGCTTGAGAAAGTTCATCCCATGTTGTGATAGAACCCGGTGGCAATGAATGTAACCACTCTCTAGCTCGGTCCTTCAGAGAAAAAGGAAATAATCTGAGTCGAATTGCATCATCAGAAACTCCATTTATCTTCAACATATCACTGATCTTAAGAAAGTGTGCTAGATGCACATGTGGACTTTCACTTGGATTTCCTCCAAATTGTGATTGTTGTACCATCTGACAGAGTGCAGGCTTCAGTTCAAAATTATTAGCTTCTACTCTTGGTCTTGTGATACTTGGCATGAAATCCCCAATGTTAGGATAGGCATGATCCTTCACAGAGCGGTTGTTATTGTTGTTGGCCATTTCTTCTTGTAATTGCTCTTGCTCTTGTGCTCTTTCTTGTTGTTGTTGAGCTTTAATTTCAGCTTTTCTCCTTTTAGATTCTGCTCTTAAAGCTTTTGCTGTCTTTTCTATTTCTGGATCAAAGAATAAATTGATTTCTTCACTTTTTGTCCTTCTCATAAAATAAAGTACCTGAAAAACAAAATAAACAAATTCTCAAAATAAAATGGTAAAAATAAAATAAAATAAAATGCCCAAATTAACCAAACAAATAATTGTTCAATATCAAACAAAAATCAAATCCCCGGCAACGGCGCCAAAAACTTGATGGGGTGAATCCGCAAGTATACGGGTCGTCTTAAGTAATAAAGTGATGAATCAAGTATCGTTCCCACGAGGATTTGCAGTTGGAGTACCAAACTATGAATGAAGCGATTATTTGGGCTAATGATTAATGAATGAATGGTAAATGTAAATGAGCGAAGTAAATTGATTAATCTAATTGGAATATGTAAAGAGCAAGCAAATAAATTCTAAATCTAGTTTGCAATTAAACTAAATTAATAATGGGTAATTTAAATGAAAGTCTAATTATGTTAAAAGTGATTCCAGAGTTGGGGGTTTATGCATAAATTAATTGGGATTTGTCTTGGGCATTCCAATTTTTAGGGAAAAATAGAGTTTGAAGGTGATTAATTCTAAATTCCTTTGATTTCTTTTTCAAGCAAACCAAAGTGTGTTCTAAAATAACAAAACCTACTTTCATATGTTATTTGATTACTCTAAAACCCATTAAGTTTTGTAACCAATCATTAATTCCTCTTAAAATCCTAGTTTATTTCTAAATCTAGGTGATTTTAAGTTCCAATCCTTGATTATCTATCAATGACTTTCACCTTTCGCTCCTTCAATCAAAGATTAACACAATACCCAATGGGTACCAACATTTACAAGAAAGATTGATGGAAAAGTAAAGAAAAACATGATAAGAGGACTAAAATAGAAAAACCTAGGTAGAAGAACCCAAAACTCTGCTTTCTGGAGCCCCAAAAATGATTGCAGCAGCTCCTCCCCAGAAAAATGGCGTCTCCTCCTCTCTCTCTTATATTTTCTTTCCTTTTTGTTTCTCCTCCCTTTCCTCTTGTGGCAAAAACTAGGAAATGATGAATTTATATGGTCCCAAAAAGTTGCCCTAAAAGTAAATAAGAGCCAAGGAGTGGATAAGAAATGAGGTGTAAAATTATCCAAGTCAGCAGCATTATTCACGTTCTGGGCAATCTGCTTAGGGTACGGCTTAACCCTAAGCAGCTTCTTAGCAAATTTCAGCCTCTGGTCGCACTGTCTGCTTAAGGTTAAGCAGACCCTCAGCAAATCTTGGCAGACTTAGAGTAAAATAGACTTTTCTGCTCATGCTTGACTTGTGCTGGACCTTAAGCACTGCCGCTTTACCCTAATCAAGATCTTAAGCAAAGTCTCAAGCAAATTTCGGCTAACTTGCTCTTTCAAGGCTTGATTTCTTCAACTTTTCTCTATGCTTAAAGAACTCTAAATTTCGTCAAATCACTTCCTAATGCACTCATTGATCTTCGATTTGCCACAAAATCCTATAAAAAATAACAAAATTACAAAAATCAAATATAAAGTATCTAAAGTTAACAAATAAGATAAAATAAAGCTAAAAACATAAAATATACTAAAATATAAGGGCAAAATGGATGCAAAACTACCCTAAAATGCCTATATGAAATGAGTGTAACAGCAGCCACAATAGTCCTCGTTGTGCTGTGAGTAAAATATTAATTTTAATTATAATTTCGATATTATTATATGTTCAAGCATGCTCATGCATCACTTATATGTATGTATCTATATAGTTAAACACTAGGCACATTTTACATTGTATTCATAAATGTTGAAGTGTTATGGATGTTGTTTGTGGTAATTTGGAGTAGTGTGCGTGCGTTGGCGTGTGTGTGGTATAGTATTGGATATGAACAAGACAGGTAGACACGACTTGAGATCTTTGCTGGGACCCCGTGTTTGGTTTATTAAGCGAAAGTTCTGCTTAAGATCATCACTGGTAGATGTTGGATTAAGAGGGCTGTATAGGGTATCAGCTCCCATATATGTATTGTTTGACATTATCGGGTGTGTGAGTGCTCCAAATTACCTTTTTGCTGTTATGATATGAAATTTATGATGATGTTGCATTTCACTCCACAGGGTCCATTTGCTTTAGATAGCTATAGAGATTATGCTTAAAATTGATATTTTACTCTCTGAGTCGAACGCACACTCCTGTTCACCTATTTTTCCAGGCTACAGGATGAGACATTTTTCAAAATAACATGTTCCTTTTCTAGCAGGTTATGGATAAAATTACTTAACTGTATTATTATTGTCTAAATTTGTAATTTAAAACTCTGCATGTACTAGTAGTAGCATTAATCCTATCAGGGAATGCATGAATTTAAGTTTTCGCATTAACAAATGAAAAATTTTTATGAGTTTTAAATAGTTTGTAAATGATGTAACAGAATTGGGCTGGGATCCCCTAATTTTAGTTTCTGATAATTACTGGGCTCAGTTGGCCCGAAATAAAATTATAACAGTTTAATTTAAATTATTTTATATGCGTATTGGGCCTAAATTGTGGGCCAAGTCATGGGTTGAGAAATAGTTAAGCTTACTACGGGCCTAATAATAAAAAAATTTAATTTTAAATAAAAAAACTTTTTTTATAATAAAAATATTATAATTTTTTATAATAAAAATATTATAATATATAAAATTAATTATTATAATTTTATTTATTAAAATAATATTTATATTCTATTTAAAATATAGAACAAAATAATTAAAAAAGAAAAATTGGACGCTACTATAGCGTCCAACTTTTCATAAACTTTTTTAATTATTTATTCTTTTAATTTTAATTTTTTATTTCATTAAATTTTAATTTAATTTTAAATTAAAAAATAATATTTATAATAAAAATATTATAATATATAATATTAAATATTATGACTTTATTTATTAAAATAATATTTGTATTTTATTTAAAATATAAAATAAAATAAAATAATTAAAAATTTTAAAGAAAAGTTAGATGCTACTTACAATAGCATCCAACTTTTAATTTTTTTTAATTAATTATTTATTATTTAAAGGAAAGCTGGACACTATTTTTCCTTTCAAATTTTAATGGGCATACTATTATAAATAGCGTCCGAACCTTAAAAACGCTATTATAGTTTGCGTCCCACACTCACCTCGTTCAATTCAGTAAAATTCACCCCTTTTTAATAATTATTATCAAACTCGCCTTTTTTGAGATATTTTTTTTTATTACACCTTTTCTGTAAAAATCCCCCACAATTGTTTGTTATTTTTCTTGCAGCTCGCAATCTCAAGTAGCAGGACCGCAATTCTGAACATCTTTGACCTTCAGCGAAAATGGCCCAGTAAAATAATCACACATGGATCAAGCCCATCAAACTGAGAGTCGGCCCAAATACAGAAAAATCTGGAGCCCTGGAATTTCGAATTGCGGGACAAAGGAGGCAGGTTTTCTTCTCCTCTGACTTCGTTGGAGCATAAATTTCATTTGCAAAGCAGCCAGTGAGAGTGAGAGAGACAAACATGGCAATGGCTGCAGAAGATGATGAGTTCTAACTTCGACACTACGTGGGACGCAGGGAGAAATTCGGCCACGAGTTCCTTGAGTTCGAGTTCAGACCAAATGGTAAGCTTCGATATTCCAACAACTCCAATTACAAGAACGACACCATGATCCGCAAGGAGGTCTTCCTCACCCCTTCCGTCCTTAAAGAGTGCCACCGTATCGTCTCCGAGAGCGAGGTTTTCTTTCTTTCTTTCGCTCCCTCTTTATTTTATTATTATTATTATTTTCTCTAAAATGCTGCTTTCTCTCTCTTAAGGTTTGTTCTTTATATATATTTATATACATATAAAATTATATATATATTTATAATATTTTTATTATAAAAAAAGTTTTTTCATTTAAAATTAAATTTTTTATTTCCTTGCAGGTTATAGAGAAAATTACTTAACTATATTATTATTATCTAAATTTGTAATTTAGAACTCCGCATGTACTAGTAATAGCATTAATCTTATCAAGGAATGCATGAATTTAAGTTTTTGCATTAACAAATAAAAAATTTTTATGAGTTTTAAATAGTTTGTAAATGATGTAACAGGATTGGGCTGGGATCCCCTAATTTTAGTTTCTGATAATTATTGGGTTAAGTTGGCCTGAAATATAATTATAACTGTTTAATTTAAATTATTTTATATGCATATTGGTCCTAAATTGTGGGCCTAGTAGTGGGTTGAGGAATAGTTAGGCTTACTACGGGCCTAATAATAAAAAATTTAATTTAAAATAAAAAAACTTTTTTATAATAAAAATATTATAATTTTTTTTATGATAAAAATATTATAATATATAAAATTAATTATTAAAATTTTATTTATTAAAATAATATTTATATTTTATTTAAATTATAGAATAAAATAATTAAAAAAGAAAAATTGGATGCTACTATAGCGTCCAACTTTTCATAAACTTTTTTAATTATTTATTCTTTTAATTTTAATTTTTTATTTCATTAAATTTTAATTTAATTTTAAATTAAAAAATAATATTTATAATAAAAATATTATAATATATAATATTAAATATTATGACTTTATTTATTAAAATAATATTTATATTTTATTTAAAATATAAAATAAAATAATTAAAAATTTTAAAGAAAAGTTAGACGCTACTTACAGTAGCGTCAGTCCAACTTTTAATTTTTTTTAATTATTTATTTATTATTTAAAGGAAAGCTAGACACTATTTTTCCTTTCAAATTTTTAATTGGCACGCTATTATAAATAGCGTCCGAATCTTAAAAACGCTATTATAATTTGCGTCCCACACTTACATCGTTCAATTAAGTATAATTCACCCTTTTTTAATAATTAATTTCAAACTCACCTTTTTTTATATAATTTTTTTTATTACACTTTTTTGTAAAAATCCCCCATAATTGTTTTTTATTTTTCTTGCGGCTTGCAATCTCAAGTAGCAGGACCCCAATTCTGAACATCTTTGACCCTCAACGAAAATGGCCCAGTAAAATAATCACATATGGATCAAGCCCATCAAACTGAGAGTCGGCCCAAATACAGAAAAATCTGGAGCCCTGGAAGTTCAAATTGCTGGACAAAGGAGGCAAGTTTTCTTCTCCTATGACTTCGTTGGAGCATAAATTGCATTTGCAAAGCAGCCAGTGAGAGTGAGAGAGACAAACATGGCAATGGCTGCAGAAGATGATGAGTTCTAACTTCGACACTACGTGGGACGCAAGGAGAAATTCGGCCACGAGTTCAAGTTCAGACCAGATGGTAAGCTTCGATATGCCAACAACTCCAATTACAAGAACGACACCATGATCCGCAAGGAGGTCTTCCTCACCCCTGCCGTCCTTAAAGAGTGCCGCCGTATCGTCTCCGAGAGCGAGGTTTTCTTTCTTTCTTTCGCTTCCTTTTTATTTTATTATTATTATTATTTTCTCTAAAATGCTGCTTTCTCTCTCTTAGGGTTTGTTCTTTATATATATTTATATACATATAAAATTATATATATATTTATAATATTTTTATTATAAAAAAGGTTTTTTTATTTAAATTTATATTTTTTATTTCCTCACAGGCTATGGAGAAAATTATTTAACTGTATTATTATTGTTTAAATTTGTAATTTAGAACTCCGCATGTACTAGTAGTAGCATTAATCCTATCAAGGAATGCATGAATTTAAGTTTTCGCATTAACAAATGAAAAATTATTATGAGTTTTAAATAGTTTGTAAATGATGTAACAGGATTGGGCTGGGATCCCTAAATTTTAGTTTTTGATAATTACTGAGCTAAGTTGGCCCGAAATAAAATTATAACAGTTTAATTTAAATTATTTTATATGCATATTGGGCTTAAATTGTGGGCCTAGTAATGGGTTGAGTAATAGTTAGACTTACTACGGGGCTAATAATAAAAATTTTAATTTTAAATAAAAAAACTTTTTTTATAATAAAAATATTATAATTTTTTTATAACAAAAATATTATAATATATAAAATTAATTATTATAATTTTATTTATTAAAATAATATTTATATTTTATTTAAAATATAGAATAAAATAATTAAAAAAGAAAAATTGGACGCTACTATAGCGTCCAACTTTTCATAAACTTTTTTAATTATTTATTTTTTTAATTTTAATTTTTTATTTCATTAAATTTTAATTTAATTTTAAATTGAAAAATAATATTTATAATAAAAATATTATAATATATAATATTAAATATTATGACTTTATTTCTTAAAATAATATTTATATTTTATTTAAAATATAAAATAAAATAATCAAAAATTTTAAAGAAAAGTTAGATGCCACTTACAGTAGCATCCAACATTTAATTTTTTTTAATTAATTAATTATTATTTAAAGGAAAGCTGGACACTATTTTTCCTTTCAAATTTTTAATGGACACGCTATTATAAATAGCGTCCGAACCTTAAAAATGCTATTATAGTTTGTGTCCCACACTCATCTCGTTCAATTCAGTAAAATTCACCAATTTTTAATAATTACTTTCAAACTCACCTTTTTTGATATAATTTTTTTTTATTACACCTTTTTTTAAAAATCCCCGATAATTGTTTGTTATTTTTCTTGCAGCTCGCAATCTCAAGTAGCAGGACCGCAATTCTGAACATCTTTGACCTTCAATGAAAATGGCCCACTAAGATAATCACACATGGATCAAGC
This sequence comes from Hevea brasiliensis, assembly GCF_030052815.1. NCBI lineage: Eukaryota > Viridiplantae > Streptophyta > Magnoliopsida > Malpighiales > Euphorbiaceae > Hevea > Hevea brasiliensis. Next base: position 124,404,078 of record NC_079494.1, on the reverse strand, counting down.
CCATCAAACTGAGAGTCGGCCCAAATACAGAAAAATTTGGACCCTAGAATTTCGAATTACGGGACAAAGGAGGCAGGTTTTCTTCTCCTCTGACGTCGTTGGAGCATAAATTTCATTTGCAAAGCAGCCAGTGAGAGTGAGAGAGACAAATATGGCAATGGCTGCAGAAGATGATGAGTTCTGCCTTCGATACTACGTGGGACACAAGGGGAAATTCGGCCATGAGTTCCTTGAGTTCGAGTTCAGACCAGATGGCAAGCTTCGATACGCATACAACTCCAATTACAAGAACGACACCATGATCCGCAAGGAGGTCTTCCTCACCCCTGCCGTCCTTAAAGAGTGTCGCCGTATCATCTCCGAGAGCAAGGTTTTCTTTCTTTCTTTTGCTTCCTCTTTTTTTTTATTATTATTTTTTTCTCTAAAATGTTGCTTTCTCTCTCTTAGGGTTTGTTCTTTATATATATTTATATACATATAAAATTATATATATATTTATAATATTTTTATTATAAAAAAATTATAATATTTTTATTATAAAAAAAGTTTTTTTAATTAAAATTAAATTTCTTATTTCCTTGCAGGTTATAGAGAAAATTACTTAACTGTATTATTATTATCTAAATTTGTAATATGGAACTCCGCATGTACTAGTAGTAGCATTAATCCTGTCAGGGAATGCATGAATTTAAGTTTTCGCATTAACAAATGAAAAATTTTTATGAGTCTTAAATAGTTTGTAAATGATGTAACAGGATTGGGCTGGGATCCCCTAATTTTAGTTTATGATAATTACTGGGCAACGTTGGCCCGAAATAAAATTATAACAGTTTAATTTAAATTATTTTATATGCATATTGGGCCTAAATTGTGGTCCTAGTCATGGGTTGAGGAATAGTTAGGCTTACTATTAGCCTAATAATAAAAAATTTAATTTTAAATAAAAAAACTTTTTTATAATAAAAAAATTATAATTTTTTTATAATTAAAATATTATAATATATAAAATTAATTATTATAATTTTATTTATTAAAATAATATTTATATTTTATTTAAAATATAGAATAAAATAATTAAAAAAGAAAAATTGGACGTGACTATAGCGTCCAACTTTTCATAAACTTTTTTAATTATTTATTTTTTTAATTTTAATTTTTTATTTCATTAAATTTTAATTTAATTTTAAATTAAAAAATAATATTAATAATAAAAATATTATAATATATAATGTTAAATATTATGACTTTATTTATTAAAATAATATTTATATTTTATTTAAAATATAAAATAAAATAATTAAAAATTTTAAAGAAAAGTTGGACGCTACTTACAGTAGCGTCCAACTTTTAATTTTTTTTAATTAATTATTTATTATTTAAAGGAAAGCTGGACACTATTTTTCCTTTCAAATTTTTAATGGGCACGCTATTATAAATAGCGTCCGAACCTTAAAAACGCTTTTATAGTTTGCGTCCCACACTCACCTCGTTCAACTCAGTAAAATTCACCCATTTTTAATAATTACTTTCAAACTCACCTTTTTTGATATAATTTTTTTTATTACACCTTTTTTGTAAAAATCCCCCATAATTGTTTATTATTTTTCTTGCAGCTCGCAATCTCAAGTAGCAGGACCACAATTCTGAACATCTTTGACCTTCAACGAAAATGGCCCACTAAAATAATCACACATGGATCAAGCCCATCGAACTGAGAGTCGGCCCAAATACAGAAAAATCTGGAGCCCTGGAATTTCGAATTGCGGGACAAAGGAGGCAGGTTTTCTTCTCCTCTGACTTCGTTGGAGCATAAATTTCATTTGCAAAGCAGCCAGTGAGAGTGAGAGAGACAAACATGGCAATGGCTGTAGAAGATGATGAGTTCTAACTTCGACACTACGTGGGACGCAGGGAGAAATTCGGCCACGAATTCCTTGAGTTCGAGTTCAGACCAAATGGTAAGCTTCGATATGCCAACAACTCCAATTACAAGAACGATACCATGATCCGCAAGGAGGTCTTCCTCACCCCTTCCGTCCTTAAAGAGTGCCACCGTATCGTCTCCGAGAGCGAGGTTTTCTTTCTTTCTTTCGCTCCCTCTTTATTTTAATATTATTATTTTTTTCTCTAAAATGCTACTTTCTCTCTCTTAGGGTTTGTTCTTTATATATATTTATATACATATAAAATTATATATATATTTATAATATTTTTATTATAAAAAAGTTTTTTTAATTAAAATTAAATTTTTTATTTCCTTTCAGGTTATCGAGAAAATTACTTAACAGTATTATTATTATCTAAATTTGTAATTTGGAACTCCACATGTACTAGTAGTAGCATTAATCCTGTCAGGGAATGCATGAATTTAAGTTTTCGCATTAACAAATGAAAAATTTTTATGAGTCTTAAATAGTTTGTAAATGATGTAACAGGATTGGGCTGGGATCCCCTAATTTTAGTTTCTGATAATTACTGGGCTAAGTTGGCCCGAAATAAAATTATAACAGTTTAATTTAAAATTATTTTATATGCATATTGGGCCTAAATTGTGGTCCTAGTCATGGATTGAGGAATAGTTAGGCTTACTACGGGCCTAATAATAAAAAATTTAATTTTAAATAAAAAAAATTTTTTATAATAAAAATATTATAATTTTTTTATAATAAAAATATTATAATATATAAAATTAATTATTATAATTTTATTTATTAAAATAATATTTATATTTTATTTAAAATATAGAATAAAATACTTAAAAAAGAAAAATTGGACGCTACTATAGCGTCCAACTTTTCATAAACTTTTTTAATTATTTATTTTTTTTAATTTTAATTTTTTATTTCATTAAATTTTAATTTAATTTTAAATTAAAAAATAATATTAATAATAAAAATATTATAATATATAATGTTAAATATTATGACTTTATTTATTAAAATAATATTTATATTTTATTTAAAATATAAAATAAAATAATTAAAAATTTTAAAGAAAAGTTACATGCTACTTACAGTAGTGTCCAACTTTTAATTTTTTTTAATTAATTATTTATTATTTAAAGGAATGCTGGACACTATTTTTCCTTTCAAATTTTTAATGGGCACGCTATTATAAATAGCGTCCGAACCTTAAAAACGCTATTATAGTTTGCATCCCACACTCACCTCGTTCAACTCAGTAAAATTCACTCATTTTTAATAATTACTTTCAAACTCACCTTTTTTGATATAATTTTTTTTTATTACACCTTTTTTGTAAAAATCCCCCATAATTGTTTGTTATTTTTCTTGCAGCTCTCAATCTCAAGTAGCAGGACCGCAATTCTAAACATCTTTGACCTTCAACGAAAATGGCCCACTAAAATAATCACACATGGATCAAGCCCATCAAACTGAGAGTCGGCCCAAATACAGAAAAATCTAGAGCCCTGGAACTTCGAATTGCGGGACAAAGGAGGCAGGTTTTCTTCTCCTCTGACTTCGTTGGAGCATAAATTTCATTTGCAAAGCAGCTAGTGAGAGTGAGAGAGACAAACATGGCAATGGCTGCAGAAGATGATGAGTTCTAACTTTGACACTACGTGGGACGCAGGGAGAAATTCGGCCACGAGTTCCTTGAGTTCAAGTTCAGACCAAATGGTAAGCTTCGATATGCCAACAACTCCAATTACAAGAACGACACCATGATCCGCAAGGAGGTCTTCCTCACCCCTGCCGTCCTTAAAGAGTGCCGCCGTATCATCTCCGAGAGCGAGGTTTTTTTTCTTTCTTTCGCTTCCTCTTTATTTTATTATTATTATTTTTTTCTCTAAAATGCTACTTTCTCCCTCTTAGGGTTTGTTCTTTATATATATTTATATACATATAAAATTATATATATATTTATAATATTTTTATTATAAAAAACGTTTTTTTAATTAAAATTAAATTTTTTATTTCCTTGCAGGTTATCGAGAAAATTACTTAACTGTATTATTATTATCTAAATTTATAATTTGGAACTCCGCATGTACTAGTAGTAGCATTAATCTTTTCAGGGAATGCATGAATTTAAGTTTTCGCATTAACAAATGAAAATTTTTTATGAGTCTTAAATAGTTTGTAAATGACGTAACAGGATTGGGCTGGGATCCCCTAATTTTAGTTTTTGTTAATTACTGGGCTAAGTTGGCCCGAAATAAAATTATAACAGTTTAATTTAAATTATTTTATATGCATATTGGGCCTAAATTGTGGTCCTAGTCATGGGTTGAGGAATAGTTAGGTTTACTACGGGCCTAATAATAAAAAATTTAATTTTAAATAAAAAAAATTTTATAATAAAAATATTATAATTTTTTTATAATAAAAATATTATAATATATAAAATTAATTATTATAATTTTATTTATTAAAATAATATTTATATTTTATTTAAAATATAGAATAAAATAATTAAAAAAGAAAAATTGGACGCTACTATAGCGTCCAACTTTTCATAAACTTTTTTAATTATTTATTTTTTTAATTTTAAGTTTTTATTTCATTAAATTTTAATTTTATTTTAAATTAAAAAATAATATTTATAATAAAAATATTATAATATATAATATTAAATATTATGACTTTATTTCTTAAAATAATATTTATATTTTATTTAAAATATAAAATAAAATAATTAAAAATTTTAAAGAAAAGTTAGATGCTACTTACAGTAGCATCCAACATTTAATTTTTTTTAATTAATTATTTATTATTTAAAGGAAAGCTAGACACTATTTTTCCTTTCAAATTTTTAATGGACACGCTATTATAAATAGCGTCCGAACATTAAAAATGTTGTTATAGTTTGTGTCCCACATTCACCTCGTTCAATTCAGTAAAATTCACCCCTTTTTAATAATTACTTTTAAGCTCACCTTTTTTCATATAATTTTTTTTTATTACACCTTTTTTGTAAAAATCCCCCATAATTGTTTGTTATTTTTCTTGCAGCTCGCAATCCCAAGTAGCAGGACCGCAATTTTGAACATCTTTGATCTTCAACGAAAATGGCCCACTAAAATAATCACACAGGGATCAAGCCCATCAAACTGAGAGTCGGCCCAAATACAGAAAAATCTGGAGCCCTTGAATTTCGAATTGCGGGACAAAGGAGGCAGGTTTTCTTCTCCTCTGACTTCGTTGGAGCATAAATTTCATTTGCAAAGCAGCCAGTGAGAGAGAGAGACAAATATGGCAATGGCTGCAGAAGATGATGAGTTCTGCCTTCGATACTACGTGGGACACAAGGGGAAATTCGGCCATGAGTTCCTTGAGTTCGAGTTCAGACCAGATGGCAAGCTTCGATACGCCAACAACTCCAATTACAAGAACGACACCATGATCCGCAAGGAGGTCTTCCTCACCCCTACCGTCCTTAAAGAGTGCCGCCGTATCATCTCCGAGAGCGATGTTTTCTTTCTTTCTTTTGCTTCCTCTTTTTTTTATTATTATTATTTTTTTCTCTAAAATGCTGCTTTCTCTCTCTTAGGGTTTGTTCTTTATATATATTTATATACATATAAAATTATATATATTTATAATATTTTTATTATAAAAAAATTTTTTTAATTAAAATTAAATTTTTTATTTCTTTGCAGGTTATAGAGAAAATTATTTAACTGTATTATTATTATCTAAATTTATAATTTGGAACTCCGCATGTACTAGTAGTAGCAATAATCCTGTCAGGGAATGCATGAATTTAAGTTTTCGCATTAACAAATGAAAAATTTTTATGAGTCTTAAATAGTTTGTAAATGATGTAACAGGATTGGGCTGGTATCCCCTAATTTTAGTTTCTGATAATTACTGGGCTAAGTTGGCCCGAAATAAAATTATAACAGTTTAATTTAAATTATTTTATATGCATATTGAGCCTAAATTGTGGTCCTAGTCATGGGTTGAGGAATAGTTAGTCTTACTACGGGCCTAATAATAAAAAATTTAATTTTAAATAAAAAAAATTTAATTTTAAATAAAAAAAATTTATAATAAAAATATTATAATATATAAAATTAATTATTATAATTTTATTTATTAAAATAATATTTATATTTTATTTAAAATATAAAATAAAATAATTAAAAAAGAAAAATTGGACGCTACTATAGCGTCCAACTTTTCATAAACTTTTTTAATTATTTAGTTTTTAAATTTAATTTTTTATTTTATTAAATTTTAATTTAATTTTAAATTAAAAAATAACATTAATAATAAAAATATTATAATATATAATGTTAAATATTATGACTTTATTTATTAAAATAATATTTATATTTTATTTAAAATATAAAATAAAATAATTAAAAATTTTAAAGAAAAGTTGGACGCTACTTATAGCAGCGTCCAACTTTTAATTTTTTTTAATTAATTATTTATTATTTAAAGGAAAGCTGCACACTATTTTTCTTTTCAAATTTTTAATGGGCACGCTATTATAAATAGCGTCCGAACCTTAAAAACGCTATTATAGTTTGCGTCCCACACTTACCTCGTTCAATTCAATAAAATTCACCCTTTTTTAATAATTAATTTCAAACTCACTTTTTTTATATAATTTTTTTTATTACACCTTTTTTGTAAAAATCCCCCATAATTGTTTGTTATTTTTCTTGCGGCTTGCAATCTCAAGTAGCAGGACCCCAATTCTGAACATCTTTAACCTTCAACGAAAATGGCCCAGTAAAATAATCACACATGGATCAAGCCCATCAAACTGAGAGTCGGACCAAATACAGAAAAATCTGGAGCCCTGCAAGTTCGAATTGCTGGACAGAAGAGGCAGGTTTTCTTCTCCTATGACTTCGTTGGAGCTAAATTGCATTTGCAAAGCAGCCAGCGAGAGTGAGAGAGACAAACATGGCAATGGCTGCAGAAAATGATGAGTTCTACCTTCGATACTACATGGGACGCAAGGAGAAATTCGGCCACGAGTTCCTTGAGTTCAAGTTCAGACCCGATGGTAGGCTTCGATATGCCAACAACTTCAATTACAAGAACGACACCATGATCCGCAAGGTGGTGTTCCTCACCCCTGCCGTCCTTAAAGAGTTCCGCCGTATCATCTCCGAGAGCAAGGTTTTCTTTCTTTCTTTCGCTTCCTCTTTATTTTATTATTATTATTATTTTCTCTAAAATGCTGCTTTCTCTATCTTAGGGTTTGTTCTTTATATATACTTATATACATATAAAATTATATATATATATTTATAATATTTTCATTATAAAAAAAATTTTTTATTTAAAATTAAATTTTTTATTTCCTCGCAGGTTATGGAGAAAAATGCTTAACTGTATTATTATTGTCTAAATTTGTAATTTAGAATTCCGCATGTACTAACAGTAGCATTAATCCTGTCAGGGAATGCATGAATTTAAGTTTTCGCATTAACAAATGAAAAATTTTTATGAGTTTTAAATAGTTTGTAAATGATGTAACAGGATTGGGCTGGGATCCCTAAATTTTAGTTTTTGATAATTACTGTGCTAAGTTGGCCCGAAATAAAATTATAACAGTTTAATTTAAATTATTTTATATGCGTATTGGGCCTAAATTGTGGGCCTAGTCATGGGTTGAGGAATAGTTAGGCTTACTACGGGCCTAATAATAAAAAATTTAATTTTAAATAAAAAAACTTTTTGATAATAAAAATATTATAATTTTTTTATAATAAAAATATTATAATATATAAAATTAATTATTATAATTTTATTTATTAAAATAATATTTATATTTTATTTAAAATATAGAATAAAATAATTAAAAAAGAAAAATTGGACGCTACTATAGCGTCCAACTTTTCATAAACTTTTTTAATTATTTATTTTTTTTAATTTTAATTTTTTATTTCATTAAATTTTAATTTAATTTTAAATTAAAAAATAATATTTATAATAAAAATATTATAATATATAATATTAAATATTATGACTTTATTTATTACAATAATATTTATATTTTATTTAAAATATAAAATAAAATAATTAAAAATTTTAAAGAAAAGTTAGACGCTACTTACAATAGCGTCCAACTTTTAATTTTTTTTTAATTAATTATTTATTATTTAAAGGAAAGCTGGACACTATTTTTCTTTTCAAATTTTTAATGGGCACGAACCTTAAAAACGCTATTATAGTTTGCGTCCTACACTCACCTCGTTCAACTCAATAAAATTCACCCATTTTTAATAATTACTTTCAAACTCACCTTTTTTTATATAATTTTTTTTATTACACCTTTTTTGTAAAAATCCCCCATAATTGTTTGTTATTTTTCTTGCAGCTCGCAATCTCAAATAGAAGGACTGCAATTCTGAACATCTTTGACCTTCAACGAAAATGGCCCAGTAAAATAATCACACATGGATCAAGCCCATCAAACTGAGAGTCGGCCCAAATACAAAAAAATCTGGAGCCCTGGAATTTTGAATTGCGGGACAAAGGAGGCAGGTTTTCTTCTCCTCTGACTTCGTTGGAGCATAAATTTCATTTGCAAAGCAGCCAATGAGAGTGAGAGAGACAAATATGGCAATGGCTACAGAAGATGATGAGTTCTACCTTCGATACTACGTGGGACACAAGGGGAAATTCAGCCATGAGTTCCTTGAGTTCGAGTTCAGACCAGATGGCAAGCTTAGATATGCCAACAACTCCAATTACAAGAACGACACCATGATCCGCAAGGTGGTCGTCCTCACCCCTGCCGTCCTTAAAGAGTGCCGCCGTATCATCTCCGAGAGCAAGGTTTTCTTTCTTTCTTTTGCGTCCTCTTTTTTTTTATTATTATCATTTGTTTCTCTAAAATGTTGCTTTCTCTCTCTTAGGGTTTGCTCTTTATATATATTTATATACATATAAAATTATATATATATTTATAATATTTTTATTATAAAAAAATTATAATATTTTTATTATAAAAAAAGTTTTTTTATTTAAAATTAAATTTTTTATTTCCTCGCAGGTTATAGAGAAAATTACTTAACTGTATTATTATTGTCTAAATTTATAATTTAGAACTCCGCATGTACTAGTTGTGGCATTAATCCTGTCAGGGAATGCATGAATATAAGTTTTCGCTTTAACAAATGAAAAATTTTTATGAGTTTTAAATAGTTTGTAAATGATGTAACAGGATTGGGCTGGGATCCCCTAATTTTAGTTTCTGATAATTACTGGGCTAAGTTGTCCTGAAATATAATTATAATAGTTTAATTTAAACTATTTTATATGTATATTGGGCTTAAATTGTGGGCCTAGTCATGGGTTGTGGAATAGTTAGGCTTACTACAGGCCTAATAATAAAAAATTTAATTTTAAATAAAAAAACTTTTTTTATAATAAAAATATTATAATATATAAAATTAATTATTACAATTTTATTTATTAAAATAATATTTATATTTTACTTAAAATGTGGAATAAAATAATTAAAAAAGAAAAACTGGATGCTACTATAGCGTCCAACTTTTCATAAACTTTTTTAATTATTTATTTTTTTAATTTTGAATTTTTTATTTCATTAAATTTTAATTTAATTTTAAATTAAAAAATAATATTTATAATAAAAATTTTATAATATATAATATTAAATATTATGACTTTATTTATTAAAATAATATTTATATTTTATTTAAAATATAAAATAAAATAATTAAAAATTTTAAAGAAAAGTTAGACGCTACTTACAGTAGCGTCCAACTTTTAATTTTTTTTAATTAATTATTTATTATTTAAAGGAAAGCTGGACACTATTTTTCCTTTCAAATTTTTAATGGGCACGCTATTATAAATAGCGTCCGAACCTTAAAAACGCTATTATAGTTTGCGTCCCACATTCACCTCGTTCAATTCAGTAAAATTCACCCTTTTTAATAGTTATTTTCAAACTCACGTTTTTTTATATAATTTTTTTATTACACCTTTTTTGTAAAAATCCCCCATAATTGTTTGTTATTTTTCTTGCGGCTCGCAATCTCAAGTAGCAGGACCCTAATTCTGAACATCTTTGACCTTCAACAAAAATGGCCCAGTAAAATAATCACACATGATCAAGCCCATCAATCTGAGAGTCGACCCAAATACAGAAAAATCTAGAGCCCTAGAAGTTCGAATTCCTGGACAAAGGAGGCAGGTTTTCTTCTCCTATGACTTCGTTGGAGCATAAATTGCATTTGCAAACCAGCCAGTGAGAGTGAGAGAGACAAACATGGCAATGGCTGCAGAAGATGATGAGTTCTACCTTCGATATTACGTGGGACGCAAGGAGAAATTCGGCCACGAGTTCCTTGAGTTCAAGTTCAGACCAGATGGTAAGCTTCGATATGCCAACAACTCCAATTACAAGAACGACACCATGATCCGCAAGGAGGTCTTCCTCACCCCTGCCGTCCTTAAAGAGTGCCGCCGTATCATCTCCGAGTGCGAGGTTTTCTTTCTTTCTTTTGCTTCCTCTTTATTTTATTATTATTATTTTTTTCTCTAAAATGCTGCTTTCTCTCTCTTAGGGTTTGTTCTTTATATATATTTATATACATATAAAATTATATATATATTTATAATATTTTTATTATAAAAAAATTATAATATTTTCATTATAAAAAAAGTTTTTTTATTTAAAATTAAATTTTTTATTTCCTCGCAGGTTATAGAGAAAATTACTTAACTGTATTATTATTGTCTAAATTTGTAATTTAGAACTCCGCATGTACTAGTAGTAGCATTAATCCTGTCAGGGAATGCATGAATTTAAGTTTTTGCATTAACAAATGAAAAATTTTTATGAGTTTTAAATAGTTTGTAAATGATATAACAGGATTGGACTGGGATCCCCTAATTTTAGTTTCTGATAATTACTGCGCTAAGTTGGCTTGAAATATAATTATAACAGTTTAATTTAAATTATTTTATATGCATATTGGGCCTAAAATGTGGGCCTAGTCATGGGTTGAGGAATAGTTAGGCTTACTACGGGCCTAATAATAAAAAATTTAATTTTAAACCAACAAACTTTTTTAATAATAAAAATATTATAATTTTTTTATAATAAAAATATTATAATATATAAAATCAATTATTATAATTTTATTTATTAAAATAATATTTATATTGTTTTTAAAATATAAAATAAAATAATTAAAAAAGAAAAATTGGACGCTACTATAGCGTCCAACTTTTCATAAACTTTTTTAATTATTTATTTTTTTAATTTTAATTTTTTATTTCATTAAATTTTAATTTAATTTTAAATTAAAAAATAATATTTATTATAAAAATATTATAATATTAAATATTAAATATTATGACTCTATTTTTAAAATAATATTTATATTTTATTTAAAATATAAAATAAAATAATTAAAAATTTTAAAGAAAAGTTAGGCGCTACTTATAGTAGCGTCCAACTTTTAATTTTTTTTAATTAATTATTTATTATTTAAAGGAAAGTTGGACACTATTTTTACTTTCAAATTTTTAATGGGCACGCTATTATAAATAGCGTCCGACCCTTAAAAAAGCTATTATAGTTTGCGTCCCACATTCACCTCGTTCAATTCAGTAAAATTCACCATTTTTAATAATTACTTTCAAACTCACCTTTTTTGATATAATTTTTTTTATTATACCTTTTTTGTAAAAATCCCCCATAATTGTTTGTTATTTTTCTTGCGGCTCGCAATCTCAAGTAGCAGGACCCCAATTCTGAACATCTTTGACCTTCAACGAAAATGGCCAAGTAAAATAATCACACATGGATCAAGCCTATCAAACTGAGAGTCGGCCCAAATACAGAAAAATCTGGAGCCCTGGAAGTTCGAATTGCGGGGCAAAGGAGGCAGGTTTTCTTCTCCTATGACTTCGTTAGAGCATAAATTGCGTTTGCAAAGCAGCCAGTGAGAGTGAGAGAGACAAACATGGCAATGGCTGCAGAAGATAATGAGTTCTACCTTCAATACTACGTGGGACGTAAGGAGAAATTCGGCCATGAGTTCCTTGAGTTCAAGTTCAGACCAGATGGTAAGCTTCGATATGCCAACAACTCCAATTACAAGAACGACACCATGATCCATAAGGAGGTCTTCCTCACCCCTGCCGTCCTTAAAGAGTGCCGCCGTATCATCTCCGAGAGCGAGGTTTTTTTTCTTTCTTTCGCTTCCTCTTTATTTTATTATTATTATTTTTTTCTCTAAAATGCTGCTTTCTCTCTCTTAGGTTTTGTTCTTTATATATATTTATATACATATAAAATTATATATATATTTATAATATTTTTATTATAAAAAAAGTTTTTTTATTTAAAAATAAATTTTTTATTTCCTCGCAGGTTATGGAGAAAATTACTTAACTGTATTATTATTGTCTAAATTTATAATTTAGAACTCCGCATGTACTAGTAGTAGCATTAATCCTATCAGGGAATGCATAAATTTAAGTTTTCGCATTAACAAATGAAAAAATTTTATGAGTTTTAAATAGTTTGTAAATGATGTAACAGGATTGGGCTGGGATCCCCTAATTTTAGTTTCTGATAATTACTGGGCTAAGTTGGCCCGAAATAAAATTATAACAGTTTAATTTAAATTATTTTTATATGCGTATTGGGCCTAAATTGTGGGCCTAGTCATGGGTTGAGGAATAGTTAGGCTTACTACCGGCCTAATAATAAAAATTTTAATTTTAAATAAAAAAAAATTTATAATAAAAATATTATAATTTTTTTATAATAAAAATATTATAATATGTAAAATTAATTATTATAATTTTATTTATTAAAATAATATTTATATTTTACTTAAAATATAGAATAAAATAATTAAAAAAGAAAAATTGGACGCTACTATAGCATCCAACTTTTCATAAACTTTTTTAATTATTTATTTTTTTAATTTCATTAAATTTTAATTTAATTTTAAATTAAAAAATAATATTTATAATAAAAATATTATAATATATAATATTAAATATTATGACTTTATTTATTAAAATAATATTTATATTTTATTTAAAATATAAAATAAAATAATTAAAATTTTAAAGAAAAGTTGGACGCTACTTGCAGTAGCATCTAACTTTTAATTTTTTTTAATTAATTATTTATTATTTAAAGGAAAGCTAGACACTATTTTTCCTTTCAAATTTTTAATGGGCACGCTATTATAAATAGCATCCGAACCTTAAAAAAGTTTTTATAGTTTGCGTCCATACTCACCTCGCTCAATTCAGTAAAGTTCACTATTTTTTAATAATTACTTTCAAACTCACCTTTTTTGATATAATTTTTTTATTGCACCTTTTTTGTAAAAATCCCCCATAATTGTTTGTTATTTTTCTTGCGGCTCGCAATCTCAAGTACAGAAACCTTGAAAAAGAGGAGCTTGCCTGAAAATCCAATCTACTTTGGGGAGGAGGAGATAATAGACATGCAGGATGTGACTCTCCTTTGGCTACCAGATGGTGCCTCAGGATATGTTGATGTTGGCAAGGATGGCATCCTTTGCATTGGAGTTGGATGGTACTCGGACGAGGGAATCAAACTTGTTATGGAAAGGGATTATGGATTGGATGGGATGCTCAAGGAAGTTCGGTGGAAATCTGAGGTAAAAAGGTGGTGGTCTGATCCACACCTTGTGTAAAATTTCACTTGTTATTTTGTTGGTCTGTTAAATATGAAAGGCTTCATTTGTGTACTCGTTGGCCGAAGAAGCATTGCATGCAACATTCAAGATCTAATCCACACATGATTGAGAGATATTCCAATAGGGTCTGAGAAGTGTACAGCTTATCATTTTTAGCAAGCAAATCCTCTCATCTACCTGGAGTACTAGTTTGTACAATTCAAGGTTACTGTAATTTGTCCGATATTCATTAAATTTCCTAGTTTAGCACTCTATTTTATCATGCGTTCACGTTGTAGGGTTAATTGTTCGGATTTGATGCTGTTGATGTATAACCCTTTGAAAAGCAATCAAAACAAAATCTTCATTCTTGCTCAAGGTTAATAACTTTGTCTAGAGTTACAATTGTGCTCAGGTTAATTAAGCCCTCCAAATTTAAACTAGAAAAACAACTTGCAATCGGGACTAAGGTTAATGTTTAACACTGCCTGGAGTTATAATTGTGCTCAGGTTAATAAAACCCTCCAAATTTAAACTAGAAAAACAACCTGCAATCGGGACCATGTGTAGTAAGATTGAAGATAGATGGACCTTCTAATACGTTGATTAATTTTGCTATTTCCACGTTCCCAACAGTTCCTCGAAATATTCTCAATCGGGTAACCACATGCCCATACATCCTTACACAGCCTCAAACAGTTCTCGAAAGGCAGTAAAACCATCAAGTTATTGAAATAACAAATCTTACAAGCAAAAATCAAACACAAAAATAATCCCCGGATACAAATCGAATGGACAGCATAAGAGCCCTTAAATAGGCTTAATCTTGAAATGTAGTGAGATGAGAGAGAAGACAAAGCACTTCAAGTCCTGCAACCACATAAAACGCCATTAAGAACCAGCATTTATAGTAAAACTCCCAATGTTGATGTGCTCAATAGTGGTAACGATGTATTAACAAAAATATGATAACCAACACATTAGACAAAATTAGAATATCAAAGCAAAAGGCCCTCTGAATGCTGTCATGGGCATAAATCATATAAAAAACAAGAGTCCTTACCAAGAAAGTCGTCTAGAAGCATTTGCTATACATTAATACATTGCCCATGACATTTTTTCTTTTGAGTGCAACAGTGCCCATTGCTCATGACTGCACTATACAATATTTTTTCTTTTAAGGGCAACAATACCCATTTGTGTTATGGGTTCGTTAAATAATCCAACCCAGCAGAATCAGCATCACAAATCAGGTAAATGATATTGGCAACCTTTATACACTATATCTATTTGTCTAAAGGTTCTATCCATAAAAATTAGCCTGGATGTTTACTTATACCAAGTAAACTAAAGAATAGTGAAAGCAAAATTTATGTCCAACACTAACCAATATAAGCAATATAAACCAAAAGGAAAAACACATAGAAAGGCGGAGTATAAATGTGAAAGTAGCTGACCTGAACAAGGTAATAGAAGATACGAAGTCCTTCAGGATCCTTACTACTCTGGACATCAACAAGAGACCCAATTTTTGAGGTAGTGAAGGAGATATGCTCGTTTCCCATCACAATTTCAAGCTCTTGTCGCCCAACCCTGTCCGGTTCTGGCCAGTTGGCATCATCTTCCTTCATGATCTGAGAAACAAAATCATTTGAACCAAATCATAAATCACATAACTACTAAAAAATTTAAAAAATAAATAAGCATATTTCCAGCGCACAAGCGCTCTCAATACACGTAACAAATAAACTGCTCCAAATGCAAACCAAATAAATCAGGAATTCAGAAGAAAAAATCTCCAACGTTATTGTTAAGCTAAAAGCCTAAAACTCAACAAATAGACCATTGATTTCATAACTACAAGGAGCAGCGATTCCTTTAATGCAACAAATATAATGATGAACTGAGAAAAACAAAACCCCAAGCTCCACAAGGTTCTAGTTAAGCTTCGATGCAAACCCCTAAAGTGAGATTCACAAACTCAGAAAAATATTCCAAAGAATATAGATGAATATATGTTGCCCGGGTTTAGAACTTGAGGGGGTTTATATATATATATATATAGGACAATTAGTTGAAATGACAATTGCAAGCCCTCAGACAGAGGAGGCGAAGGGAAGAACAAACCCTAAGAGAGAGAAAGCAGCATTTTAGAGAAAAAAATAAAATAAAATAAAGAGGAAGCAAAAGAAACAAAGAAAACCTCGCTCTCGGAGATGATACGGCAGCACTCCTTAAGGACGGCAGGGGTGAGGAAGACCTCCTTGCGGATCATGGTGTCGTTCTTGTAATTGGAGTTGTTGGCGTATCGAAGCTTACCATCTGGTCTGAACTCAAACTCAAGGAACTCATGGCCGAATTTTCCCTTGTGTCCCACGTAGTATCGAAGGTAGAACTCATCTTCTGCAGCCGTTGCCATGTTTGCGTCTCTCACTCTCACTGGCTGGTTTGCAAATGCAATTGCCGCTCCAATAATACACTTTGTTTCTTTTGCTATTGAAATTTGAGAGCAGCGTTGCATACTTCCCTCTATATTAAATTGCATTTTTTTCCCTTTATTATACATTCCATAGTAGGAGTAAACTAGAAAATTAAAAGCTTTTAGGGCGATTGAGGTAATTCCTCAAGTTTGGAATCTGCATTTGATTCTTACCAATAATTAAGGAATTGATGATGTTCATAATAATATTATTATATTTACAATATTACTAAAATTTGAAAGCTTTAAAATATTTAACTAAAATAATTTTCAAAATGAAAAATTTCTTATATATAAAATACATAAATTCTCAATGGAAACTGCCGCATGAGGTAATTCCTCAAGTTTGGAATCTGCATTTGATTCTTACCAATGATTAAGGAATTGATGATGTTCATAATAATATTATTATATTTACAATATTACTAAATTTTGAAAGCTTTAAAATATTTAACTAAAATAAGTTTCAAAATGAAAAATTTTCTTATATATAAAATACATAAATTCTCAATGGAAACTGCCGCATGGAAACTTCAAAAATATCTCACCTGTTTTGCTTAAATATAGATGGAATATTAGAAAATTTTAACAAAAGGAAATACAATTTTCATCATTCTATGCTTTTATAATTTGTCACGTGTTATATTTATTATATTAATAAATAACTTCTTAATTAATTAAGGTAATTTTCACATTGATAATATTATGAGAAGTGTATTTCTATTTAAAATATAATTAGAGTTAGTAATATCCTTTCTATAAATCCCCTGGGGGGCTCATTATATTTATAATAAATTTAACCTTTGTACAAATTCAATTAGATTAAAAGAATTTTTAATAGAACTGTAATAAATCCAATTAATTAAGTTAATAATTTTAAATAATAATAAATTTCTATATTATTTTTTAATCAATTTCAACGATTTGTATACTTTTTAATCTATCTGATTTTAAAAATGTTAAAGAAAGCAAAACAAATCGCACATAAAAAATTCAAGCTGCTAGCGTCAAACCAAAGACACCACAAACTATGATCTAAACGTAAAATCTATTAACCTCTCCCAACCCGCCCCAGGAGGTCATCAAACATGGTTGAAAGATTGACAAAGAACCGTCATGCTGCCCAATCCTATCTTCTAATTTTTGCTTCCTCCACTCACTCTTTCTCAAGTGTAGAATAATTTGGACAAAACCAAGTACTTTAATTGTAATGTTTCGTTTCAGCAAAAATAAATCACTAGTCTTCCATCTATTCGAAAACAAAACTGATTAACAACAATTTCTAGTCATAAATAACCCATTTCATATGCAACAAATTCTCAACACAGTAAAATGATATCATACCATTTAAAGGTGACTACAGGGAGAGCAGCAAATGAAATACCTGAAATATACATTTTAAAGCATAAAATGAAGTTGTTTTTTCAAATTCAGGAAATCACATTATTGTAGTCAACTTCCTGCCAAGATTTACGAAAAAAGAGCCCACAAATGGTCAACCAAGAAGATCTAATGTGGGGTTCTAAAAGGTCTCACTTGCCACCCAAGGTCGGGAACTGCCCAGGATCTTCTATGGAAGGAGCTACCACATTGCTCGTTGCATCTCTGTTACTGAATCCTCTGGCACCACGACCACGCCCTCGCCCACGACCACCTGGGCTGTAGTACCTTTCCCCTTCAGCAGGCTTCAAGAACTCATTAATGCTGACAGACTATAACCATCAGAACATTTCAGATGCACCGGTCAGTATTTACTTTCATAGACATACAGTGAAAGCAACATTATATGATAAAACAAACAAGGAAAGAAGCAGAGTAATTCCAGTTCTTTATATATATTTATATACATATAAAATTATATATATATTTATAATATTTTTATTATAAAAAAAGTTTTTTTATTTAAAAATAAATTTTTTATTTCCTCGCAGGTTATGGAGAAAATTACTTAACTGTATTATTATTGTCTAAATTTATAATTTAGAACTCCGCATGTACTAGTAGTAGCATTAATCCTATCAGGGAATGCATAAATTTAAGTTTTCGCATTAACAAATGAAAAAATTTTATGAGTTTTAAATAGTTTGTAAATGATGTAATTGAGATTGGGATCCCCTAATTTTAGTTTCTGATAATTACTGGGCTAAGTTGGCCCGAAATAAAATTATAACAGTTTAATTTAAATTATTTTTATATGCGTATTGGGCCTAAATTGTGGGCCTAGTCATGGGTTGAGGAATAGTTAGGCTTACTACCGGCCTAATAATAAAAAATTTAATTTTAAATAAAAAAAAATTATAATAAAAATATTATAATATGTAAAATTAATTATTATAATTTTATTTATTAAAATAATATTTATATTTTACTTAAAATATAGAATAAAATAATTAAAAAAGAAAAATTGGACGCTACTATAGCATCCAACTTTTCATAAACTTTTTTAATTATTTATTTTTTTAATTTCATTAAATTTTAATTTAATTTTAAATTAAAAAATAATATTTATAATAAAAATATTATAATATATAATATTAAATATTATGACTTTATTTATTAAAATAATATTTATATTTTATTTAAAATATAAAATAAAATAATTAAAAATTTTAAAGAAAAGTTGGACGCTACTTGCAGTAGCATCTAACTTTTAATTTTTTTTAATTAATTATTTATTATTTAAAGGAAAGCTAGACACTATTTTTCCTTTCAAATTTTTAATGGGCACGCTATTATAAATAGCATCCGAACCTTAAAAAAGTTTTTATAGTTTGCGTCCCATACTCACCTCGCTCAATTCAGTAAAGTTCACTATTTTTTAATAATTACTTTCAAACTCACCTTTTTTGATATAATTTTTTTATTGCACCTTTTTTGTAAAAATCCCCCATAATTGTTTGTTATTTTTCTTGCGGCTCGCAATCTCAAGTACAGAAACCTTGAAAAAGAGGAGCTTGCCTGAAAATCCAATCTACTTTGTGGATGAGGAGATAATAGTCATGCAGGATGTGACTATACTTTGGCTACCATATGGTGCCTCATTATATGTTGATGTTGGCAAGGATGGCATCCTTTTCATTGGAGTTGGATGGTACTCGGACGAGGGAATCAAACTTGTTATGGAAAGGGATTATGGATTGGATGGGATGCTCAAGGAAGTTCGGTGGAAATCTGAGGTAAAAAGGTGGTGGTCTGATCCACACCTTGTGTAAAATTTCACTTGTTATTTTGTTGGTCTGTTAAATATGAAAGGCTTCATTTGTGTACTCGTTGGCCGAAGAAGCATTGCATGCAACATTCAAGATCTAATCCACACATGATTGAGAGATATTCCAATAGGGTCTGAGAAGTGTACAGCTTATCATTTTTAGCAAGCAAATCCTCTCATCTACCTGGAGTACTAGTTTGTACAATTCAAGGTTACTGTAATTTGTCCGATATTCATTAAATTTCCTAGTTTAGCACTCTATTTTATCATGCGTTCACGTTGTAGGGTTAATTGTTCGGATTTGATGCTGTTGATGTATAACCCTTTGAAAAGCAATCAAAACAAAATCTTCATTCTTGCTCAAGGTTAATAACTTTGTCTAGAGTTACAATTGTGCTCAGGTTAATTAAGCCCTCCAAATTTAAACTAGAAAAACAACTTGCAATCGGGACTAAGGTTAATGTTTAACACTGCCTGGAGTTATAATTGTGCTCAGGTTAATAAAACCCTCCAAATTTAAACTAGAAAAACAACCTGCAATCGGGACCATGTGTAGTAAGATTGAAGATAGATGGACCTTCTAATACGTTGATTAATTTTGCTATTTCCACGTTCCCAACAGTTCCTCGAAATATTCTCAATCGGGTAACCACATGCCCATATAACCACATGCCCATACATCCTTACACAGCCTCAAACAGTTCTCGAAAGGCAGTAAAACCATCAAGTTATTGAAATAACAAATCTTACAAGCAAAAATCAAACACAAAAATAATCCCCGGATACAAATCGAATGGACAGCATAAGAGCCCTTAAATAGGCTTAATCTTGAAATGTAGTGAGATGAGAGAGAAGACAAAGCACTTCAAGTCCTGCAACCACATAAAACGCCATTAAGAACCAGCATTTATAGTAAAACTCCCAATGTTGATGTGCTCAATAGTGGTAACGATGTATTAACAAAAATATGATAACCAACACATTAGACAAAATTAGAATATCAAAGCAAAAGGCCCTCTGAATGCTGTCATGGGCATAAATCATATAAAAAACAAGAGTCCTTACCAAGAAAGTCGTCTAGAAGCATTTGCTATACATTAATACATTGCCCATGACATTTTTTCTTTTGAGTGCAACAGTGCCCATTGCTCATGACTGCACTATACAATATTTTTCTTTTAAGGGCAACAATACCCATTTGTGTTATGGGTTCGTTAAATAATCCAACCCAGCAGAATCAGCATCACAAATCAGGTAAATGATATTGGCAACCTTTATACACTATATCTATTTGTCTAAAGGTTCTATCCATAAAAATTAGCCTGGATGTTTACTTATACCAAGTAAACTAAAGAATAGTGAAAGCAAAATTTATGTCCAACACTAACCAATATAAGCAATATAAACCAAAAGGAAAAACACATAGAAAGGCGGAGTATAAATGTGAAAGTAGCTGACCTGAACAAGGTAATAGAAGATACGAAGTCCTTCAGGATCCTTACTACTCTGGACATCAACAAGAGACCCAATTTTTGAGGTAGTGAAGGAGATATGCTCGTTTCCCATCACAATTTCAAGCTCTTGTCGCCCAACCCTGTCCGGTTCTGGCCAGTTGGCATCATCTTCCTTCATGATCTGAGAAACAAAATCATTTGAACCAAATCATAAATCACATAACTACTAAAAAATTTAAAAAATAAATAAGCATATTTCCAGCGCACAAGCGCTCTCAATACACGTAACAAATAAACTGCTCCAAATGCAAACCAAATAAATCAGGAATTCAGAAGAAAAAATCTCCAACGTTATTGTTAAGCTAAAAGCCTAAAACTCAACAAATAGACCATTGATTTCATAACTACAAGGAGCAGCGATTCCTTTAATGCAACAAATATAATGATGAACTGAGAAAAACAAAACCCCAAGCTCCACAAGGTTCTAGTTAAGCTTCGATGCAAACCCCTAAATTGAGATTCACAAACTCAGAAAAATATTCCAAAGAATATAGATGAATATATGTTGCCCGGGTTTAGAACTTGAGGGGGTTTATATATATATATATAGGACAATTAGTTGAAATGACAATTGCAAGCCCTCAGACAGAGGAGGCGAAGGGAAGAACAAACCCTAAGAGAGAGAAAGCAGCATTTTAGAGAAAAAAATAAAATAAAATAAAGAGGAAGCAAAAGAAACAAAGAAAACCTCGCTCTCGGAGATGATACGGCAGCACTCCTTAAGGACGGCAGGGGTGAGGAAGACCTCCTTGCGGATCATGGTGTCGTTCTTGTAATTGGAGTTGTTGGCGTATCGAAGCTTACCATCTGGTCTGAACTCAAACTCAAGGAACTCATGGCCGAATTTTCCCTTGTGTCCCACGTAGTATCGAAGGTAGAACTCATCTTCTGCAGCCGTTGCCATGTTTGCGTCTCTCACTCTCACTGGCTGGTTTGCAAATGCAATTGCCGCTCCAATAATACACTTTGTTTCTTTTGCTATTGAAATTTGAGAGCAGCGTTGCATACTTCCCTCTATATTAAATTGCATTTTTTTCCCTTTATTATACATTCCATAGTAGGAGTAAACTAGAAAATTAAAAGCTTTTAGGGCGATTGAGGTAATTCCTCAAGTTTGGAATCTGCATTTGATTCTTACCAATAATTAAGGAATTGATGATGTTCATAATAATATTATTATATTTACAATATTACTAAAATTTGAAAGCTTTAAAATATTTAACTAAAATAATTTTCAAAATGAAAAAATTTCTTATATATAAAATACATAAATTCTCAATGGAAACTGCCGCATGAGGTAATTCCTCAAGTTTGGAATCTGCATTTGATTCTTACCAATGATTAAGGAATTGATGATGTTCATAATAATATTATTATATTTACAATATTACTAAATTTTGAAAGCTTTAAAATATTTAACTAAAATAAGTTTCAAAATGAAAAATTTTCTTATATATAAAATACATAAATTCTCAATGGAAACTGCCGCATGGAAACTTCAAAAAAATATCTCACCTGTTTTGCTTAAATATAGATGGAATATTAGAAAATTTTAACAAAAGGAAATACAATTTTCATCATTCTATGCTTTTATAATTTGTCACGTGTTATATTTATTATATTAATAAATAACTTCTTAATTAATTAAGGTAATTTTCACATTGATAATATTATGAGAAGTGTATTTCTATTTAAAATATAATTAGAGTTAGTAATATCCTTTCTATAAATCCCCTGGGGGGCTCATTATATTTATAATAAATTTAACCTTTGTACAAATTCAATTAGATTAAAAGAATTTTTAATAGAACTGTAATAAATCCAATTAATTAAGTTAATAATTTTAAATAATAATAAATTTCTATATTATTTTTTAATCAATTTCAACGATTTGTATACTTTTTAATCTATCTAATTTTAAAAATGTTAAAGAAAGCAAAACAAATCGCACATAAAAAATTCAAGCTGCTAGCGTCAAACCAAAGACACCACAAACTATGATCTAAACGTAAAATCTATTAACCTCTCCCAACCCGCCCCAGGAGGTCATCAAACATGGTTGAAAGATTGACAAAGAACCGTCATGCTGCCCAATCCTATCTTCTAATTTTTGCTTCCTCCACTCACTCTTTCTCAAGTGTAGAATAATTTGGACAAAACCAAGTACTTTAATTGTAATGTTTCGTTTCAGCAAAAATAAATCACTAGTCTTCCATCTATTCGAAAACAAAACTGATTAACAACAATTTCTAGTCATAAATAACCCATTTCATATGCAACAAATTCTCAACACAGTAAAATGATATCATACCATTTAAAGGTGACTACAGGGAGAGCAGCAAATGAAATACCTGAAATATACATTTTAAAGCATAAAATGAAGTTGTTTTTTCAAATTCAGGAAATCACATTATTGTAGTCAACTTCCTGCCAAGATTTACGAAAAAAGAGCCCACAAATGGTCAACCAAGAAGATCTAATGTGGGGTTCTAAAAGGTCTCACTTGCCACCCAAGGTCGGGAACTGCCCAGGATCTTCTATGGAAGGAGCTACCACATTGCTCGTTGCATCTCTGTTACTGAATCCTCTGGCACCACGACCACGCCCTCGCCCACGACCACCTGGGCTGTAGTACCTTTCCCCTTCAGCAGGCTTCAAGAACTCATTAATGCTGACAGACTATAACCATCAGAACATTTCAGATGCACCGGTCAGTATTTACTTTCATAGACATACAGTGAAAGCAACATTATATGATAAAACAAACAAGGAAAGAAGCAGAGTAATTCCAGTTCTTATACATACAACCCAAAGACCAATGGAATCCTATAGTTAAAAAACAAGAGCAAATAAGAATATTGCAAACAAGAGGACTCCATGAAAGTTTGTGAATCATTGTCCATGCTCCTCGTGAGCACAACAGAACAATAATGTAAGAAAGTGCTTGTCACTTATGACGGCCACTGATGTCTCGGTCTGCCCATTTCAAGACTATCACAATATTACTGAAAAGAATCACACTAAAACAAAATAAACATGTAACTAACATATAACTAATCTCTTTTTTGCTCTATTAGTAAGTTTTAATTTTAGGAATTAGGTGTTTTAACTTTCAATTCTACCAGTACGAGCTACTCAGATTAAATTACTAATAGTTAATCCAATTGTCTGCATCAATTGATCATACTACTAGAAGCATATCGTGCTCAAGAGTTCATGGATGATGGTCGCATGCTTAACATAGTAAATTGATCATTTTAACTCAGTTCCTTCTCCCCTCAAGTTTGTCCAACCACTGTAGTTTTAGCCATCGGTCCCAAATAAAAGCTGCAATTGTGATGAGCTTAGGGATACCTCCCACTATTTTAGTTGTCGTTGGAAATGGAATAAATTTGACTCGGAAACAATTCAGTGATAAACTGAAAAATCTTCAAAGTTTAAACACCTAATAGCTAAAATTAAAACTTTTTGATAGAATTGAAAAACTGCATAAGTTCAAGATTTTTTTTTTTGGCAATTAAAAAAAAAAAAAGAAAAACTCTGGAATGCAAAAGCATGTTGGAAAGATAGGAAGAACAAAAAGTGTTGGGGTTAGGAGGTGGTACCTTTTTAGCTTTCTCATCCTTCTCAGAAGCCTCTTTCCGCTTATCCTTATCAGAGCCCTTGAAAATGGAAATTAGAAGAAAAAAACACTTAATTTATTTTATGATGGCTTTATAATATCAATGTATAGTTAAAAACTTTGAAGGGATTACAATATAATAGCTAAAAACTTCGAAGGATTACAATAGACTTCACCAATTTAATAAAGATGTCATCATTCCCCTTCTTGCTTGAGATCTGCTGCATGGATTCAAACACTTTAGTATCCACCTTTCTTTCCTCGGCCTTGAGTGGCTGCAGGGCCTTCCTCTTCTCTTCTAGCACCTTCTCATATTCTTCAAGAGTCATTTCCTAAATAGAAAGGATGTAGCAGGTAGAATAAGCCATTAACTTTTCAATAAATAACAACTTGCTACTGATTGGCACAAATTAATAAAAAAATTGGATCTTTGATTCCCAAAGTTAGATTGTCAGTTAAAAAATTGGCAGTTGGAGTTCATAGACAATGCATTTTAACATTCACAACGACAAATCAGTCTAAGTACTCTTGACTTTAAGTTGTGAGGACCACTAAGAACACATTCTAGAAATCTTTCTACCTCAAACCTTCACAACAGCAGTCCTAGACACGAAAAGACATTAGAGAACCTTTCACTTGGAACTAGACAACCTGAGGATTGGAAGCTCGGTCTGCCACATTTAGAACTTCTGGCAGCAGAAGAAATATGCTATATATAAACCCAATTATCAAATGCCAACGACAACTATTACTCGGAACATATACTCTTGAATGAAAGCAACACGCACAATTTAATCTTAAAATGGCATTAGTTTCATCCTCATAACCACCCATTTTAAGAAAATGACAACCAGAAAACAATAAAAAGATGAATCTTTAGGTAATATGCATCTTCTCTCGAACAAAAGAAACCAAAAGTAAAATAAGAAATGATACAGACAAATAAAACATCATTGCTAACCTAATATATAAAAACATTCACCTTATCTTCTGGTTCCTTTTCTTCAGGTTCTTTAGCAGTGGCCTCCTTATTTGCATCTGCTGTTTACTCCTCTCCAACGGGCTTCTCATCACCTTAGGTTTTATCACCCTCATTGACAACTTCCACAGTCACCCTAAAATAGCAATAAATAAATAAATAAATAATAACCCCCACCCCCCCCCCTTCCTAAAAAAAAAGCAATATTAAATAGGCCAGTAATATATTAATGAAACGTTCACTTGTAGTCACTTACTGAGCATGTTCATCAGCCTGACTTCCCCAGTTCCCACGACCAGGCCCCTCTCGTTTGATCTCATTTCTGCACTTTGAAGTAAGCCATATTAGATGCATAAACACATGACATACACATATTAAAAGTCAAAAACAAAAATATCCACCCGCGTCCAGTCCCACTATGACGTTCAAATTGCCGACGTGGGCGATCTCCATCACCAGCTTCACCATTAGTGTAACCACCACCACCACGACCGCTGCTGCGGTAACCACCACGAGGTCCACTATATTCACGCCTTTCAGAGGGCTTAGCAGCATCTCCATCTTCAGGGGCACCTTGACCAGCAGGTCGTCCAGTATTGCTGAATGAATTCTCATTATTGGTGTCCCGACTGTATCCACCACGGCCACGCCCATATCCACGTCCGCCCCCAGGACCTCCCCTGCCAACTTCATTCTTTGCCTCCCTCACTTTGGAAATCAAAGTAAATAGAACTTAGTGCATGCAGAAAAGTACAAGGCCATAAAAAGGCCTAAAATTAGTTGGGTGTAGGAGTCATAAGAAAATGTTTTACAAAGTAAAACTGACATTCATTCCAATGTGATGCGTGCAGCTAGCAATCAAATGGTTAAATGCATGCATTCCACTTATACTACATCCTGATCTTCTGAAGTCGTCCTAAGGTTGGAATCATCAAAAAGCATACAGTACCAATTTGCAAAAGACAAAATTGTAGTTGGAAGTACCAGTATGACTTACAGGTCTCCAAGAACAGGCTTTCTTTCAATAATGTGAACAAACACACTTATTGACAATCAATTTTCAAATGCTTTAAATTGCATTCTTTTTCAAAGCTTTATGGTAGTTCTGAAGGCAGACCAATGTATTCAAGTTTGATAGAACCTAAACAAATTGAAGTGGCCAAGTAACTGTTTTTTTTTTTGGAAAATAACTTAGCTCGAGAGAAAGAAAGAAGATTCGATGCAGGAAGAAATTAACCAACCAACAAATACAATCATGCATATGTGCAAATTCTTGTAATCGCTATGTGCCATATGTTGAGATTGCATGTGCATGTAATCGCTAGCATAGAGACAAACAACCTGAAATCTTTCCACACTCTATGACAAGACATAAATCTTACTCGGAAATCATCACTTAAAAAAAAAAAAAAAAGAAACAAAGGAAACTCGATGAACATTTTCCAGAAGTAAATAACAATAAGAGAACAAAGCAATTGTAGAACCGCTTACCAGCCTGAGCCGGAGGTAGAGGTTTGGAGGGGAGCTTAGCCGACTGCTTGGCTTGAGACTGAGACTGAGACTGAGACTGAGACTGAGCCGGCTGCTTAGCTGGAGGTTGAGAATGAGATTTCTTAGGGGCAGCGGCGGCGGCAGGAGCGACCTTCAGCATAGCTGCCATCAGCTGCGACGGGTCCTCGGCATCATCGTCACCCAACAAATCGAAAGGGTTCATGGTCGCCATTTCCGATAAAATCAGCAGTGAACAGCAAAATCCCCCACCCACTCAAGGATTCTACTTCGAAAGGCGACCAGGAAACCCTAAGTTAACAAGTCCTCCATGGTAAAACTATACAGATCTGTCAACAAGAGGGAATAGGATTAAGGTTTGAGAGAGAAAAGAGAAGAAGAGAGAGAGAGATAAAAACCCTAGCCGCAAGAGAGAGAGAGAGAGAGAAAGTGAAACCTAATCTGATATGGTTCATATTTATTGTTGTTGAAGTTGGTGCTTGCTGTTGCTTGGCGCTCTCTACAAGAGCTCGTGTCGTGTCGTGTGGTGTGGCGAGTGATTATAATATTTATTTTTTATTTTTTTATGTTCCATTGTGTTTTCATTTTTAGTGCCCTTTTTTGCGCCATTTACGGATGTAGACGATGCATGCAACTTGGCAGACTTGCTTAGGTTTTGGTCTTATCTTTTATTGGCAACTATTAAATTAAAATTAATAATTGAATTATTATGCAAAAAGTTTAATACTAACTCCCTTATCCATCAGCAGCTTGATTTTTAAATCACCAAAATGTAATTATAATTGAAAATTAATGTAATTAAATGTATACTAGGCCTCAAAGTGGAAGTGGTTTTAATTTTGTGCCATGAAAATTCTATAAATTTAATATTTTATTTATTAAAAATTAATAAATTGTGTTAAATAATAATTATATCAAATTTTTTATTAAAAAATCACATAAGTTATTTTAAAGTTTCATTAACGTGAGCAAAGTTAAGAAAGTGAGGCTGATCAGTCGCATAGGCTGGCGCTGTCTCATACAAACAGTCATTCTGATGTCCAAGCCAGATTTCTTCAACTGCAAGTCTGCAACGCATGGTTAGAATTATGAAGTCTGTTGCCCGCTTTGCTTCCCAAAAGCAATTACCACTACCTGTTCTTGCGAATGAATCTCCACAGAAGTGTCTATGAATGAATGGAGAAGGCAAAACAAAGACCCTGCAATGTGTGTAAAGACAAGAATCAAAGAACACCTGGCCTCCTTTACCCTAGTAAAGAATATAAAATTTGTAAGAACTAGATTAATAAATTCATCAGCATGTTAGGCTACCAGACTATTCTAAATGCTTCAACCCAAGCAAAAAAATGTTTGGAACCGTTGATTAATTTTAGGGCTAAGAACTACTGGGGTAATTAATAAAGTTCCAATGGTTATAATAATCGTTGAAAACAAAATCATGTTTATCGAGATATAACTATTTTTCATTTTTTTTATCTATTGTTTCTGATAAGTTGTCATATTATTAGTCTTCTTCTTTTTTAATTTTTTCTCTTATTTATTATTAAAAGACAAATTAAAATTCTTTTTTCTCTCAAAAGTATAAAAAAAAATACATTTATCATTAAATTATACTTTATCGAGTGTATTAAATAAATCTTAATAAGTACCCTCTCTAATTTCAAGTAATTTTTAAAGTTTTATATAAGAATTAGGAAAATAATTGAATAACTTCTTTTTTTATAAAAAAAAATTACTAATAATTGATTAAAGTACATTGTATTTAACTAAAATAGAGAAGGTTTATAAGGATAAGATACAACTAAGCCTTTATCCCAAAAATTTGGGGTCGGCTATATGGATTCGCTTTCTCCACTCTGAACGATTTTGGGTTAAATCCTCATAAATGTGTAATGCTTCTAGGTCATGTTGTACTACTCTCCTCCAAGTCAATTTAGGTCTACCCCTTTTTTTCGTTCTATCCTCTAACCTAATGTGCTCTACTTGTCTAACTGGAGCCTCCGTATGTCTACGCTTCACATGACCAAACTACCTCAATCTCCCTTCTCTCAACTTATCTTCAATTGGCACAACTCCTACCTTTTCTCTAATACTCTCATTACGGACTTTATCTAGTCTAGTATGGCCACTCATCCATCTTAACATTCTCATCTCTGCAACTCTTATCTTAGATGCATACGACTCTTTCAGTGCCCAACACTCACTACCATATAACATAGCCGGTCGTATGGCTGTACAGTAAAATTTTCTTTTCAATTTATTGGGAATCTTACGATCACATAAAACTCCCGTGGCACGTCTCCACTTCAACCATCCGGCTTTAATCCTATGACTAACATCCTCCTCACATCCCCCATCTACTTGAAGGACTGAGCCTAGATATTTAAAGTGATTACTTTGGGGCAGTATCACTCCATTCAAATTAACTCCTTCCCTATCACTAGTTTGGCCTTCACTGAACCTGCAATGCATGTATTCTGTCTTCGTTCTACTTAACTTAAAACCCTTTGACTCTAAAGCACTTCTCCAAAGTTCTAACTTTCTATTGACTCCTTCTCGTGTCTCATCTATCAGAACAATATCATCCGCAAACATCATGCACCAAGGAATACTCTCTTGTATATGTTTCGTCAGTTCATCTAAAACTAATATAAAAAGGTAAGGGCTTATGGCTGATCCTTGGTGTAATCCAATTGAGATCGGAAAATCTCTTGTGTCCCCTCCCACTGTGTGCACAATAGTAGTTGCTCCTTCATACATATCTTTCAATACTTGTATGTACCTAATAGATACCCTCTTTTGTTCTAACACATTCCATAAGACCTCTCTTGGAACACTATCGTAAGTCTTCTCCAAATCAATAAAAACCATGTGTAGATCTTTCTTCACATCTCTATATTTCTCCATCAAGCTTCTAATGAGAAAGATCGCTTCCATAGTAGAACGACCGGGCATGAAACCAAATTGATTGAGAGAGATAGAAGTATCATGACGTAGTCAATGCTCTACAACTCTCTCTCATAACTTCATAGTATGGCTCATGAGTTTAATTCCCCTATAGTTTGAGCAACTCTGTATGTCTCCCTTATTTTTAAAAATAGGTACTAAAATACTCTTCCTCCATTCATTAGGCATTTTCTTTGAGTTTAGAATCTTATTAAATAATTTAGTTAACCATTCCACTCCTATATCTCCCAAATACTTCCACACTTCAATTGGTATTTCATCGGGTCCACAGGCTTTACCCACTTTCATTCTCTTAAGTGCTTCCTTTACTTCTAAAGATCTAATCCTTCTAGTATAACTAAAGATCTAATCCTTCTAGTATAATTCACATTCTTTTCTATTGTTCTATAATCTATATTCACGCTATTACCATTTTGACTATTATTAAAGAGATCATTAAAATAATTTCTCCATCTTTCTTTAATGTCCTCATCTTTCACCAACACTTTTCCTTCTTTATCCTTAATGCACCTAACTTGATTGAGATCTTGACATTTCCTTTCTCTCCTCCTTGCTAATCTATAAATATATTTCTCCTCTTCTTTAGTTCCAAGTTTCTCATATAACTTTTCAAAGGCTTGTGTTCTTACTTGACTAACTGCTTTTTTTGCATCTTTCTTTGCTATCTTGTACTGTTCATATGCCTCATTATTATCACATTTAGGTAATTTCTTATACCATTCCCTTTTTCTCTTCACTGCCTTTTGTACTTCCTCATTCCACCACCATCTCTCTTTTGAGGGTGGTCCATGTCCTTTAAACTCTCCAAGTACTTTTCTAGCTACTTCTCTAATCTTTGATGCCATCTGTATCCACATATCATTTGCTTCCATATCCAGCTTCCATACTTCGGACTCGAGAAGCTCGTTTTTGAACTTCACTTGCTTTACTCCTTTGAACTCCCACCACTTTGTTCGAGCTACACTATTTCTTCTGACCTTACTTGAATTGTTCCTAAACTTGACATCCAAGACCACCAACCGATGTTGACTTGTTAAAGCCTCTCCTGGAATGACCTTGCAATCCTTGCATAGAGCTCTATTTGTCTTCCTAGTTAAGAGGAAGTCGATTTAGCTTCTATGTTGCCCACTTTTGAAAGTCACTAAATGTGACTCTCTTTTTATAAAGTAGGTATTTGCTAGTATTAGATCGTATGCCATAGCAAAATCCATGATGTTTTTTCCCTCCTCATTTCGACTGCCAAAACCAAAACCTCCATGAACATTCTCATAACCTTGTCTATCACTTCCTACATGCCCATTCAAATCTCTACCAATGAAAACATTCTTTTCATTCTGTATATTTTGCATTAAATCATCCATATCTTCCCAAAACCTTTGTTTACTCTCACTGTCTAGTCCTATTTGTGGGGCATAAGCACTAACTATATTTATTATTTCTCCTTCTAGTACTAGCTTTACCAGTATAATTCTATCTCCTACTCTTTTCACAGCTATTACTGAGTCTTTCAATGTCCTGTCTATGATTATGCCCACTCCGTTCTTTATCCTTTCCGGTAAACCACAGTTTGTACCCTGAATTACCCACTTCCTTACTTTTCTCTCCTACCCATTTAGTCTCCTGAATGCAAGCAATATTCACCCTTCTCCTTTCCAAGGTATCCACAAGCTCCATTAATTTTCCTGTAAGTGATCCAACATTCCAAGTACCAACCCTGATCCTCCTCCTATCCTGCTCCTTCCTAATTGGTCTCCTTCTATTATATCTTCTATTATTTTCTATGTCTATCTTGTGTTCTGTTCCACTATTTATTCTACTATCTGTCCTATGGACTAACTTCTTTACTCACACCCGTCCATGATGTGGGAACCCTTGCTCACTTAACACCATACCCAAGCGCCGGCATGGCGCGTCGCTTTCGGTGAACGCCCTACACCCTTGCATATTTCTCACTACACCCGGACTTCGATGTAGCGCGTCGTTAGTAGAGGACGCCCCAACGTTTATATCATTTGAATCCATATCATAGGGTGTGACGAAATTTTTACGCTGGTTGTCACCTACTGCAACCCTCCTCCTTTATCCGGGCTTGGGACCAGCTAATCACAAACTACTTAAGCGAAGTTTTTATAAGGATAAGATAAATGCGGATAACCATAAATAAATAAAAAATTAAAAAAAATGTTCCTTTAATTTTCTTAAAAAGTAAATAAGTAAGATAATTTTTTTTTTAAAACATCACTTGAAATTTGGCGGAGGGAAAGCAATGCATTAAATGAAACATTAATTGGTGCATACATACTAACACTCGTTAGAAAACCTATTTTTCTTAAAAATAATGCACATGTAGATTTAAAAGTGGCTATAATAGTTATAATGGTGGGTTTTTTTTTGCCAATGTTATAATGGTAGTTAAAACTTGATGTAGGCAATCGAGAATCGAAACTTTTATTTTTATAAATTCATAAATTGAGAATCGAATCATAAATTTGATAAAAATTATTAAAAATTATATATTTTCTAAAAAACAAGAATAAATATATAATTTATAATTTACTAATGAGAATGATGTTATTTTATGTTATAAATTATTAACTCTTAAATTGTAGACAATAATTATTATTATATAAGTGTTGAAACTCTCATTTAAATTTGAATAAATAATTAAATAATAAAAATTAATGGCTTAAATTAAAAAATTAAAATATATTAATATAAAATATCTTAATTTGACAACTATAATTAAAGAAGTATATTAACAAAAAGAAAAAAAGAAAAAAGGAGTGAAAAAAGAATGGCTAGTGAAAGAAAAACAGCCAGGAAAGGTTTCCTAACGAAATCATTTATTATTTTTTTTTCTTTTATGTTTTCATATTCAAACAAAAGAAGAAAGAATAAGGCAAAAGAAGGAATTATTACATAAAATCCATTAAACCACCTTTGAAATAAATATTACAAAATTTTTATAAGATGAGGTTTTATGTACAAGTTGATGCAAAACAATAACCAAGCCTTAATCCCAAACAAGTTGATGAAAAAAAAAAAAAAAACTATCAAAATCTCCCAAATTGCATTTTCTTCTTCTTATTCTCTCTCACCCTTCCTCTTCCTCTTAGTTTAAAAGCATGGTTGAGGCTGAGAAAATCTAAAATCCAGGCAAAACTGAGAGGTCTGCTATACCTCTTGGCAGATCAGAAATTTTCTTCAGCAAAGCAAGCCTGTTCTGTCTAATTCTTTCATCCTCCTGATGCAAAGATGGAATGGATCAATTGATTACCAACAAATAAAGCTGTTAAAAATTAAAATGAAATAATGCAATTGATCATGTAAGAAAAACCATGAATAAATAATAATCTCTCACAGCACCTTGCATGGGTAAACTAATACCCTGTCCTTTATCCAGCACTCAAGTATTTACAACTCTATTAGCAAGAGCACTCAACAAACTTGCAGAACCAACATTCATAGACTCCTCAACCTCAAAATAATAATTATCAATGATTCATTGTTAATAGTCACTTGCAGCGGTAAAAAACCTACTTAAAACGCACCTTTATTTGTCAGGGACCAATTTAACATATTTTCTTACTTTATCATTAATGTACCAACTCAACTTATAATTATTATTGTCATATTTTTTTGGCTGAGGAAATTGCAACCGTAACAGGATCAGTTCTAGTTCCTTTCCTAGAGCTGATAGCTATAAGGTGTTGGGGAATTTACCAACTTTGCATTATGCAAGTCAATAAGAATCCAAAATAATAATAATAATAATAATAATAATAATAATAATAATAATAATAGTTGACCAATCATTAACAAGTAGATATAGTACAATTTTATGTGAATATTGCTGGGTAAAGATTTGGTCTGATCTTTTGTTCAAACCACAACTACAAGCAGCTTATTTTGGTCTAGGATCTATTCAGTCCAACTGAAGTAAAGGCTCAAAAAGTGGATTTCCACCAATTATGTTCTACATAGATGACAAATTAAAATAGTTTGTCTAGGCTAACAATGCACTCAATAAAAGAGGATTGAGTGGTTAAATTTCTTGCATGCTTATGCTGTTAACATCAGGTCATGTAATAAAGGAACATCAGAACCTTACTAATATTCCAAGTTGTAATTCCAATAACGGATATAGTAGTACTTGAATGGCATGAGTTAGTTAGCTCCGTAAAAAACATACCACCATGACAAAGACATTATTGAAGAAATCCTCAAGTGGTTGTAACAGTTCTGAAGATATTTCAACAAACTCATCTACCTCAATGCCTGTAAGAACGGTTGGTCAATTTCCAGGTTGAAAAGAAAATGCTAACCATTTAGAATCCAAAAGCAACATGCCTTGCAAAAATTATCCCTCAGTCCTATGGGAGAATTATAATGTAATGAAGAAAATTTTTATACCAGGATAAATTTTGCTTTTTGTGGACAAGAAGACGTTCCATAAAGCTCTCTCTTCAGATGTCTCAAATGCAGCCTCATCCACCTAATTAAAATTTTAAACCATCATAAGGAGGCCCACAAGTTCAAATATATTGAAGAATACCTTCCCAACCAAATCAGAAACTGAAGAATAAATTGATAAGAACAATTTTAATCAAGCCAAAACCTCATGAAACAGATGATTTGGGGTTGGGTTTTTTTTATCAAAAAAAAAAAAAAAAAACTAATGTTTCTACTCTCTGTGTAGACAAAAACATACCTCCATATCAGAGTCCACATCCTTTCCACGCACAATTCTTGTAGGACGAGAATAAGCTTCAACTACCTTTGGGAAAATATTGCCTCTTGACAAGGCTTCCATCTGAAAGCAATTTTAAGCCAAAAAATAGATACATCATTCAAGAAAATTAGAAAAATGATATATAATAATTTTTTTTTTTTGTTTCTTTATTCTCATGCTCATTAACACTGAAAACATTCAGTCATTTGTTTCATGGAACAAGTTCTCACACTGCCAACTTCGGTCCTCTCAAACAAATTTAAAAAGAAAGACAGATGAGGCTTACACAGAGGCACCAAGGAATTTCATGGCTAGAAAAACTATTCAGTAACAGAGATTTAGAATGCTCACACTATCTGATAACAAAAGCGTAGAAATTTATTTCAAACTAACTGCATACAAGTTAGTTATCCATCCATTCACCATTTTTTTAGCGAGGTGGAAACTAGAACTACCAAAATCACCAGTGGTTAACTGCTAATGCTTCCAAAAAGGCAATTTGCAGCAAAGCATCATCTGCATAACTTCTTTACTTCTATTTCCTTTCGGATAATACAATTTGGTTGATATCTCTGATAATGCATTGTGTATTAACAACTAAAAAACAATGCACAAACTGAAAAGAAGACAAGTAGGAGAATCAAGCCCATTTACTTTATATGCTGTCTTTGCTGCTAAACAAGGCAAGGTTGCGCGCTCTGCAAGCACAGAACGAACAATTTCTGGACTTGTTCCCTTATCCATCTGTAAACACACAATAAGAATAAAATATTCTCATAACACTCTACAAAATACTACAATGTCAGTCACAATACTATACTAAGTTAAAATCTTGACCAATATCATTATATAGCAGCAGGTGAATAATATTTTAAGTTACATGAAGTATATAACCAAAAGCAATAAAGTATAAAAAGAGAGAAGATGCAGACAACCACCACTCAAATGCAAAAATCAGAAACTAAGCATAGCTAGAGGTCTATCTGACAATTTCACTTTACCACAAAACTTTTTGTAATCAATTTTTTGAACACATAGATGAACGACATCGGAAAGAGACCATATTCAATTGCTATGAAGTTGTGACTAATATTGTTCCACTCAACAATTTTGGTTTCATTTTAGATTTTCTTTTACTTTTTTTTTTCCCACTTGGAGGTCTGCCTTCATTTTTTCTTTAACTTTCATATTGATAAGATTTGCACTTCATCATATTTTGCAAATGAAGTATACACTAAGAAGTGGTGTAACTTTCATCCTGTGTCCTACCTTATTGTCCATTTAACTTTTTTTACAAAATTTTATTATAAAAAAAAACTAGAAACTACCTCTATAATAAACTAGTTCAGCAATCTTTGATGTCAAAAGCATACTTACCAGATATTGCTCTAGTCTTCGAGTAACAAATAGATGTGCCTAAAAGAGGAAATCAATTGTCACATTCAATTGTCAATTTTACAGTGACAATCAAAAGTACAAGCACGACAGTACAAATATAAAAGAGGAGGAAGGGGTTGGGGGGGTGTGGGGGGGTGGGGGGGGGGGGCGGGCGTAACGTGTTTGCATGTGTGATATAATGATAAGCAAAGAAAGAGAATAATAATAATAAAGAATGCCAGGAGGAAAACATATAACAAATTTTAGACATATCAATTACATGATAAGCAATTCAATCTAACAGTATTGGATGAAGAAACTGAAAAATCAGAAGATGGTTGTGAGAAAGGATTTGCTTTCTAATGTCCTCGCCTGAATTTCACTGAATTAAGAATATTTCAGGTAGACTATGGCCAAAAATAGGATATGTAATATTTGGATACCAATCAGAATGTGCAGTCTCCTATCAAATCCATCTGTACTACCCTCGTGCGGTCATTCAGGAAGCAACTTTATATGGAAAATGGTGTGGCAAGCTCACATTCCTATCAGTTTTCTCTGTGTGTTTCCGTGCATTTTTTGTGTGCGCACATGCTTGGCTTTATCTCATATTCTAATATATGAAAATTTAACTCAGAAAAGTTCATTGAAAATATTGCCTCAAGTGCACAAGAGATTGGCATTTGTTGATGATCTATTCTCCGTTTGCTGGTAGAAAGATGTGCATGTTTGTATCTTTCATTGATAGAGGGTGTTACGAAAAGTTGGAAGAGATGTCATCAAGAGGGGTGGGGGAGTCAGCTAGGGAAATAATATCATAACATAAAGGATGCTTCAATCTTGTGTTCAGAGAAATGGTAGGCCATTTGTCGGCATTAACAGTTTGTTAATGAGCTAAAATCTGGAATTTTGAGAACAACATTTTTGTGTCTCTTCTCCCTTAAAGATGGATTTTCAAGCTAACTGCAGCAATTCATTGATAGAATTAACATTTTTCATCATCTAAGTCTTTTTCCCTTGTTAGTTGTGTATAAGCCACCTTATTTTGATTTTTTTTCAATTGAAGTTGCAAATTATTTTTTTCTTAAAAAAAAAAGAAATTACAAGTGTTGAAAAGGGAGGAGAAGGGATGCATTAGTTAGTCAGAACCATAAAATTGGACGTGATAATAAAGAAAACAAAAATAAAAGGCTGAATTTTCATAATAATTCAAACGGAACTTATTCTTACATCATCTATCATGCAGGCATCAACTTTAAGAGGTTGGACATCAGCTGCAAGTCTTAAAGCCTGGACCAAATCCAAATTTTTATCCTTTTCCACCAATATTTGGACCTAAACAAACAAATACAGCATTACATTAAAAAAGCTAGTTGAGCCTCAAAGCCTCACAAGTCACAACAAAAGATCAATTAACTTACCAGACCATAAGAAATTCTTCGCAGGCCAAATGGATCATTAGTGGAACTAGGCTGACAACCAGCAGCAAATAAGCCAATAAGGCTGTCTAATCTGCATAGTAACATTCACATCAGTAGCACATTAAAGAGATCATTCTAGTTCACAAGGAAGAGTGTATGTCAAATAACAGTGTCCTCAGTCCTCACAAGCGCAAAAAACAATTGCCTATGTGCATTCTTGGCATTATTACAATATTCAATTCTTTAGCCATTGGTGGTACTTCAGAAGCAAAGGAATCCAATACTTTTTAGAAGATCATTTGAATGTCAATATCAACTGGCTAGAAATAAACTTCAATGACTACATTTTTTTAGTTTCTTAGTTGTACTTTCAGAGGCTAATCATGTTCAAGGCTACTGTTTCAGACATCCACTCTTGCATTGTATATCTTAATCTTTGGAAGACACTGGTTTGCCAAGTGCCTCATTTCATCACCATTTGTTTGCTAATGAATTTTTATTATTCAATAGGAGAAAAAAGATGTCTATTTTCAATATGTACATGCAAAACATCAACCTACATAGTGCACATGCCTTGTATCACAATACTTTGATAATAAAATTTCACACCAGAGAGAACAGAAAACAAAGTTCTCAATTGATTTCACCTGTCAGCAACTGCCAAAGATATCCCAACTTCAGTTTGCGGAAGAATATCTCCAGAAAATCTAGGAAGTGTGATTTCTAACAAGGCCTCTGCTATCTGCAACAATGGAAAGAAAAACAAAGAAAGAAACATGGTTAAACTGTAAAAATATACAGCATGAAACTGATATTCCATAGGAAACATGAACTATGGGTTCCACAACACAAATGCTGATGAAGGAAAGGGATGACAAGCCCTATATGAAATATTTGAAACAAAAAGGTGTTCCAATCTTCCAATTCATGAGGCTTCCCATATTGCAAGCTTTTGGGGAGGATAGACATCTGCTACCCCCCTCATGCATTGCTAGAAGACTATTTCCTTCAATATCAGAAGACAAATACACATGAGTGAATTGAAGGACCTGCTCTGAGCAGCCATCTCTAAGAGCATAATGGCGTGCCATTATTCCAGAAAGGGAAGTGAATTCTGTTACAACTGCAGTAGCAAGATCTGACATAGCAAGTGATGCAGCATCCTGGACAATCTGAAGCATATCCTCCCTGATCCCCAACT
The DNA here is from genome assembly GCF_030052815.1 of Hevea brasiliensis. NCBI lineage: Eukaryota > Viridiplantae > Streptophyta > Magnoliopsida > Malpighiales > Euphorbiaceae > Hevea > Hevea brasiliensis. The sequence continues at coordinate 124,365,433 of NC_079494.1, read as the reverse complement.
GTAGACTTAGTTTGGTGACCATGTTTTCAATGCGCATAGTCTTGTCAAGCATTGTTCCAAGCTTCTCCTGTTTTATTTGACATGAAGAAAATGTAGAAGCTATCAGAGATTGAATAATATCTATATGTCATTAAGCACAAGTGTCTCCCATACCTCCAGATTATACTGATAAATATCAGAAGGTTTTTCAATTAAACAATTATTTGAATTTGCACTGCAATCTTATAAGAAATTGGCCAATTAATTATGTTTACAATATAAAGTAAACAATGAGGAATATATGTTTATATTTTGAGCTTCAGAACTTGAAGGAAAGTATTTAGAGACTCCCTGATTCCAGAACAATTTCCACAACTTTTTCCTTTGAATATGTTCGACACAGATAACTTACATGAAAAAGAATCCCTTTTAGTTGACTCCTGAACTCTGAGAACTTCTTACGGGTGTCCATCTCATAAAAAAATTTTGCATCTTCATAACGAGCTCTGCAGGGATTAATAAAATGCTTGGCTCATCATTTAAGATAAAATCACATGCTAAAACCAATTAAAGCAGGTTTATTGAAAATTTTTGGCTAAATGAAGTTAACTAAGAAATCCACAAAAGTGTGCCCTTTCCTTGTGAACAATAATGGATTATTATTATCATTATTATTATTATTATTAGGTAGGACCCACATCTACCTTAGCACAGCTTCATTCCCTTTTCTTACTACCGTCTCATTGATAACTCCATTTGCCACCTAAAAGGGAAATCCATATGACCAGAGGGCTTGTAAGTTGTAAGTAACAACTAAGTTAAAAAGCCTGAGTGGTAAGCAATCTCACAGCAATGAAGTGTGGCAGAAGCTTTCCACTATCATCAACTACAGCAAAATACTTTTGGTGCTTCTGCATAACCTGCAAAAATTGGTGCACAATTAAGTTAAGCTTGCAACATCTGTTCATTGCATTTGCCATTTGCAAACTGGCCAAACTCTTTTCTTTGTAAATGTTTCGATGAGTAAAATGACCAAACGCTAGAAAATAACCCAACACCACAATGCCAAAGTGACAAGCTTTCTCCAACATGCAAACAACTCTAATATCTCCTATATGGAAACAAAAACCTTGCCAAGATGGCTCAACCAAGGATAGTGTTGGGGCAACCTCAATCAATGCACAAATTAAGTGGCTTGTGGAAGCAACAAATTATCAAGCTGGTGCGTTTGGCTCCTGAGGCTTGAAACCCACTGACTCTGCACTATAGAAACCAAAGAGCTATTGTGCATTCTGAAAATCCTGTTAATAAAATAGCTTCTATAACATTATGCCTGCTCTATCACCAATTTAGAGAAAGTAATTAAACTAGACCTCTTTCTTCTTCCCTAGGATTAGGGTTTAATTCATCTAAAACCTCCACTATAATGCAGCCAGTTTTAATGCTGAACATCGATAGTGACTACAATTTAATCCAACTCCATTTATCAAAAAATATAGATGACTTAAAAAAAATCCCAGCACAAAAATTTGATTCACGAATACCACACACAATATATGAGAAACAAATGAGGAAACTTCTCAAGCCAAGCTTATCAGTTGGCTGGCAATGTTTGATCTTCAGTGATCTCATATTTTCAGTTTGTCAATACAAATCAAAATGCGCATCTAATTAGCATTGAATCTTCAGTTATTGAACTAGATTACATAAGAAAGCACTGTGTGCATAATGTCAAACAACTTACCATTGTTAGAAGATCTTCTGGAAGCTCTAAGAAGGACCCTTTAAACTTCCCTAGTACTGGAACAGGTGCCTCAACCAGATTTACAACCTAAAGCATCATGCAGAAATAATTTATATCATTACATGCAGCCTATCCTTGCCAATTTCAACAAAAGAGAAATCAATTACCTCATTAAGTAAGCTTTCCTGAATAAGGACATGTCCATTGACACTTTCTGACAGTGCCTTGGAGCGCTCCAAGATACTTTTCTTTCGTTCCTGATGATAAAAATAAACTTTCATTCCTGAGGGCAAAAATAAAATTTCATTCTAATCCCAAGTCTATTTAGTCTAAATCTAAACCATTTTGAAAGAGGGGGAAGCAAAACAAAATGCCACCAACCATTCTATGATACCTCAATTTCAATAAAAATACCAGCATTCTGCATTACACTTTCATAAGATTCCGCACTTTCAACCTGTGAAAATTTTTGTGGTTGTGAATTGAACACTTGAGCAGAACAACATATGCTAGTGGATGAACAAGATAAATGTATATAATGAACTTACATGTAACAAATTTAACAAAGCTCTAAAATTTACACTACTTGTACATCTCTTCTGTAGACCAAAGAAACAAGACTCATAGAATGGCTTCACAGCCTTCACTATTTCAGTCATTATAAAGAAGGAAAAGGAGAGAAGCCATTTGAAATGGGAAGAATAAAATTGATGAACCAAGAGGAAACAGTAACCCAACAGATTTCCCCCTCAACTCATGGAGTATGTGTTGAGATTTAGTTAGATGCACTTTTAGAGTATGGGTGCAGGATTTTTCTGCAAGTTTTTTCACATTGCTTTCTGGCGTATGCATAATCCAAAGCATTATACTTAGTACTTCATTTGACAAGCAAGGGGAGCTCAGAAAATTCTGAACATAGTTTTATACATACCTGAACAGTAGCTGAAGGAGTATTGCGAAGGCCATAAGATATGTTACCGCTACATTAACAAACAGGTAATTTTAATTAAAGGATGTGTCTTGCATGCAAAAAAAAGCTGATGCAGATAAAGATATCGAAGTATACAAAAATTATGGATTACTCTGCCTAAGCATGGGATTGATATTTAGTGATTGTTTTGACCCTTCAATCAAAGGAAATTAAATGTCAATTCAAGCATTTACTCCCTGCAACTCGTGTATGTAGATTATCACAACTAAGGGTGTCAATTTCATGAGCCAAAACAGGGAAGTTCATTTGCATTCAGTCATTTTTCATGTATTGAGTATCACAATTATTGATTCCATAAGTGATGTTGCATCCAAAAGCCAAAACAGAGAAGTTGAAAACACAAATTGAGTGTCAATGACCCTACAATAGAAAACACTCCGAGATCACAGCTGCCTATTCAAGAATAAGGAAAGTCCAATATCCTCCTATAGACTTTTAAAATATCTGCCTAGGTGAGTCTTGCCAAATTCAATCAATATTGTAAACTAATTGCTAAACTAAGATGGCACATGCATGCTCTAGTACAAAAGGTTGAGTCACTGAAATGGCAGGAGTCAAAAAGGGGAGAGGTAGGGTTATGACACAGAGGAAAAGTAGAAAAAGGACTTAGTGACTCTAGATCTTTCTGAAAGATGTAGTCCTAAAATAGATGGAAAGGAGGAAACTGATCCAAATAGCCAACCTCTGCTAGTCTGGGATTAAGGCATAGCTGAGTTGAGTTGTATTGTCAACTAATTGCCAGATTTTGATTTGGTGGTCTTGGCTGTTAAAATGCAATTTTACACGCTGCTAATTGGCTGCTACTGTCACATATGACAAAGGTTTAAGAGCTAGAAGGAAGGGGCAGTTATATGGCTTTCGCATGTGAGGCTCAGACAGTAAAAAAATCCAGCTATCAAGGTATCATACCAAATGATTTCCACCTGAAAAAAACAAAATTTGAACAGTTGCAGCAATCATAAGTACCTCAAAACTCCAGCAAATGCAAATGGAACCACCACATCTCCATGCAAGGCCATAATCCAACGAATTGGCCTGCTGAACATGACCTGTATCACACAGCCAAAAAAAAAAAAGGGCAGCATATTGGACAAATATACAAACGCATTCTAGATAAGGTGTAGTTCTAATGTGGCTATATTCTTTTCTAGAAAATTTACATTACAAAAAAGAATTTAACATAATTAAAAAGAAAAAGACACAAGACCTCTGAACAGAAAATCAACCATGCAGTTACCTGAGAGTTCCAGCGCATTGCCTTTGGGAATGATATTTTACTGATAGTAACAGGCAAATCTTCAGATAGAATCTAACATGACATAGGAAATAAAATTAGTGTAAAGAATAGAAAATTTAGATAACCAAATGAAAGTGGCATATAGTTTTCCCTCCCAGCCTCCTAGAGAGCTCTCTCATTGTCTTTTTTTTTCCCTCCTTTCCCCCATAAATATTATCTCTATTTTAACTTCTCTATTATATATGGTTTTAAAGATCTCCGATCATTCTGCAAATGAAAAACATGGTTTGTTCAAAATAAACAGATTTATAAAAGAATATAAACAGGACCAGACCAATTATTATACATACTCAAACTGAATCCTCTGGCACTGTTGTAGGAACATTGCCAGGTGCCCCTTTTTCAAAGAATTGTTTAATCTTTTGGCACAAGAGTGTCAGCCCAGACCAGAGCCCAATTCCCCCACCAGGCCTCAAAACTGTACCACACACCCCCCCCCCCCACGGCCGGCAAAAGGAAAAAAAAAAAAGCCTTCCTTTAACTTTAAATACTTTTTTATTTTTAATTTCAATTTATTTTAATTCTTCATCCACTTAAGTGCGATTTATATAGCAATTCAAATTAATTTTTATTTTATTTTCATTTTAATTGTTTTCAAACTTATTTAACTATTTAATTGTTAGATTTATGCTAATTAGTATGCTTTTCAACTAATACTGCTATTAATCTGTTATCTTCTTTTATGACTTGACAACACAATTAATTTTTTTATTATCAAATTACATTTAATTCAATGCATTATAATAAATAAATAAATAATATATATTATATTCTAATATTAACATTTGATGCCTCAAACTAAACTATACACATATTAATTTTATGCACTATAGCATAGCAAAGAATTGAATTTTATATCAATTGAAATGATTACATATTTTTATAAAGTCATAAGTAATAATTTTGTTAACAAAGATGGGAGTCTGATATTAGATTATTATAAAAGTAGATTGGATATATTTTTAATAACATTTTTTGTATTTATTAATCATACTCTTAACATTTTTTTTGTTAATTACATTAATAAGGAAAATTTTTTATGAAAGAAAATATTCCTGCAGCATCGCCACAGAGCTTTACACCCCTGCAAAACTATACCAAATCCTTCAAAACCCCACCCACTTCATCCTCTACGTGAGAGTACTACTACCCAAAATAGACCACATCTAAAATCATCTGTACAAAAAAGCAAAAGAGAGAGAGATCATATTTACAACCTTCAAAGCAAGTCGAGCAGCTTCTGTTATACGGACATAAATATATTCCATTTTTCCTGCAATGGAAAAATGATGAACCTCTTTATTGACCTTTTCCAATAATGGATTATGGATTTTATGTCCCATTACAAGCTCCCCTAATTCTTTTTTCCCTGTGATACAAAAGGCAATTGCTGCTAGCATTTCCTAAAGTTTTTTATTCCTTTCAAATGGGATGGGATTGTATTTTTTTCCAAATCCATTGAAATATTTTTATTTACAATAATAATAAACATCAAGCAAGTTATGGATGCATAAACCAATATGCTTGGACAACATTAGGAAGGCACCAAAAATGACCTAGGGATTGGTATGCAAGTAACCTGATTAACTACATCAACAAAGGATAAGATATAAAATATTTTCTACCCCTAAAAAGTTCGTACAGGAAAACTACAGCTGTTTGCAAGAGAAAAATATTAATATGACAAAATCACAAGAACATAAAGCAAATCTGTCCAAAGTAACTAATCTGTCAAAAGTAACTATGGAGTAAATTTTAGATTCAAACCCTAGTATTTTTTGCATGTATTTAAGCTGACTCACCATCTACCTTTCTAAACAATGAGTCCACTGACACATTGTATCTACGGCAAAAACCCACAGCAGCCTGGCATGAGATAACAAGTTAAATGTTGTTAAGCTATTGATATTGGATATTTATAAATCAGATTTAGAGAAATGTAAAAATGCAAAAGCAATCATAACTTATACACTACAGCCCATACAAAGAACTGAAGTTCGTTTTTCGGTGGGCTTTGATAGAAATGAGAATATCATTAAACATAGTGTTAAAAAATATGATTGTAAAATAGAAAATACAAAACATATAAATTCTTCCAACAAGGGAAAAGGAAAAGAACTTTAAAAAAAAAAACATTTGTAGTAATAATCCAAAAGCTAAACACTACAAAAGCAATCACAGCCTCTTCCATTTTTGCTAAGTATAAATTTATTAAAGGACAAAGAAAGACACATGGTTGTATGAAATATAGGATTAGCTTCAAATATACAGGGGAAAAAATAGCAAAGCAAGAACAACCTTTGTAGGATTTCCCTGTTCATCAAAGGCCTTTAAAACAGGAGGTCCTCGAACTTCAACTTCATTCTCTGCTTGCCTAGTGCAAAGACTCTCAATATAAACCTAGAAATGCACGAATAAGGCTCAGGTTATAAACATTTGCATTTTTTTCACAAACAGATAGAAGGGTGAGTAGTGAAAGTACAAGAATTCGCATACAAATTGCCAATGCATTTAATAGGTGTTATCATATCTCAACATGTATAACTCACAACTAACTGAAAGTCTGAAACACAATTCTCAACAGGAAAGATTGCATAGGCAACGGCGTGAGGATATTAGCATAAGCACTTAGAAATCATCAATCTAAATGATTAGCTGAGTGGGTTATACATCATAACTACATATTCTTTTATAATGTATATCAGTATATAGCAAAACTAATTATGTTATTTTGATGATCTCTTTAATAATAGTCAAAGTGGTAATAGCGTGAAAATAAACTACAGAGCAATAGAAAAGAATGTGAATTATACTAGAAGAATTAGATCTTCAGAAGTAAAAGAAGCACTTAAGAGAATGAAAGTGGGTAAAGCCTGTGAACCCGATAGAATACCAATTGAAGTGTGAAAATGTTTGAGAGATATGGGAGTGCCATGGTTAACTAAATTGTTTAATAAGATTATAAACTCAAAGAAAATGCTTGATAAATGGAAGAGGAGTATTTTAGTACCTATTTTTAAAAATAAGAGAGACATACAGAATTGCTCAAACTATAGGGGAATTAAACTCATGAGCCATACTATGTTGTGAGAGAGAGTTGTGGAACATCGACTACGTCATGACACTTCTATCTCTCCTGATCAATTTGACTTCATGCCTAGTCGTTCAACTATGGAAGCAATCTTTCTCATTAGTAACTTGATGGAGAAATATAAAGATGTAAAGAAAAATCTACATATGGTTTTTATCGATTTGGAAAAGGCTTATAATAGTGTTCCAAGATATGTCTTATGGAGAGTATTAGAACAAAAGAGGGTATCTATTAGTTACATACAAGTGTTGAAAGATATGTATGAAGAAACAACTACTATTGTAAAAGATTTTCCTATCTCAGTTGGATTACACCAAAGTTCAGCTGTAAGCCCTTACCTTTTTACATTAGTTCTAGATGAATTGATGAAACATATACAAGAGAGTGTCTCTTGGTGCATGATATTTGCAGATGATATAGTTCTGATAGATGAGACGCGAGAAAAAGTCAATAGAAAGCTAGAGCATTGGATAAGTACTCTAGAGTCAAAGGGCTTTAAGTTAAGTAGAACAAAGACAAAATACATGCATTGCAAGTTCAGTGAAGGCCGAACTGGTGATAGGAAAGGGGTTAGTTTGGATGGAGTGGCATTGCCCCAAAGTAATCATTTTAAATATCTCGGCTCAATCCTTCAAATGTATAGGGGATATGAGGAGGATGTTAGTCATAGGATTAAAGCCGGATGGTTGAAGTGGAGACGTGCCTCGGGAGTTTTATATGATCGCAAAATTCTCAATAAGTTGAAAGAAAAATTTTATCGTACAGCCATACGACCGGTCATTTTATATGGTAGTGAGTATTGGGCAATAAAGGAGTCGTATGTGTCTAAGATAAGAGTTGCGGAGATGAGAATGTTAAGGTGGATGAGTGGCCATATTAGACTAGATAAAGTCCGTAATGAGAGTATTAGAGAAAAAGTAAGAGTGGTGCCAATTGAGAATAAGTTGAGAGAAAGGAGATTGAGGTGGTTTGGTTATGTAAAACGTAGACATGCGTAGGCTCCAGTTAGACAAGTAGATCACATTGGGTTAGAGAATAGAAAGGGTAGACTTAAACTGACTTGAAGAAGAGTAGTACAACATGACCTAGAAGCGTTACACATTTTCGAGGATTTAACCCAAAATCGTTTAGAGTAGAGAAAGAGAATCCATATAGCCGACCCCAATAAAATTTTAGGATAAAGTCTTAGTTGAGCTGAGTATACTTGCATGAGAGGTTGAGACTTAATTGACATTCAATAAATATCATAATGAAACAGCAAACTGCTCAATGGTAATAGCCTAGCTGTAAGTTAGGCACTAACTTAATGCCACAATGGCATACAGAAGTAGCTAATTATCATAGGCTGACTAACCATGTGGTACAGTTTTGGAAGAAGACTCAATTTAGGATACTTAGGATTTAGGAATTATATTCATTGTAAAATTAGGTAGTTTATAATTCTATTAGGTTTAGAATTTATTATTTAAGAAATTCTATTAGGTTTAGAATTTTATAGCTAGGATTGGTTTTATTCCTAGTTTGTTTAGGTTTAATATTCCTAATTAGTTTCAGTTAGGATTAGTTAACACATTATAAATACCTATGTCTGGGTATTTTATTATTAGATTTTGATTATTATGATTATTATTGAGATTTAATAAAGATTTTGAGAATTAGTTTCTCATTTGTTCCTCTAAACTTCCTAATTGCACAATGAATGTAATTCCTAAGTATCCCAAATTGAGTCTTCTTCCAATACTGCATCACCATGCCATATAAAAGATGTAGCAACTGGTTTGCAGGGAGAGGTAGAAACAATAGCTATACCACTAATCGGCGGGGAGTGCCGAAAGCTTGCACTTTACCATGGCCCAATCTTTGTTTTTCTAATAATTGCAACACTAAATCTTTAAGCTGTAACAAGCAGCAAGCAGAGTTAGTGAACCATTGGATTAAAACTTATAACAATATGGAAAAGTGCAGCAGATCATCATAGATTGCACAAAATAACATGTCACATGCTTCTTATGAAACTATATCATACTTGCTGGCTTGCATGAACTACATCTTGAGGAGGCATCTCTTCAGTCCCAATTTCAAGAACAAATGATCTTGGGTTGTCATGAACCTGTTATATAAGTAATAAATAAAAATTTTCTCAAAATCAAGGATAACAAGTGTTGTATGTCAACTATGACTTAATAAGACTGAATCTTAAAATTTTAAACACCAAATATTCATAAAGGAAAAAAGAAGCTATTTCTGTCTATAAGGAATTTCATAAGCATAGTATATTAAAAAAATGTTAACACTACAGCAATAGGGAAGTAAGAAAAAAAAGTAGATCTGCCTGTGTTTCTTTTGGCATGCATGCAAGTCTATGATTATGTGTCTAATCAGCATGGTATCTATGCACAATTAATAATATCCCATCAGCCTCTTGCCCCAGCCAAAAAGGAAGGGAAAAGCATATCCCCTCCACAACAGATATCATCAAGTATTACAAGGGTTGAGAGAGAGACCATATTATAGACAAGTATGAGAGAGAGAGGGAGATGAATGTAAACTAACCTTCTTGGCTGCTGCCTCCAGAACATCCTTAGCGCATTCAAGATGAATGGTTTCAGAAACAGTACCAAGTGGATGTTCAAGGGACTCCCTGGTCTTTAACCAAAGTTGGGCACATTGCCGAGCTAAACTGATAAATAAACAAGAAGAAACCAAACCAAGAAGGACTCATTTAAAAATAGTTTTGTATCAAGTAATATATTTCTCCTTGATCATGGGTTGAATTTATTTTTTCTTGAAGAATCATGTGCCTGTTGTTCAATATTGATGTCATCAAATTACAGAATGTGAAAACCTAAAATGATTTGCATTGAAAAGGCAATTAGTGTGTAACTGAAATTATCTCCTTTGTCATTACAATTTGTTGTCATATAAAAAAACTACCGCTCTTCATAATTTGGGCCAGTTTCAACAATAGACACAAGCAAGAAAAAGCAGTCTCACCTACGCATTCGACCAAAATAACGAGCACGCTCAGTTACCCCAACAAAACCTCTAGAATCCAAGATATTGAAAGCATGAGATGTCTTCAGAAGCTGATCATACCTAGCATGTCGAGCAAACATTAACTTTAAGAAAACATGGAAAATAATGTAAATAATATTGGTAGAAAATAAACTATGAGTTCCCAAACATACGCAGGTATTGCAAGGCCAGAAGCAAGCAAGGAACGAGCTTCTTCCTCAAAAAAATCGAAGTGCTTTTGAACATGATGAACACTAGCATGCTCTAAATAATATGCACTCATTTCCTTCCTGAAAGAGAACTGTAATATATTCATGATTTGCATTTATACATTAGACATAAGAAAGCACATTCAAGCTGCAGTATAATTACGCACTACATGAGAAAATAAGGATGCAAAAGTAACAGATACTAAAAAAGAAAGACAGATCAAACAATAATGTGCATAACATGCAATTCAATTGCAGACAATGTTTAGAGGGGGGGAAAATCATTTACTCATTTTCCAAGAACAGCTCCCCATATGTAATCCCATTGGCATATTGAATTTTCTTAAAATGGTCAACTCCCTGCCAATCAGTTGAAAGTAACTTCAGCGGAGGTTACAAATCATATAAAAACAAAGAAAAAGAAATTTGATATTAAATTGACCTGAAGCAACATGAGTATCCGCTCAAGACCATAAGTGATTTCAACAGATATTGGTGCCAATTGAAGACTTCCAGCCTAGAGAGAGACAGCAACCAAAAAATAAATAAATGGGAAACACCATAATAACTCCACAAATCGGGAAAATTTTAACTTCAACCTTAATCAGGGAAAATAAGCATCTCAAAACTAGAAACTTTATCACCCTAAAGGAACTAAACTTTAAATGACAAAAATAAAAAATAACTCAAAAATGGCAAACATCAAATCTTTATGCATTTAAGAACCTGCTGAAAGTAGGTGAACTGAGTGATCTCCATCCCATCCATCCAGATTTCCCAACCCAAACCCCAAGCACCAAGTACCTACAAGCATTTCCATGTCAGCAAAAAGAAGATTCAATAAGAGCATAATATATACAATCCTCTATTGAAAGTAGATGTATTACTGGGCTCTCCCAATTGTCCTCCACAAATCGGATGTCATGTTCACTAACATCAATACCTGTGAAAAATAATCAAATAATCAATCCAGCATCAAAAGAAAACAGAAAATTAAGGCTAACATTAACAAATGAAGGCAGATGAGATGCACACATCTTAGTTATTACTAAAAGTGTCATCTGCTGATGCATTTCTCAAAAAGATAGTTACTGGAAAATTATTAATTTAGTAATTGACCAGTCTTTCTGACCAGTAATGGGCTCTTTCTTCCTTATTTTCTTTTTTTTTTTTCCTTCATTCAGAAACTGAAAGAGTTTAGTTCCATCTTCATAAGAACTTAAATAGACAACAGACACATCCACCGCTTCTTAAAACAAACAAACAAAACAACTATGACCTATTTGAAATGACATAGTAAAGGTGAAAATACTACCTAAAGCTGATAGGCTACGAATAAAGAGGTCTTGTGAATTTCCAGGATCGGGTTTTAGTATAACCTGAGATCAAACCATGGAAAATTTTAATGTCATAAATTCAATTCCAAAAGAAAGCTCCATTAATATTCCAAAATTGCATCAACCAAAATTGCATCAACCAAATCCAATTTTACCTGAAATTGAGTATGGCGCTGAAGGCGGTTTGGGTTTTCCCCATAACGACTATCATCTGGACGGATACTAGGCTCCACATACCTGTCATCAAAAACTCATAAGCAGTTACACAGTGAACTTCAAAAAACTCAACCAATGACATTAAATGCATATAATTGATTAAAATTCAGACAACTTGGCAATAAAAAATTAAAAAAAAAAAAAAAACTCGTCTACACTATTACCCAGTGATTTATATGTCATTTGCTGTTTACTGAAAAAACCAAAGCTAAAAAGCTTCACGGGGGAGGGGGAAAAAACTTGGATGTAAAGCATACTTACGCCACATTCCATGGTTCTGGGCCAAGAACCCTTAAGAAGGTTAGAGGATTCATAGTCCCAGCTCCAACCTAGTCAAAAATAAGCAGAGACACAAAAACATGCACAAGCAATGGACATAAATTCCAATTAGTGAAAAAAAATAAATAAAACAACTAAAAGGAAAGGAAGAATAAGATTTATGGAGTAGAAGCAATCATTGAACATTACCTCTGTGTTGCTGCATTGCATTACTGCACATCCAACCGAAGCCCAATATTCCTACAAATAATTATTATAATAAAATGAATAAAGAGAAGAAATATAGAACTGCTGAATAATTGAAAAAGACAAAGAATTTGACCAGGAGTCGCTGAATGGCTTGTTGAAACGTAGGGACAGATGTTTTTAGGGGCTTATTGTTGGGGTCAGTTGAAGAATGTTGTGGAGCTGCAGAGGTGCTGATTGCAGAGACAGAGGTTCTAGTGAAGTGGCGGTGATTGAAGCCGAGGCAGCTAGGTTTTGTTCTAGCAGATAAGCGAAGGAAGGAGAGGCGGGCTGCTTGGGGCTTTAGAAAGGAGATGACTAAAGGGAGCGCGAGGATTGCCATGGTTGCCTCTCTCTCGCGTTTGAGGCTTCAAAGAACCTTAGCCAATACCCACTTTGTATGGTATTTTTTATCTATGGCGACTCTGAACTTTGGAAGAGCTAGGCCATTTTTACCTCTTCGTAACGTTCCAAATTGGAAATTTTTATTGTTATTACGACATACCGCGGAAGTTGTAGGCCAAAAATTTTTTTTAGTATTATTTTAAATAAATTTCAAAAATAGTTTATTATTTTGAAATTTTTATTAAAAAACATGTTTAATTAAATTTTTAATATTTTTAACTAAAAGCAGATTAGTTATTTTTTTTTCGATATTATTTATTAAGCCTTTATATTGATTCTAATAAAAAAAAAGTGTTCATATTTGTTATTTAAAATATTTTTATAAAATGTATTGACCATTAAAAATTATTGAAACACATTAAATTAAGAATTAATTATCGCTGACATATTGTAGTCCAAAAGTTTCAATTTTTATTCCCATTTTGTCTTGGGTGTTTATACCCACTTCTTGAGGTGGGCAGGCTTTCTTACTTTTGGGTCGTGTTGTTAATAGTTGATGCTCATTTTGTCTTGGATGACAAATCGCGGTCAATCCATAAAGGATATCTTAAGATCTGTGGTTTGTTGTTTAATGTTGAACACTTGGCTTGTTATGGTGCTTTCCTTCATGATTTTTGTGCGCTGTTTTTCTGAGGTATCTCAAGAGTTCATAGCTTTTGCTTCTCCCCCAAGATTGCTGAGGTAATTGCCCTTTGTTAGACCCTACTTTAGGTAATTGCCCTTCTTTAGACCCTACTTTAGCTTTTGAAAAATTCTATTATTGATATCACGATCCAAATTTAAAACTGGACTGATATTAGAATTTGGATTAATAAAATGCCCTCAAAACTCGTAGTAAACTTAATTATTACTAATCAAACCATAAAGCCCATAAACATAATCTAATTTTAAGAAAATAAATAGATAGAGTCCGGTCATAAATTGAACTATCCAACAAGTAGTATTGACTCATCCAATTTGTAATCACAAAAATAACTCAATTTGGGGAGCTCAACTCATTCTCATAATTCTCAAAGTAATAAACAATTAAATGGAAGATCAACTCTCATATTCGAGGTAAATACTCATAACAAGCATTCCAACATTCCCATATAATATATTTACAACTTTAAATAAATAAATTATTACATTCTCAATCAAGATTAGAACATTATTAGCAAATGGAGTTTTAGATTACAAATCAAATAAATGAAATATAACTAAGCTGCTGCTGGTAAATCTGTGAGAAATGAAGTAGGTTATCCACAATAAGAGTCCATCTATCAACTGAGAAAAAATAATTGAACAGGGGTGAGCGTTTGACTCATAGAGTAAGATATTGATTTCAAATACAATTTTTATAACCATCTAAGCCTAAATGCATTCATATGCATGAAATGCAATAAACACATATATTTCTAAACAGTTAAAACAATATTCGCACAAAAAATAATTTGGAGTACTCATACACCCGTGTGTCATATCAATGTGTATATACATATGAGAGCCGATCCCTTATGCAGTTCTCTTAAGTCTAACATTTGCTAGCTCTCTTATGTAACGAGGTGTCAACTTGCATTTCTTTCCAAATCTCATAACCACTTTCATAGGAGAGACCTTTAAGAACACATAATCACCCACTGTAAATTCTACATCTTTCCTCCTTAGATCTGCATAACTCTTATACCTGCTGAAAGCTATCTTTAAATGTTTCTTGATCAAAGGAACCATCTTTGAAGTGTACTGCATGAGGTAAGAAGGGAAAGTTTTAATGAGGTGAGCAGGCTGTAAGTAGCTTTACAATTCTCAAGGAAAAGCTTTGCACCACACCGATACTAGCTTTACCAAACTTTAAAAAGCTGTTTAAGGCGGATTGTGATGCAAGTAGAATCAGGATTAGAGCCATTTTATCCCAAAAGAAAAGGCCTATGGCATATTTCAGTGAAAAACTAAGTGATGCTATGAGGAATTGGAGCACCTATGACAGAGTTCTATTTGGTGGTGCATGCTCTTAAAACTTGTGAGTATTATTTAACAGGAAAAGAATTCATCTTGTATCTAGACCACGAGGCCTTGAAGTACCTAAATAGCCAAAATAGGATTAGCAAAGATATGTATGCAAGGTGGTGCCAATTCTTGCAATGATTTCCTTTTAGGCTCAAGCACAAATCCGCAGTTCAAAATCGGGTAGCGAATGCTTTGAGTAGGCATGGAGCATTGTTGGTGACTTTGAGCCATGAGATTGTGGGGTTTGAACAACTAAAAGAGCTCTACGCCAATGATGAGGACTTAGGAGAAATACGAGGTAAGTGTTCTCAAGGCCATCCTTATGAAAATCATTATGTGCTTGATGGGTATTTGATGCATGAGAACCAGTTTTACCTTTTGAGAATCTCATTACGGGAGAAAGTAATTCGAGATCTACATGGAGGGGAACTAGCTAGCCATTTAGGAAGAGATAAGACCATTGCAACGTGAAGGAAAGATATTTTTTGCCTTAATTGCGCAAAGATGTAACCAGGTTTGTCATGAAGTGCTTTACTTGTTAAACTTCTAATGGACAATCTCAAAATACTGGTTTATACATGCCTTTGCCTATACCTGAAAATATATGGGGAGATTTATCCATGGATTTTGTGTTAGGGTTGCCAAGAACACAAAGGGGAGTGGATTCAAGGTTTGTGGTTATTGATAGATTTTTTAAGATGGAACATTTTATTTCTTATATAAAGACTTTTGATGCAATTCATGTTGCTAAATTGTTCTTCAAGTAAGTGATTTGTTTGCATGGGGTGCCTAATTCAATCACTTCACATCGAGATAGTAAGTTCTTGGGACACTTTTGGAGGACCTTGTGGAAACTTTTTAATTCATCTTTGAATCACAGTAGTACATGGCTAAACCAAAGTGTCAATCACACATTGGAAAATCAAATTCGAAGCATTTGTGGAGATAAACCCAAGCAATGGGATGTGGATTTATCCCAAGCTGAATTTGCCCACAATGGTGTCACTCATAGCACTATTGGAAGGTCTCCATTTTTAGTGGTATATACAAAAGTGCCTCAACATGCTCTTGACTTGGTCAAATTGCCTAATGAAGATGAAAAGAGTGTAGCAGCCAAGCACATGGCGGAAAAAAATTGTTGAGATGCACAAAGAGGTGAAGTTGAAGTTAAAAGAGGTTAACAATAAGTAGAAAGAAGCAGCTAATAAATGAAAGCGAAAACAAGTATTTGAGGTAGGTGACAAGGTGATGGTGTTCCTAAGGTGTGAAAGGTTTCTCGTGAGTTCTTATAGCAAGTTCCAACAAAAAAAATATGGACTTTATAAAATTGTCAAATGAATCAATAATAATGCATATGTTGTTTATTTGCAACATAGCATGGGAATTTCGCAAACTTTCAATGTAGCTTATTTGTATCCACACCACTCCATAGATGAGTCTTTATATCCTCCTAGTGACTCGAACTCAAAGTCGAGTTTTTCCCAAGTGGAAAAGATTGATGTGAAATGTATTAGTGATAATTTTATTGAAAAATGGGAGAAGGTTCAAATGAAAAAAAATAAATGAAGCATTATGGAATAAAAACAGGAGAAAAACAAATTTGAAGTAAGTTTGGATGAACAGTAAGTGGAGCTATATTTTTTAATTATTTTTTTTTTATCTCTAGCAGTCCTAAATCAACTTAGACTCTCTATTCAATAAGTTATAGTACCAGTAATTGCTTCAGAATTAATTTTGAGGCTTTTCCTATTATATTTAAGACTCAATTATATCTCCTGCCTAAGATAAGACTAGTTAATTTCTTAATGTATTTGGATTTAGTTTAAATTTCTATTTAGTAGAGACATTTCCTTTTAGGATTGGGAGTCTAAAACTCTATAAATACTCTAAAAATTATGTATTTTAGATTTAGATTTCAATTAATAAATTTTCAATGGAGATTTTGTTCTCAAGTTTTTTTTTTTTTTTTTTTTCACGTGTGTGTGTGAGTGATTTATCTAGTTTCATTGCATTATAAGTCAAGTGTATTAGAGTAGCCTGCTGACTTAGAAATAGTTTTAAATAGAATATATTAAGTTTTTCCTAATTATTTTTTAATAATATAATTATTTAAAAAAATACATCCATATGAATAATGAATTGAATGTAATTTAATTAGCGTTATTTTTAAATTTAATATGACACGAAAGTTTAATTTAGTTAGCATATTTCAACCACTCATAAAATTATATAATTAAACTTATGCTAAATTAATAATAATTAATTATCAAGTGATAATTATATAATTATACTCGATATTCGATATATTAAAATGGCTAACTATTTTATTATATAGAGTAACTTAATCATTTATATACACTCATATAATTAATGAATTCTCAAGAGGAATTCACCATCTTCTCAAATGGCAGAGAAGGTAATGACTTGAGTTCACTCTTTGGTTTTCTAAATATTTAAGATGTATGCTTCTTTGTGCTTCGGGTGAAGATGGCGCGATGTTGATTTCTCCAGCTTTTTGGCTTTTGCGGTGTTGTGGTGCTTGTGGTTTTGATTTGGGTTCTTTATTGAAGCTGGTTGTGCTTCTGTGACGGGTTAGGGCGGAGTAATACTGAACGTTCTGATAGAGTTTGGTTTCTGGAGGCTTTCATTTACTGGGCCGGGCTCTGGAGCTGATCTGAGGTTTGATTGTTTGTTTTCGATGTTGTTTGGGCCTTTGGCCCATAGCCACCTCATGTATTTTTTCTATTAATGAAAATCTAATTTTCAGTCAAAAGAAAAAATCAGTGGTGACGGTTATTTATAACTCACGGTCCTCGCTAGTTGCGCCAGCCATCGCCGTGCCTAGCAATGCTAGACGACATGGTAGCAGCTCATGATCCAACTTTCCTCTAGAATCATCAAGGCCCTCTCTCTATCCCTTTCCCTCTCTACCTGCAGAAAGGATTGCCAAAAAAAGATGGCCGAAGAAGAAGAAGTGCTGATAGAAGTGGAAGCGGTGCAAGCGGTGTACGGAGACGATTGTGTGGTTCTAGATTCTTTCCCTCCCCATCTTCACGTTCACATCAAGCCACGAACCGCCGATATCTCTTCCCAACAGGTCTCTCTCTCTCTTCTTTTCTTGCCCTAATTTTAATATCTAGGGTTCGGACCATTGTAATTCTGAAAACAATTCACGAAATTGGATTTCTGTTCCACCTAATTCTGAAACCCAAAAACATTAATATTATGAAAAATTAATCCTCATTTGCCTAGACCAGCTTCACTGGTGGTGTTGTTGATTGTTTAGCTTAAGATATGTTGTATACTAGGTTGTAACTTGATAGCTGTTAAAATGATTAATTTTTTCTTTTAAATTATGATATTTGAGGTCATTGTACAAATACGCTATTGGTTGCATGAACACTTGTTGAAGTATTCTCAATTTTACGTCCATTCATTTATTTGAGTGGTGTTTATCTTGATCGTTCTTTTTGTGCAGTTTGTGGAAGCAGTTATTGGGATACGAGCAGGTTCCCAGGTATTTGCAATGCAACTTATGTTTCTCTGTAATTCCCTGGATTCTCCCTCTCCTGGGCAGTTGTTTGTTATGTCAAGGTCATGTATAGTCGAATAATATCTTGTAACGACAACTAGGGTTTTATTTATTTATGCACTAATTCTAGCCTGATTGCTTGTGGTAGTATCCAAAGGAGCCACCCAGTATTGATCTTATAGAATCCAAGGGGCTTGATGAACAAAGGCAGAAGCATCTAATAAAAAGCATACAAGACAAAGCATGTGAACTCTTCTCATGTTTGATGATTGTAGCACTTTGCGAGGTAATTATTGCGACAATTTGTTCGTATTGCCTATTGGTATTGATACTTCATGATGTCACCCAATTGAGAAAACTGCATTAGCGACCTGATAGTTGATATCCACATCGTTTAAGGGATTGTTAATTGTCATAAATGCATGTAGTTTTCTTCAAGTATAATGGTGATTATATGAAGTAAATACCTGTAGGCATCAACAGGAGATATCATGATTTGCTTATTTTTCACTATTAGAATCAATGTTATTCTTTTGCTACTTTGTTTTTGTTCTTTATTATGAACTTTATCGTCTCTTTACCTTTATTTTCTTTTTTAAAAAAAAGGAGGAATCCTCAGGATTAAACTTGTGCCTGAATGTGGAAGTTGATTATTACATTACTACTTAGTTTATTGATATTGACATATATTGGAATTGTCTGCTAATTTTGTTGAAGATCATTTAGGTAACACTCTTTTGTTCTCCTCTTCCTTTGATTGAATGATGTATTTGCAAAGATTGATTGAGATGTATTTCCAGGAAGCAGTGGAGAAGCTCTCTATTATGAATCACCCAGATGGCAATTGTCCATTGTGTTTGTACCCTTTGCTCCTAGAAGACGAAGAGAATGAATCCTTACCATTTATGAAGCTGATGTCTTGTTTCCATTGCTTTCACTGGTAGAATTCTTTATTCTTTTGTTCTGTCTGAATTTGGCATATTTGGGGCACCACTCCTTATCCCCTTCCTTTTTTCCTGCACAAGATTATGGAAGTAATGTATTATATTCTCCCAATGGTAGTGAATGCATCATGAATTGGTGGAATTGGATCCAAAAAGAGAAAGAAAGCAACATTAACATCTCATCTACCACATCTCTGCATTCCATCAGAGACAGGGGAAATCAGAATGGTATGTTTGGGTGAATACTTAAGGTGTGCTAACAATATCCAAGCTTAACTAGAAGTTTCATGGGACAATTTAGTAACAAAAAATCATTTCCTTAAGCATAAGAGATTCATTTATTATAGGTGGGTTGGGGACTGGTCATTTATGTGAAATACAAAACAAACTTGACACTTGTCAGATGTAAGCATTTTTTTAATATTCTATGCCTATGTTAGTGCTACAATTTGACTAGTTGTCTAAAAACCTGTATAAAACACTATTGATTGGTTCATCTGGCTACCTGGTAGGATGTCTAAAAGGTCAAGATTATATATTTCATATTGATTATACTGATATGCTTGTTATTGTGGTCTCAAGAAGCTTTGTAGAACACTATTAATTGTTTCATCAGGTTATAAATATTGCATATGGGCTTCCAATTGGCAGTTTCTAGTATTGTTGATATTTGTCAAGAGATGATGCTTCTTTGTGGTTGGGGGTTGAGGATGAATATGTAGAATGTCACAAGACATGCCTCAGCCCAAGAAATCAGTTCCTTTTTTTGTTTGGCAAATTCATGATTCTGTATACCATAACATATTAATGTTCGTTGTGTTATAAACGCTCATGAAGCATATTGATTATATGCTTGTTATTGTGGTCTCAAGAAGCTTTGTAGAACACTATTAATTGTTTCATCAGGTTATAAACATTGCATATGGGCTTCCAATTGTCAGTTTCTAGTATTGTTGCTATTTGTCAAGAGATGATGCTTCTTTATGGTTGGGGGTTGAGGATGAATATGTAGAATGTCACAAGACATGCCTCAGCCCAAGAAATCAGTTCCTTTTTTTGTTGTATACCATAAAATATTAATGTTTCGTTGTGTTATAAACATGTCATGAAGCATATTGATTTTACTGGCATGCTTGTTATTGTGGTCTCAAGAAGCTTTGTAGAACACTATTAATTGTTTCATCAGGTTATAAATATTGCATATGGGCTTCCAGTTGTTAGTTTCTAGTATTGTTGCTATTTGTCAAGAGATGATGCTTCTTTATGGCTATTCTCCTCATTATGAGTAAAAACTGCTGTCTCACTGATGTGAACATTTTGTTAGATGAGTTCACATTCACTTGTTCATGTTCAACCACATGCCTTTTTTTGTCATCTCTCCTAACTATATTCCTAGATATTTCCATTATTTTCAGCAATTTGTTTTTTGTGTAGAACACCTTTCTAACATGATATCAATTTCGTGTCCTGAACTTGTGTTATTAGACATTCACATTCATGGCTTAGAGGAAGAAAGTATGGGGGACTGTCCAGTTTGCCGCAAGGTTTTTCATACCAAGGATTTTGAACATGTGCGCAGCTTGGTTGGAACGAATTTCTCTGAATTGGTATCCCATCTATAATCACTGATGTAGATTTTGTTCAAAGTTGAGACTTCTGCTTTGCTTATCTTCTTCTTCTTTTTTATTTGCTTTTTTTAAGAGAGAGAAAAAGGGCTCCAACTAATGTTCGAATTTGTAACATTACAGAGAAAGAAAGTGGCTCTAGTACTACCGAGTCAAAACTCATCAGCTTATTTTTGTTTCTATCCCAGCTCTTGCTGATGATATTTACATTAGCACAAAGCAGGGTGATAGTCTCAAGTTTTTTTACCTGGCAATTATGGACTTGTAAAATCTATGCTAGATTTTGTTTTTGTTGGAGTGTATCCTTTGCTGTTGTGTTTTTAACTAGTTTAATCGATGATAAAGATGTTGATTCACTGACTCTTGTTGATCTCAGAGCTCTGACAGAACGGAAATTGAAGATGTGAAACTACTCCAGTCTGATTCAGAGAAGATTAGAAAACAGAAATTTGAGGCCATACTAAAACTGCAGCAAGAAAATAGTGGCATAATTGAACCAAAAAGAGATCTAGTTGTTTTGCCTGGTATGTATCTTCCTCGGCCAGTAACATTGCCAACCCAGGCGTTGAATAAAGAAACCACGGAAGAACAGCAAAGAGACTCAACAGCATCCATGGAAACAAATTCTGGGGGTTCTTCAAATAGACCGAGCTCCGGTAAGCACAGGAACTTTGGCAGGAGGAAGCAGAGAATACAAAATTCAAGAAAACAAGTTAGACAGTGGGTCAGAAAAGATGATGGGCCTGCAAATTAACTATATGGTGTAGCAATCTTCGAGGGGTGTTTTTTTTTTTTTTTCACAATAAATTATTTTATGTTAAAATTCGAAAGTCAATGCGAGAGGAAGGGTTGCAAGTTGCGACAAGCTTGGATTGCAGTCTATTTTACCTGATCTGAGCCCACTGTGTCTCTTAGTTTTTGAGATGTGATTGCCCATATATTCTTTATACTATGCAATTGCGTAGGAATGTGATTGTGGAGCATAATGACGGAAATTGGCTTCATCCATCGACGGATTTTTGTTAAAAGATTATTCTTCTTTTGTTCGATGAGCTTTTTTAATTTTTTTTTTTTTAAATTACGCCATTCGTTAGGTCTTTTTCCTTTCCGAGTTTGTTGACGCATGGATATATTGGTGTGATGAAGGTATTGAAAAGAAAACAAGCATGGTTTACCTTGCTCGGCTCTACGTGGGCCTCTGGTATAAGGCTAATAATGATACTTTTATGACTATACTTTAAAATATTTGGCTAATTTTTATTTTAATTAATATTTATACTGTCGGATCGGCACTGGGGTTAACATTTTGATGCTTAAAATTTTATTCTTCAAGCAAACACATCCTTAGGCTTAAGTCGGTATTGTGGTATACAATTTACCCCTCCGAGTGTAGTTAGCTAAATTAAATTTAATTCACGAGCACCAGTCTTAATTAAAGATGGAAACTAGGGAGTTTTACTCTCGATGGGAGGGAAATTATAATTTTGCAATCAATGCTATCCAAAATATTTTTCTTAATATATATAATCAAATAATCATATACAATTAATCTCTCATTCAATTTTGTAATTGAGTTTTTTCAATTTTCATTGTAATTTTTACAATTTTCATTATAAAATTACAATTTTCATTATAAAATTACAATTGTAACTTAATGACACTTTCACAAGCAAATAATCTAATAAATACATTAGATTTTTCTTCTTTTGAATTAGCTTTTGAATAAGATAACAAATTCTCTTAATTTATCTTATAAAATTGAATTTGTTCGATAATTTTATTAACACAAAAATGAAAATAAAAAAAATGGTCAATTGTTACAGATGCGAAATAAGAAAAAAAAAAAAGATATGAGAGATAAAAAAAATTGTGATTTTGTGAATATAAGAAGTAATAAATATAAAAGTTAGAAAATGAAGAGTCATAGAGAAAAAGAGATGCATTTTTAGAGATTACTATATAGGTTTTGACTTTTTTTTTTTAATTTTATTATATAAGTAGTTTAATATATATATATGTGTGTGTGTATGCGCGCGCGCACGCGCGTCTGTTAAAAAAATTGAGTGGCGTCAATTGACCCACTCATAATCACTTACATCTATTCTTACAATTAAATGACGGAAATATTTTTTATTAATTTTTATGAAAATATTTTTTATATATAAATTATTTTCTTAGAAACAAGTAGAGTCATTGGTATAGAAAAATTAGCTTTTTTTACAAAGATTTGTTCATTTTTCACAAATATGGCACGAATTTAATTGGGGGTATATATGTGTTACCATTTTCTTCTTGACATTGAGAGCTTATTTAGTATTGATGTTAAATTTTCTGTTGAAAAAAAAAAACTTAATTAAATATATTAATTTAAAAAATATTAAATAATATTTTTAAAACTAAAATTCTGCAATTGTTTTGTTAAGATTAAAATATATTTTATTTGGCTAATAAATATTTTTAGCTAAGATAAATTATTTTCATTCTTATAAGTAAAAAATAAAATACTAAAAAATAAAATAAGCATAAAAAAAACCCCTTTCTTAACCATTTATGTCGTGGTCCAATACTCATAAAAGCTGGTAAGTAGTATGTAAATTTCATAAGAGTATGTTTATAATTATAAGCTCGATATCACAAGAAAATGAATTTTATATATAATTATATTTAAAATTATACATTCATTGTATATATTTTTATTAATTCTATATAAATTTAAATATGATTACTTTATACATAAAATCGTACTTGTCATAACTTACTCCTCTGTAAGGCATAACATGATCCAGTAGTATGCCTAATGAATTACCGAACTTCACCTACAGATAAACCATTAAATACACTACAAGGGATTTTAAAATAATTTTTTTACTTTTTGAAGGTGGTGAGCATTTCAAGCAGATATTAAAAACGTTTAATTGAAGTTTAAAGTTAGATAAAATTTTTGACCATTTTTATTTTTCAGCAAATTTTGTAAAAATTTCGGCAGAGTGTCGACTGTAATTAAGTAAAATAAAAAATTTTGACCTGTAGAAAAGCACTTCCTATAATTTATTTCATCAAAATCAACCACCATCACAACTCAAATCAACACAATTTTTCTCAAACTCCACATTTCAAGTCAATTCTCAACTCAATTATGTTCAAAACTAATACTAAAACATTTCATTCATCGATATAAATTTATATCAGAAAATTCAAAATAATATTATTACAAATTCTGTATAATTACTCAAGATCAATTTACAATATATACATACAGTTATATACATCAAAATAAATATGTACAGTAAGGGTATAATGTTATACCCGCAAAATCTCAAAGGCAGTGTTGTAGTATTTAGCAGCTCACTCGGCTGCTCTACTAGTTTCTCTACCTGCGATAGCAATAAAAAAGTCATCGTTGAGTATAATGATTCAGTGGTGCACAACATAACAAAAATACTAATTTATGTATAATTTAATTCACAATTATCCCAATTATAATGTTGAAGTCGTTAAACAGATACAAATCGTAATTTAAAATTATAGTCAAATAATTTGTAACACCACTAATTTTTAAATTTACTATTTTGTGAATAAATATTAATATTTTATTTTATTTAAATTTTAGAAAATTATTTGAAATTTTTCGGATTTTAGAAATCGGGTTCGATTTTCCGAAAATATAAGATTTTGATGATTTTTAAAAATTAATTTAAATACCACGTGGCAAAACTAAAAATATATTTGGACTCTACGAATTTTTCTGAGTTTTCTTGAATTTTTTCGAAATTTTTTGGCCTCGTTTTTTGTCCAAAGAAATAGTAAAAATTTAATTTCGAGTACCTTGAATCAAACCGGATCAGATCGGACCAATCGAATCGGACCAGTCATTTTTCTTTTTCTTTCCTCTTCCGTGCGCCCCCGTTGCTCTTCCTGTCTCTCCCGTTTTCTCTCTCCTCCCTCCTCCCCTCGCCGGCCAACCGCCACTCAGCCCTCCCTAGCTCGCCGACACACCTCCAGGCCTCTTCCCTGCCGCTGGCCAACGCTCCAGGTGGCCGAAAATGTCGCGCGAAGACCCACCTGCTCGCGCTGGTCGTTTCGGTTTCCCGGCCAAAATTTGGCCCATCCGGCCACCATTTGGGCAGGGTCTTGTATCAAACCTCATCTACACCTCGAAAGCTTTCCATAGACACCAAGAACACTAAAATACAACGAGCGATTTGCCCAATTTTTATCTGAAAAGTTTTAGCCCATTTCGAATTTTGGGCTAGATTTCCCGCAAACCGTGAACCTCACAAGAAAACCGAGAGTACCGGAGCACTCCACTTGTCGAGAGCTTCGCGGTAATATAAATTTCAAAATTTTTTGACACCGTTTTTCGATGGGTGCCACGAAACTTCGTAGTATTTTTCCAAGCACTAAATGAGCTTAGAAAATTTTGTAAAAATTATGTACTAATCCCCGTGTTGTGGGCTTCGTGTAGGTACCTTCAATTCATGAAAATTCAATGGTTGTCCGGGTCTATAAATTTTCGGCCAGACAGACAGGCTACCAAAAAAATCTTGAAATTGGATCGAGATTTTGGCTACCCCACCGTTGTCAGACATCTTGAGCGCGTCCACGAGGTCGGAATCGGCTTAGGTAAACCTGAACCTTACTTTTTCTTAATTATCTAGTGCTTGAATGGGATTAAAAATTCATAAAATATTCGTGGTAACTTAGAAAATTATAATTCCTTTTGCATTAGTTTAGTAATATTGCTAAGGACCGCGGGGCAAAGTTTTAGAATTTTTAGAGCTTATTTGGGTAGTTTTTGCAAAAGGGTCAATTATAAGGACTAAACTATAATTTTACATATTATGATTGATGATTGTTTGGATGGGCCCATGAGGGGCTGTGTGATGTGATTGAGTTGTGGATGTATGGTTTGCGGATATAGAAGTGCGTTTTAAGTTCTTTTGCAGGTTGGGTAGGTTCTAAGTGTAAGGGAGACTCTGCCGAATTTTCTATACAACTTAGAATATATTTGGTTTTTTCTCAATTTGTATTGAGTAAAATGTATTAAATAATTATAATAAAATTGTTAGGTGAGCTGGGACAGCCTTCCTCCTCCGCTCAGCCACCACAGTGACTGCGGTTAAGTCTATGAGTAAAATATTAATTTTAATTGTAATTTCGATATTACTATATGTTCAAGCATGCTCAGGCATCACTTATATGTATATATCTATGTAGTTAAATACTAGGCACGTTTTATATTACATTATTAATTAATGAATTGTCATGGGTGTTGTTTGTAGTAATTTGGAGCAGTGTACGTGCGTTGGCGTGCGTGTGATATGATACTGGATATGGACAGAACGGGTAGACACTACTTGAGGGATACTCGCTGGGACCCGATCCTTCGGGATAAACACGGCTTGAGATCTTCGCTGGGACCCCATATTTGGTTTATTAAGTGAAAGTCTAGCTTGAGATCTTTGCTGGCAGATGTTGGATTAAGAGGGTTATATAAGGGATCAGCTCCCATATATGTATTATTTGACATTATCGGGTGTGTGAGTGCTCTAAATTGCCTTTTTGATGTGATTTGAATGAAAATTATGACGATATTGCATTTCACTTCATAGGGTGCATTAGCTTTAGATAGCTATAAAGATTATGGTTAAAATTGATATTTTACTCTCTGAGTCGAATACTCACTCCTGTTCACCATATTTTTTCTAGGATACAGGAGATTTCTTGTTGAGTTCTAACCTGCCTCTCTCCCTCGTAGGTCATCTATTAATGTCTGTAATGTTTGTATAATTCTGTTAACTCCTAGAATTTCGCATGTGTTAGAAATATTTATTTGATTTGGGTCTGTAATATATTTGCCATGTTGGACCTGTAAACTTATTAAAAGTATATATGTTGGACTGGATGAGGGAGCCGAGCTCCCATTTATTTTTATGGCATCATGATTATATGAAGCGTGAGATAAACTCCCCAGATGATTATATTTGTGTTTACAGGTTGGGTGAGTCAAAAACTCTCCATTGTATGGTCCATTTTATGATCGAACTCTATCAGGTTGAATTCTTGAAATTGGGCCCAAATGGGCCTTAGAGTTGGGTTGAGGAATAGTTAGGCTTACTACGGGCCTCGGAGGCTTTAGACTAGCCCAGGCCCTAGTGCCGGTCGGCCTATAGGTTGGGTCGTGACAAATGTGGTATCAGAGCTTAGGCTCTAGATTCATAGGGAATATTTGTCTAAAGTGTTGGGAAGAGTCTACTAGGAGTCACATGCGGAGAATAGGGTCCACATTCGTCTTGCATTGTCATCTTTACTTCTAGTTTATGCTTTATATAATTGTGAGTAAATATGAGTCTATCGAGCTGTGTAACATGCCATTTTGAATTTTTGTGGGCTAATGCTACTGAATTTCAGGAAAAATGCGTAGAAGGAGAAGAGCTGCTACAGCACCAGAACCAGATGTGCCTAACGAGGTGTCAGCACAGGATAAGGCGCCTGCCCCAAGGAGGCGGGGTAAGAGGCCTAGAGCAGCTCTAGTAGAAGAGCAGCTGCCACCAGTTCAGGATCAGTCTTTTATGGCTCAGGGTCCCATGGACCCAATGGTAGCTACTCTAGCTAGTTTATAGAGAACCATCGATATAATGGCACAATATATGGTCCACCCTCCCCAACAGCAGCAGTCCACCGCACCAAGAGGGGAACCTTATAAACAAATAATTAATTTCAAGAAGTTGGTGCCGGGTACTTATGATGTGTCAAATGATGCTTATTGATTTTTGGATTCCCGCAGATAGGTAGGGACGGAGTTGCAGTTGACTGACAGGAGACTTATAGAGTGTGTGCAGCATGTCATGGGGCCTATGCCTAGACAATGGATGAATGACTACATATTACCTCAGATGGAAGGTTTGTCATGGACCCAGTTTGTGAAACTGTTTATCAACAGGTTTGTGCTAGAAAGTTTCAGAGATCAAAAGCAGTGGGCCTTTGAGGCCTTATGTCACACCCTACCCCTCTGTAAGGCATAATATGATCCCGTAGTATACCTAATGAATTACCAACTTCGCCTACTGATAACCCATTAAATACACTACAAGGGATTTTCAAAAACTTTTCTTACTTCTTTTACAGTGGTGAGCACTATTTACAGGTGTTAAAAACCTTTTTGAACTGAGGTGAATTAACTAACACATTTAGACTATTAGTAATTTCTGTAAAAAAATTTTGGCAAAGTGCCCTCCGTAATTTGGATAAAACAGTTCTTCAAAAACCTGTAAAAAGCACTTCAATATTTTTCTCAATCTCAAACTCTAGCATAATTCAACACAAATCCACAATAATTTTTCAAAGACTGAGATACAAGAAATATAATACAATTTTTACAAGTCCAAATAACTCATAATTTATTTTACAACTTTAATGTACAATTTTAATTTACAACTGCTCAAAACCAAGAACACTATATACATACAGTGAACATACATTACAATATAAAATGCAGAATATGGTATACTCAATATACCCGATGATTTCTCACTGAATGTACTAGCAGCCTAGTCTACTGCCCTGTCAGTCTGTCTACCTGCGATAGCAATGAAAAGCTATCGCTGAGTAAAATTTACTCAGTGGTGCACAATAACAATTTGAAATGCTATATATAAATCTTTTATTGACAGTTCACAAATCAAATGATTCACAATTCCATTTCACAATTTACAAAATTCATCTAACACAAATTTGATCAAGTAATTGAATAATACCGTTTTGCAAATCAATAACACAATTCGATCAAATAACTGAATAATACCGTTCTGCAAATCAATAACACAATTCGATCAAATAACTGAATAATACAATATTGCCAATCGATAACATAATTTAGGCCATGACACAATTTTTTTCCACACATGCCGTGTTGTACACCACGACAAGACACACTCACCCCAATAATCGAAATCAATGAGGGAGGAAGCTAGCTGAATAATGAGTACTCATCCACACTCACCTCAGACTGGGAAGTCAAAGAGGGAGGAACATAATCACACTCACCCTAGACTGATAGGTCAAAGAGGGAGGAATATATCACACTCACCCCATAAATGGAGGAGGAACATAGTAACAGTGTCATGCCAAGTGTGAATCAAAACAATTTCAAATCATAATATTTCATACAAACCATAAATCACATTTTATCTCAAAATTTCTATTTGCAAGGTTGGTAACACAATAATTTTCAAATAGTATTCCCAAAACCAAAGCAATAAAAAATTATTCATAACTCATTTCTCCAAATAAATTTGTTAGTAAAAGTAGTGAATATAAAAGTATTGTGCACGGACACAATTTAAAACTATAATGTTGAATTAAATTTTTAAGTAGAAAATGAGAAGTCAAACTTATTGTGCACAAACACAATTTAAAACAATAACATAGAAATAATCATAATTTATTTCAATTGAAAAATTCAAAAGAAATACTTATTATGCACAAACCTCTGATAACTGTCTCTTGGCTCTGACTCAGTGTTTCCTTCCCCTCCCTGAGTCTTTGCTAACTGAGAAACACAATTTGAAGTGTTTCAGTACTCATTTAAACTGTCTCTAACGATAATGCTTGATAATTAATTCACTGAATTCATTTATTCGCTTAGTCAACCTACTATGTCGACCCTTGGTACATTCTAGATAATTTAGGTTTTAATGTCATTAATATGTCACATTCGATAGTCTTTTAGGGTTGGTACATGTTACCAAATTCATTTCCGTGTATACTGCATTTTCTTGCAATTTGTTGGATTCCGGGATACTAGTTTGACCTAGCCGGACGACCTAGTTCCCTCAGTTTTCGAATTTTGGTCAAAACTACAAACTTTTAGATCTATGTCTTATGGAATGCGGGGCAAAATTTCAGGTCATTATGAGTTATGTAGACCAAGTTATGGTCATTTTACTATTGCTGGTCAAATTGCACAAAAATTGGTCATTTTAGGTCACTTTAGGTCATTTTAGGTTCGGCCAGTTTTTGGATCCTAACTTGTGCAAGCTTTTTGACTTGCTTATGGTCATTTCTGGGATTTGGTTTCTTCATAAGACTTGTAGATATGGGTCTTAACTATTTACGGTTAAAATTTCAGGTCAATTGGACCTGTTTTGAGTGAGTTATGGCCTAAACACTAACTGCTGCCCAAATGGTCAATTTTCAAGCCTCATTTGCACTTAATCCGGATTTGGTCATTTTTCAAGCTACCTTGCAAGCAGAATTTTGGTAAGCTTTCTTCATGGAAGTTGGCACATTTTGTGCCTAGTTTCACCTTCAATTGGTCTCATACCAATTGGAGCCACACAATTAAAGTTCTAGGCCTAAAACTCAAACTGCCTTATTGAAATTCTTGCATACACATCAAGCATCGCTTTTAACACTCACCAAACTTAACATTTAAATCAATTCTGGTTGTACCACAACCTAAACATAATTTACAACATATTATAGGTCATTTTGGCAGCTTACAATTACATTCAATGTGCACCAACAAGTGCATAATTTGTCCAACTCAATTTACAACAATTCAATCACCAATTCATGCTCATTTACATGTCCAACTTCACACCATCATTCATGTACTCAAACTGCCATAACAACCAACACATTTTAACATCATTATTTCATAAACCAAGCATGAATTCCAGCATTCCTCAAGAGCTAACAAACTGCCACAATGGTACATTTACATTCCATTAATTTCCAAGCTTTAAATTTCATTTCACATTTACATATTCTAAATATACATCACCCAAATGATTACCCATACACATAAACATTTATTCAATCCTTTAATCTACCATTTACAAGCAAGAATAAACTGCCCTTAAGGAGTTTCCATGGCTGCCAAAAATAAACATTGCCCTTAGAACATCAAACTCCAAAATTCTTTCCACAATTCAAGTACCCATAACACCCACACAAACTTTAATGAAGCAAGCATCAAAAATACCTACTTACCACTTTGGAAACTCTTCAAAACTTCACCAAAACTTGATCTTCTTGCTGCCTATCTACTGCCCAAGCTATGTAGAGCAACTTTAATGAAGAACAAGTGAAGAAATTATGGCTTAAAATGGTGGATTGGAGTTCATGCATGGAGATTGGAAGCTTTGGCCATGGAGTTCTTTTTTGGGAGCATTTCGGCTGAATTTGAGAGGTTGAAGAAGAGGATGAATCTGCTGTCCAAATGCAGATTAAGTGGTCCACTAAGTGTCCACTTAGTGCTCCACTAATTAACATTAACATTATAATAATCCAAGTTTTCAATTTCCATATTTAACTCCTAATTTTTGCTATTTAATTTATGTACCACCAATTTAATTTTTCATAACATTTTCCAAATATAATATCATGTATTTTTAATGGACATTTAGGTCAAAAGACAAATCGGAGTGTCAAATGACCACAATGCCCCTGTTCGGGTTGCATTCCCGATTTTTCAGTAACACCGGGTTTTGTCTGTTTTTCGATTTCTCACTTTTCTTTGTACTAATTATTTAATTTTTCTTTGATATTTCTAATGATATTTATACTTCAATAAATATTTATTTGAGTCATAAAAATATTTTCCAGGGTTTCCCGCAGTCCAGGGCTAGTCAACGGTCCACGCCGTGACTTTCCGGTGCGGTCACCCATCGCTAGGGTTCTCGGCTCTCTTAACTTGATTATTTTTCTTTGCTATTATTTTTCCTTTGTTTTTCTTGTATTTTCTTTTCTTGTATTTCATTATTTTATGTCTCCTCACTCATATCGAAGTGTAGTTCTAGGCATCCTAGCTGTCCGGACAACACTGGTCACCGGAACAGTAGAACGCATTACCGAACATAGGGGTATTACACCTTAAGGCAGAATGGCAGGTCTGTAGATAAATATGCTATAGAATTTCTAAAACTGAGCAAATATGCCCCTACAGTAGTGGCTACAGAAAGTATGAAGGTAAAAAGGTTCCTAAAGGGGTTGGACAGGAGGTATGCAAACCTGGCCATGATGTCTGATCAGTCTTTTGATATGGTAGTTGACCGAGTCCTACAGATTGAGATTAGCTATACAGGAGATGACAGTGGAAGGACAAAGAAAAATAGAGCAGATGGTTCTTCAGGTGTTCCCCACATGGATTCTACAGATAGCGGAGGCCAATGTCATTACAGAGGAAGAAATAGGAACAAGAAGAGTGGTTTTAGACACAAATCTCGAGGATTCAGACCAGGGAATGGATCCAACAGTGGTCACAGTTTGGGATACAGTAGTTCTGTCTGGTTCAAGATCCTCCCTTGCACCTTGTGCACAGTGTGGGAGAGGACATTCAGGACTTTGTATGATGGGTTCAGGAGTATGTTTCAGGTGTGGCTAACAAGGTCACTTTGCTAGGGAATGCCCCGTGTTCAGCGAGCCACAGATGGGGTCACAGGGTTCTGTTGCAAATGTTCCTCGTCAACTGTATCCTGGTGCTTCCAGCATGGCAGGCAGTCAGTTCAGTGGCCAACAAGGCCAAGGACAAGGAGGACAGGGATTTGGAGGCAGATCAAGAGGTAGAAGTCAATATCAGGGTTCTGCAATGCAGGGTAGGTGACAAGCTCGGGTTTTCACCCTGACCCACCAGGATGCTCAGGCTTCCAATGCAGTTGTGGCAGGTATTCTAGTCTGTTCCTATGAGCCTCATGTTTTAATAGATCCGGGTGCTACGCACTCATTTGTCTCCCCAGTGTCTGCCATGAGATTGGGTAGGAACCCTACAACTTTAGAGTGCCATTTGTCTGTAGCTACCCCGCTTAGTGACAACATAGATGTAGAAATGATTTTTCTGGGTAGTCCAGTAATAGTGGATGGAAGGATCCTCCCAGCAGACTTGGTTCCTCTACCAGTAATGGATTTCAATGTAATTTTGGGAATGGATTGGTTGGCAACTCATTATGCCACTTTAGACTGCAGGAACAAAAAGGTGTATTTCCACACACTTGGTGTGGAAGAGCTTAGCTTTGATGGTGACAGGAGCATGGCTCCATATAATTTGGTGTCAGCAATTAGTGCTAGAAAAATGTTGAAGCGTGGATGTCAAGGGTATTTGGCATTGGTGAGAGATACATTTGTAGAAGGTGTTAACATGAAAAATGTTCCTGTTGTCAAAGAATTCATGGATGTCTTCCCTGAGGAGCTTCCAGGGTTACCACTAGGAAGGGAAATAAAGTTCTGCATTGATGTTGTGCCGGGTACAAATCCCATATCAATGCCTCCTTACAGGATGGCACTAGCATAATTGAAAGAGTTAAAGGAGCAACTACAGGAGCTTTTAGACAAGGGTTTCATACGTCCGAGCACTTCACCCTGGGGCGCTCCTGTTCTATTTGTGAGAAAGAAAGATGGGTCATTGAGGTTGTGTATTGACTATAGACAGCTGAACAAGGTGACTGTGAAGTACAAGTATCCACTTCCTTGAATCGATGATCTTTTTGATCAGCTCCAAGGGGCTAGATTCTTTTCCAAGATAGACCTATGATCAGGCTACCATCAGTTGAGATTCAGGAATAAGGATGTGTCCAAAACAACCTTCAGGACAAGATATGGTCATTATGAGTTCTTAGTGATGTCTCTTGGACTCACTAATGCACCAGCAGCCTTCATGGACTTGATGAACTGGGTGTTCAGGCCATTCCTAGATCGTTTTATCATCATATTCATAGATGATATTTTGGTATACTCTAAGACCGAGGAAGAACACGTGTGGCACTTGAGGATGGTGTTGTAGACTTTGAGGGAGCACCAGCTATATGCCAAATTTTCTAAATGTGAATTTTGGCTAGAAAGTATCTCATTCTTGGGACACGTGGTTTCCAGTGAAGGCATTCAAGTGGATCTCAAGAAAATTAAAGCTATAAATGATTGGCTTAGGTCTACAACAGTCACTGAGGTACAAAGTTTTCTGGGTCTAGCTGGCTACTATATGCATTTTGTGCAGAATTTTTCCAGGATAGCAGCTCCCCTAACTAAGTTAACTCAGAAGAATGTTCCATTCATTTGGACAGATGATTTTGAGGAGAGTTTCCAGAAGCTTAAGGAGTGTCTAACCACCACTCCTGTGTTGACATTACCGATGAGTGGTGAAGGATATACCGTGTACTATGATGCCTCCAGAGTTGGCGTAGGGTGTGTTTTGATGCAGAATGAAAAAGTAGTAACTTATGCTTCAAGGCAATTAAAGAGGTATGAGCAGACCTACCCCACCCATGATTTGAAAATGGCTGCTGTAGTCTTTGCACTAAAGATCTGAAGACACTACCTGTATGGTGAAGTGTGCGAGATATACACCGATCATAAGAGTTTGAAGTACATCTTCCAACAAAGGGATTTAAATTTGAGACAGAGGATATGGATGGAGCTTCTGAAGGACTATGATTGTACCATCCAGTACCACCTTGGGAAGGCCAATATAGTGGCAGATGCTTTGAGCAGAAAATCTTTTGGTAGTTTGGCGCACATATCAATGGAGAAGAGACCGTTGATTCAGGAAGTACATGAATTGATGGATCAAGGTCTGATCTTAGATCTTTCAGATGAGGGGGGTATTGTTGGCTCATTTTTTAGTGAGACTAGACTTGCGAGATAGAGTCAGAGTTTCCCAACACAGAGACTAGCAATTTATGAAGATCATAGAAAGAGTACAGCAGGGTGAAGGTGGTGAGTTTGGATTTGTCAATGATGGCACCCTTATGCAAGGTTCCAGGATATGTGTGCCCGATGTGAACAATCTCAAAAATGAAATCATGCGAGAGGCACACTATACACTGTACAATGTCCACCCAGGCCCACCAAGATGTACCATGATGTGAAAGATAGCTATTGGTGGAATGGCATGAAGAGAGACATAGCAGACTTTGTGTCCAAGTGCTTGACTTGTCAGAAGGTGAAATTTGAACACTAAAGGCTATCAGGAAAGCTGCAAGAGCTCCCTATCCCAGAATGGAAGTGGAAAATGATTACTATGGATTTTGTGATTGGGTTGCCTCATACCACGCGGGGATATGATTTGATATGGGTAATTGTAGATCGTCTGACTAAATCAGCTCATTTCTTGCCTGTGAAGACCACATATTCTGTTGCACAGTATGCCCGGCTCTATATTCGAGAAATAGTCAGAATGCATGGAGTTCCTGCTTTCATAATATCTGACAGAGGGTCCCAGTTCACTTCTCAGTTTTGGAGGAAGTTACAGGAGGCACTTGACACACAGTTGAACTTTAGTACCGCTTTCCACCCTCAGATAGACGGGCAGTCCGAAGGGACAATCCAAACACTGGAAGACATGCTTCGCATGTGTGTTTTGGATTTTAGAGGTTAATGGGATGATCAGCTACCCTTAGTGGAGTTTGCCTATAACAACAGTTATCATCCCAGCATAGGGATGGCACCCTATGAAGCACTATATGGTAGAAAGTGTAGGTCTCCTTTGTGTTGGACGAAAATAGGAGAAGTGAAGGTGCATGATATAGACATAGTGCAGTACACTTCAGGGATAGTTCCTTTAATCATGGAATGATTGAAAACAGCTTTCAGTAGGCAGAAGAGTTATGCAGATGCTAGACGGAGGGATGTAGAGTTTGCAGTAGGCGATTACGTATTCCTGAAGGTTTCTCTGATGAAGGAAGTCATGAGATTTGGAAAGAAGAGCAAGTTGGCACCTCGGTATATTAGACCTTTTGAGGTTACTGATAGAGTTGGAGCAGTTGCCTATCGGTTGGAGTTACCACGCAACCTTTCTCATGTTCATCCTGTATTTTACATCTCCATGCTCAATAAATACATACCTGATCCTTCTCATGTGCTATAGCCGGATGTAGTAGAGCTGAAAGAAGACTTGACGTTTGAGGAGCAACCTGTAGCCATAGTGGACTACCAAGTGAGGCAACTAAGATCAAAACAGATCCCTATGGTTAAGGTTTTGTGGAGGAGCCAGTCAGTAGAAGAATGCTCCTGGGAGTCAGAGCAGGACATGCATAGCAAGTACCCTTATCTATTCAATGTGTAATTCTATACTTTATTCTGCCTTGTGTAAAATTCGAGGACGAATTTTCTGTAAGGGGAGAAAAATGTAACACCCCTAATTTTTTAAATTTACTATTTTGTGAGTAAATATTAATATTTTATTTTATTTAAATTTTAGGAAATTATTTGAAATTTTTCGGATTTTAGAAATCGGGTTCGATTTTCCGAAAATGTAAGACTTTGATGATTTTTAAAAATTAATTTAAACACCACGAGGCAAAACTAAAAATATATTTGGACTTTACGAATTTTTCTGAGTTTTCTAGAATTTTTTCGAAAATTCACACCAATTGGGTTAGTAAAATTTCAGTTTTAGTCCCTGAAAGAGACCTAGGTCAAACTGCTAGATTGGGACCTCTAACCAATCCGAATTGCATTTCAATTCTACCAATTCTAACACATCTCAATTGGTCACAATTGACCTTTTCTAACCTCAATTAATGTCATTTGCTTCAATTTTTCTCCCAATTTCTAAAGCTCAAGAACCCTAATTTCTTGAATTTGTCCAACTAATGCAATTAAAGTACATAGGCATTGTCTACATGCTTAATTACACTCAATGACATCTTTAATTTATCAAAATCATGCAATTCTACCCCCTCCCCCCCCCCTATTGCTAGCCGAAATTTATAAGTAGTCCCCCATAATTGTTTTTGTTTGAATTTCACTTTCATTCTAAGTTAAATTAACTAGAAACATAAGCATTTAACTAAAAATTTCAAGTTTACATCACTAACCTTACCTTGGATCAATTTCTTCTCTTTTCTTTCTTTCTTTTCTTCTTCAATCTTCTTCTTAAGTTGAACTAGCAAGGTTTATGGGGGAAATTTGGGAAATTTAGGGTTAACTTATGGGTTTAAAAAGCTTACAATCAAGCTTTGATGGAGTTTAGTGAGGGAGAGTGAGGGTGGGAGTGAGGACTGCAATTGAGGGATGAGGAAGACAACATTTGTTTTTTTTTTTTTGTATATTTATCAAGCTTTTGACTTAGTCAAATTTTCAACAAATTTAAAAATCCATTTATGATGTCATGGGTGAGGTAATCTTGATGATGTAATAAGTCATTTTTATTTTCTTTTTCTTATTCCTTTATTTTTCCATTCTTTTTTAATTTAATTCTATATTCTGAAATTTTTATTTCTCCGATTTTATTGGACAGTAAGGTCAGGAGTTACCTCTAGGGGTGAATTGACCAAATTGCCCCTCGCTGATTTGATCCGGTTTGCAAATAATTCAATATTTCTTATAGATCCCTGACCTAATTATTTGACTTACTTATCAACTCTTTTCTGCAATTTTCTCTTTTCCACTTGATTCGCAATAGTCTTTAGGACCTCGACGTCACATTTTCCGGTTCAAAAGTAGGGTTAGGACTGACCTCGTAGTCACTTCCTGGTAAGGTCACCCATCGCTGTGACTCCCGGCTCATTTAACTTTTTATGCTTTATTTTTCTTATTTATATTTAACTATCTGGTAATCACTATTTATTTTCATTCATGATTTTTCTAAGTGTTTTAAATGTAGTTCTAATTCCTTTAATTATCCGGACCGACATCTATCACCGAAACAGTGAAATATATCAGGTTATGCAAATAGGGGTGTTATAGTACTTACATTAAACGCAGCCATTTAAAAATGGAAAGCTTAAAGACATTATTAATTCTACCCCATGCATAGATTTGTGGCAATTATTTCTCATTGATTTGTGTATGCATTTTCTAGAACATTGTGGATGCAATCTCGAGTGGACATGTACGTACCATCATCCAATCTCAATTAGTTAGGCAAAATTAATAAAACATTTATGAATTTATTTTTATTTTTGAAAAAAGCAAAACATTTAAAATGAGAATTCATTTATATATATATATATATATATATATATATATAATGTAACAATATCACATTGATTTTCAATAATATAAATCGATGGAGGGTTGAAGGACAAAAAAGAAGAAGAAGAACAAGATCCTCTGCACTGCACCCTTTATACCCACGCTTCCAAGTCTACTCTACTTCTTCCCATCCTCTTACCATTATAACTTACTCTACATATCTTCTTTCTTTCTTTTTTTATGTTTTTTTATTTTTTATTTCAAGTAATTACCTTTCTCCGACAAATTTTTAAAAAATAAAAAATCATATTAATTTTTACTTTTGTATTGCTTCTACCGACTAACCTTAAAATTCTAAAGTCTTTTGCGTATTAATACAAAAAGCAAAGCTTTTCATAGAAATTCTCACGATTAGTCCGCTAGCGTTAATAAAAAGATTTTATTTTAAACAAAATGTAAGTTTATTTGGCATTATTATGAAAAGGCGTTGTAGTTGTAATCAAAGATACAATCATTTAGCCACCACCTTTTAACTAGTGATATTAGGATTCAATTAATTCATAATTATGGGGTCATCATCAGTTTAATTTTTAATTAAACATAAGTTTAAAAAAAATGCAATCTTTTTTAATGAATGTAAATATGCACTCGTTAAATTTTATTTAATGCACTATATTTATATTTATATAGGAAATTATAATTTTATATCATGTCAAAAAAATCCTAAACTTTACATTTTTTTACAATTATGTCACAAAAATTTTTTCAACAAAAACACTTGAATTATTGACTTTCTTATAATTATATCCTACCATTTATTTTATCATTAATTCTAATGAATTTTGTAATGTTTCACTTATACGACACTTACTTTTGCTTAGCCCAACTATGCCCTTATAAAAACTTATCCTAACTCCCTATCAATATTCCCTGTTAGCAACTCAACTTGATCCACATTTACAGCCTCAAAATATAACTCATTAATTCATCAATTGTGGTTATTTTATTGTAAATTAAATTTAATTAATTTTGATTTGGAGAATTATAAGTGCTGACTTAACACCATTGTTAGCATTTATGGGACAAATAATGATGGGACTCAATTGTAATAAATTTTATAGTATAGGGTATATTTGTTAAAAAAAAATAAAATTGTAAAAAAATATAAAATTTGAGATTTTTTTGATATTTTCACCTATTAAAATTAATGATCAATAGATAACAGGGTGTAATTGTAAATAAATTAAAAATTTAGGATATTTTTATTGAAAAAAAAGTTTAATGTACAATTATAAATAAAAAAAAATTCAAAGATTGAGTTTTTTTGACATTATCCATACGACTTTAATGATAAATATATGAAAAATTATACAAATTATATTTAATGAATTGTGAAATATAATTTCTCAGTATTAAACGAATTTTAATAAATACATATTTGTGCATGTTAAAAAAACAATTAAAAAAAAAAACTAGTGATACAGTAGAAAAAAAGAGAATGATGGTGATTTTTTCTTTTTAATAATGCAAATTTGTTTTACACAAAGAAGAATAATAATTTCGGTAGGTCAGTTAATGATTGAAGTGGTCCAAAAGATGCAAATAGATAGGGGAAGGGAGGAAGTCAGCAGTGTCAAAATCAAATTGGAATCGTAGCCACTTCCAATTCAATGGGCACAAAAGCAAAATGTCACTACCGTACTTTTGTCTTTTTCTTTATTTTTTATAATATTTTATTACTTATAGGATGATTTATCAAAATGTCATGTTATTATTTTTCAGAATAGTACTCTACCAATTTACAATTGAAATTGAAAAGCTTCAATCCATATATGAATTGTTTTATTTTTTTAATATCATTTTAACTATTAAAAATAAAATGTTCAAATCTCTATTTCCCGCAATTTTTTTTTAAATATAAGATATGAATTATTGTGCAATTGGATCCGTATTACAGTAGGAATTGGTGGGGCCAAATCACCACCACTGTACATTACTGCATGCCTTTTTTCACTCACTTCCTACTGCCCCTTGACTACATTTTCTTCGTCAATAGTAGAAGTGTGGGAATTAATTGTGACTGCTCACGATTTGCACCAAAGCATAATTAAGGGTTAAATTGTTTGATTTTTAAAATATAAATACTAAATTATAATATTAATTAATATTTATAAATAAAATAATAAATTTTCCTTAGACGATAAATACATGTATATATATTTTTAATATGATTTTTTAAATCTCAACATGTATAATGTAATTGTTTACAAATATAAAAATTGACCTCATTATCATAAATCCTTGATTTTACAAGAAGTGGGCGCATGTGGGTAGGGCCAAAATAGGAAAAACGTGTCACAGTTGCAGAAGAATCAAAATAAAATCACATCATGGGAGTCCGTAAGGGAGATAAATAACTGGGATCTCATTGGTCGAAAGTGCTGGAAATCTACGTTTGCGTTGGCGGTCCATTTCTGCAAAAGCTAGGGTTTGGGTCCAAACTTTTCATCGATGATAGATTGGTAGCCGTTGTCGTTGAATATAAAACAATTTTCCTTTTCGCTGTTAAACCCATAACCATTAATCCACGGACCTATTTCTATTCCGTAATTCAAGTACAATAAATAAATAAAATCATATCATTAAAACTTAAAAATGTTGATCATGCGTAACAATAAATAGGGTGCACCCTACCTACCACATGAACATATGGGTATAGATCTTGAATTAATAATGAGGCAGAAGGAGTTGCCCCCATATTGCAAAAATTGAATTTTATTTTTTGATAGGCTGACCTGTGTCAACGTTCCATATGCTGGGCTTTCAATGCAACCAAACTGTTTCTTTATAAGCAAGCCAGAGTTAAATCGCAGCTCACCTACTTAGCAACCAAACTGTTCCTTCACCAACACTGGTTTTGTCCAAGGTTCTCCAAAGTTAAATTATTAAATATTAATTAAATAAATAAAAACAAAATAAAAACTTTTTAAATTCTATATTGAATTATAGAATAAGCTTCATTAAAATATAAAAAAATTTAAGTACAGAAGTATTCAAGTTCAATAAAAATCTATCTACCTGGAATCTAAAAAAATATTCTATTAATATTTTTTAATAGAATATCAATTTTATGTATTATATAATTACTTTAATCTTAGTGTACTTAATATTGAGAATGTATTCTTTTTATAAATATTTAATGTACGCATTCAACAATATAAAAAAAATAATTATAAATTATTCTATATATGCTATTAAAATTGAAAATAAAATATTTTTAAAATTATTCATCATAAAATGAAAATAATTTATTGCATTTTTTTTTTTTTGTAAAGTTTAGGAACATGCCCATTTATGGGAATCGGTTGAATGATTCTGAGACTTTAACCGTATTCATCTCACACATAAAGAAGGAAGAGTATGGGCCTTAATGCACACCACATTATTTTGTCACAGTTCCCAAAGATAATTATAATATGTCCTACCAACCACTGTACTTGTATTTTTAATTTTTGTTATTTTACTTAAAATAACTATTATTAAAATATATGTTTTACCTCTTTTTGTTATTCTCAATTTTAAAGACGATTTTATTTTAATAATTTAATTTTAATTTATTATAAAAAAATATCACTTAATTTTAATTTTTTTTAATAAAGAATGATAATATCACTTATTAACCGGTTGAAAAAAAAATCCCTCTCTCTTTTTTTTTTGTCCTTTTTTTATTTCTATAATAATAAAAAAATTATAATTTCAAATTTTATAACACATTAAAAAATTATGTATTTTTATGTAAAAAATAATTTTATTATTCACACCAATAAAATAAATTATTGAAATCATTTACTATTCAAATTACAAATCAGTGAATTGAAAATATCTTTTTTTTTTTCAAAGTTATCATGGATTCGACTTTTAATGAAAGTAGTAATGTCAATTAATAATTATTCAATATTTTATATTAATTAATATAATATAATTTAACGTAATAAAATAACTAATTTTAATACATACATAGATAAATATACATATATATATATGGTATAATTAAAATGAAAATCAATTTAAAAACTTTTTGCAATTTTTTTTAATCAAAAAATTAAATCAAAATTAAATTGAAATGTTAAAAAAATAAAATTTAAAATTTAGCACGATTTTGATTGATTTTAGTTTCAAAATTAAAAAGAAAATTCAGTTGGATTTCTGTCTTCCAAAAATTGAATGCCATTAAAGTATTATCGTTAATCCAAGGGTACTTTTGAGATGCCCAACGCCCATATATATACATATTAAAATTAGTTATTTTAACGGCATTAAATTATATTGTATTAATATAAAATAATAATTTTTATTTTGATTAAAGAAATAGAAAAGGAATATAAATAGAAAAAGAGTAAGAAGAAAGAGGGTAAAAATGTAATTTTCTTTTGGCAATCGATTAATATGTTATAACATATCATTGTGACTTTCTTTGGTAAGAAATTAAAGTTGAATAATGTTTTTATAACAAATTGTAATTGAGTGACTCATTTAAAGTTATTAACTATTTATATAATTTAGCCTATAATATCTATAAATTGTCTCATTTACAATTTTGGTGTTTATTTAACCAAATAACAAATGATTATTTCTTAAACTCTGTTTGTCTTCTGATAAATATTTTTCATATTTTTTAATATTTGGGGTATTCATGAAAATAAGTCACTGGAAAATATTTTTTTTATCAAAGAGAAAATGAAGTCATTTAAAAAAAAATTACTTCTAGTTTTTAAAAAAGAAAGTTATTTTTAATTTTTTATCTTTTGATAATTTTATTAAAATGTGAAAATACTTATATACACATAATATAAACACAAACCATTAATTTAACATCATAATCAAATAATGAAAAATATTAACAATTTTTTTTTTAATCTATACTCATTTAGATTAATCCGATTGATAAAGATAAGTTTTTTTTTTTGTTAATTAAGTTTTGATTACATATTTAAAATTATTTATGTTAAATACACTAAATTGATATAAAAAGATATATTTTTAAAATTACTTAAGAAATAAATTTAATTTTAATGTGTTAAAGC
The DNA here is from genome assembly GCF_030052815.1 of Hevea brasiliensis. Taxonomy (NCBI): domain Eukaryota; kingdom Viridiplantae; phylum Streptophyta; class Magnoliopsida; order Malpighiales; family Euphorbiaceae; genus Hevea; species Hevea brasiliensis. The sequence goes on along the minus strand of NC_079494.1, from coordinate 124,322,563 downwards.
TAGTTTGAAAATACACCTTATAATCATAAATTATATATATATATATATATATATATATATAACCATCAATAGCATGGAGAAGTGAATGAACCAATCTTCAACCCCACATCATCTAAAAGGAAATTAGTCCATTATCATGATCCATCTAAGGAATTTAGCTTTGGCTTCTCGTCCAATAAATTAATTATCATAGGCCTTCAATTAATTCTTTGTTATGTAATATATATTTATAAAGTTTTAGTTATGGGTAATAAAAAAAAAAAAAAAAAAAAACAAGACAAAAACTAAACCACATGAACTCTTAATTTAAATGATATTTTATTTAAAGGCTAATAAGAAAGATGCTTGACCCATGGCAAGTGGATAGAGAATAAAGAAGCATTTAGGCTAAAAACAAAGAAAAAAGAGATGATATGAAAACACAACGTTACTTACCAAATAAAGAAACGTGAAAAGAAAATGGAAATGGCAAGAAAACAGGCAGGAAGGGGATTTATAGGCGAATTCTAAAAAGAGAAATTAAATTATTTAAACGTGTTGATCTCTCTTGAGCATGAGATTAATGAGTTGTATTATGAAACTGTAACTCATCCTATTTTAAATAATCTAACAAACCATATTTATTCAACATACATGTTTTGCTGCCTTCTTTATTCAAACAAGTGTCGTGCTTTCCCCCTTTCTTCCTTTCCTCTTACATATTAATTACCTTCCTTCAAAATCATGTTTTTCAACCCTTTTGATGAAACACTCAACCTTATTTCAATAGTTTATTTAATGGATTTTTTTTTTTTTTTTTTTTATGTATGGAATGAAATTTTAAAAACTAATATATTTGATCTCTTATATTATAAGGCGTTTAATTATTAATTTAATCATAATATCTAATAGAGTAACTGATTCATGTAATACTTTTATTAAATATATATATATACGATAAGGTTTCCCATATTAAACAAAAAAAAAAAAAAGTCACTAAAAAAAATCGTTTTTAAATAAGGGGAAAAAAAAATGACAATGACAATGACGAGAAGTTGAGAAACATAAAAGTAGTAGGTCTTTCTACTCAAACAACAGAAGAATGAAGAACAAATGCTTCTAACACGTGACTGACAAAAGGCCCCACGTTAAGCCTTACCGTTAATTTTTCGATTTTTCCTTAACAGAATTTTATACAAAATAATAAATTACCAAAATGTAAACATATATAATTAAATTTTAATTAAAATTAAAGTAATTTTGCTTATATTAATTCATTTTCCGGTCCATTATACAGTTTTTTTTTTTGGTAATCTATTTATCCATATTCAATTTAATTATGATAAATTAATTTTATATAAAATTATTTACTAAAGATAGTATAATTCAATTAATCCATCAAGGATTTAATTTTAGGTAAAAATTTTATATTTTAAGATCTGTGACATTTGTAAATGAGAAAATTATATAATAAAATTAATATATGCATAATAATTTTATTATTATTATTGATTATAGTGAAATATATTGTTATTAATGACTATGATTAATCTGTTCTATAATGGAACAAAAATTCTTGCAAATGAGAGATTCATATATGTAATCGCCCCTCAGTCTTTAAACTTTCTCTCAACTTCCATCTCAAACTGTCACTCTTTCTCCTTTTTAATCAGATCGCTCTTTACACTTGTTCTGCCATGCCTTTTTCTTTCATTAAATGCTACAGCTGCCGTTTCTCTCCGACTCCCTACACTTCTCTGCCCTATAAAAGGGCCCTTTAAAAATCCTCTGGGACCAACACAACAAACATCTTCAGCTTCAACTTCAACTTCAACTACTCATCTCTCCATCCCACCCAATTTCCCTCGGTGGGATAAAAGACTACCAACTGTATATTCTCAAAAAATGAGGCTCTCTCTGGGATTTGCACTGCCATCTACACTCCCCTCAACATCCTCCTCAACACACTCGACATTACGGTGCTGTACCCTCACACAACTCATAAATCTCAACAGGAAGTCTATAGAAAACCAACCTCTGAAAAAATGGGAACGTCTGCTGGACCCGGTTGATATCGAGCCAATACCATCCTGGTTCCCCGCCCCAGCACGCAGACCTGTTAAACTAGGCAACAGATGGATGGAATATCAGGGTGTCAGAAACTGGGAAGGAATGCTGGACCCGCTTGATGATAATTTACGTGAAGAGATTCTTCGATACGGACATTTTGTTGAAGCCGCATACAAGTCCTTCGACTTTGATCCTTCATCACCCGCCTACGCCACCTGCCGGTTCCCGAAAAGCACATTGCTGGAGCGGTCTGGTCTGCCTGAAACTGGTTACCGGCTAACCAAACACCTCCGTGCTACATCTGGCATCCAACTTCCACGTTGGATAGAAAAAGCGCCTAGCTGGGTGGCTACTCAGTCTAGTTGGATTGGCTACGTGGCAGTCTGTCACGACAAGGATGAAATTACGAGGCTAGGACGAAGAGATGTGGTGATAGCTTTCAGAGGCACTGCCACTTGCCTCGAGTGGCTGGAAAATCTACGCGCCACCTTGGGTCACCTTCCGAATATAGACTCTGACAAGAGTCCTAAAGGGCACGGACCAATGGTGGAAAGTGGATTTTGGAGCCTTTACACTTCTGGAACCACAATGGGCCTAAGCCTGCAAGATATGGTCCGTGAAGAGATAAAAAGGCTTCTTCAATCCTATGGCGACGAGCCTCTTAGCTTGACCATCACAGGCCACAGCCTGGGTGCTGCCCTCGCAATCCTCTCTGCCTATGACATCAAAACCACCTTCAAATGCGCACCACTCGTGACTGTCATTTCCTTCGGCGGTCCACGTGTCGGAAACCGTAGTTTTCGCCAACATCTGGAAAAACAAGGCACAAAAGTTCTTCGAATAGTCAACTCCGATGATCTAATAACAAAAGTACCTGGGTTTGTGATCGACGGAGACAATGAGGTAGCAAATAACAAGGACGTCAACGTTTCTAGCCTTCCTGGCTGGATCCAAAAACGCGTGGAGGAGACGCAGTTAGCTTACGCGGAGGTCGGAAGAGAGCTGAAACTCAGTAGCAAGGACTCTCCCTACCTAAACAGCATCAATGTTGCTAGTTGTCATGAGCTGAAGACGTACCTGCACTTGGTCAATGGATTTGTGAGCTCCTCCTGCCCATTCAGAGCCACGGCCAAGAGACTTCTTAGTAACCATAGTAGATAATAAAAACAGCTAACTAGCTAGGTAGTGTAGCAGGGGAAAAATATTTACCAATTTATTATGAATTTAAAATAAAAATACATAGTTCCACTTATTTAACATGTGGAGACTCATATTTTGAATTCATAATCAAACAAATTTAAATAAAAATTTTTCAAAGTTGTAGATAAATCCATCACTATTCTTAAATATTGTAATTAATAATAAAATCTGATCAATATTAACAAGATTCTCAAGAAAGTAAAGTGAAAATTTAAGGCATCTATTATTAAAAAATACTACAAGTCCAAACTCATATTACATAGAGCAAGTAGAAAAATGTAGAATTGAGTATCTTAGGTTACAGCTGTGAGATGGGTTTCCCAAGCATATATTATGACTTTAAATTCACTTATTTTTGACATCCTTGTAAGCTTGCACCGTCCAGAAATTGAATAGATGAACTACCACATTGTTTTTAATATTCTAAAATGCTTCCAACAATATGACGTGATGTGATAGTTTTTAAAGGATCGGGAAGTCGGGCTCAAAAAATGCTGCGGTTGTCACACAAGCCACATTAGCCAGCCTCAACAACCGACTTGCATGCAAGAGACAAACTGATGATGTTAATTAAGAATAAGAACAATAATAATAATAATAAAAAAAAAGAGAGAAGTGAAACAATATTACTAAAAGTCTAAATTGTTATCCTTCCATAATTGACTTGTGTGCATCGTAGCCACGTGTACTTGAGATATTTAATCAGAGTACACAGGACCCGATGAAGAGAGAGAGCGGTCACTGCAGGTCATGCATATCCACCGCGAAGTTAACTCCAATGTTGATTGGTTAACTCGTTTAGATGCTTCGATCTCAAGGGCAAATTATAAAATACATGCCATGGGATCTCATTTCATTTCTTTGAAGAAGTGTCTCAGGCTCAGGGTATTTTGCTGTTTCATGTCTAGGAGAGAGTTGCCCATCTTCAGTCTTATAATGTTACCTAGTTTGTTCTCTTTCTTGGCTTCTGCCTTCCATCATTAGAAAACTGCCCATAATTAAAACAAGTGACATGCGTTACTGGATTAGTTTTTTGAGCTTTTAAACTGCAGACTGACTTTTCAAGAAGATCTGACGTGGGCGTTCAATCTAAATGTCTATTAATTTTATTTATTATTTTACACGTAACCTCTTGAATATGTGTAACCCTTAAGGCAAGGGCGGCAACCTACTTTAGAATTTATTTCACATTATTATTTGAAACTATTGTTAAAAATAAATACTTCCTTAAAATATAATAAGTAAAAAGCATTAATTGCAAATTAATTTACAATTAAATTTAACATATTTTAATTATAATAATTCTAAATTAATTAAATAAATGATTTTTTTAATAATATTTAAAATAATTCCAAATGAATCATTATAGTTGTTGCAATTGGTTTTCAAACTAAGAATAGTTGATGAAATAATGTAGCCACAACATATATAAATAACAAGAAAAGAAAATTTAATAATTAAATATCCTTTTTGAATAAAATGAAACTTTCGTAGTCATATTCCTATTGAGGTATATATAATTGGCTACACCTATACAACAAGATCCACGCTACATAGTTAATATTTACAAACAATAAAATTATTTGCAATTATCTTGGCTAATTATTAAATGTGTTCGAAGCATTAAAAAATAGCGCTCTCTCTCATAGAAAAATGAATCATTTCTACAATATAAAAAAATATATCTCATGTGATTGTGAAAAATGATGTATATGCACCGGATGCATCTAATAATTTCTCAATTATCTATTATAGAAATTTAAAGTGAAATTAATTAATACACTCCATATCAGTTGAACCGAAAATGATATCCTGTCCAATTAAGACACCGAAATTCTCTTAAGTCCCATCCAAGGGCCCAAACCTACCACGACTCCACTTGCGCAAACTCTGGGTTCGCCAGGCCCACTCTTAGCGCAGAGCTGTTTTTTACGCAGGGGCGAGACTCGAACCCGAGACCGCAAGGACTTTAGGAGGCTCTAATACCAGTTGAACCGAAAAGGATATCCTGTCCGGATAAGGTACCAAATTCTCTTTATTCCCGTCCACGGGCCCAAACCCAGGACGGGAATAAAGAGAATTTGGTGCCTTGTCCAGACAGGATATCTTTTTCGGTTCAACTGGTATCAATGCCTCGTAACGTTTCGTGCGATCCCAGGTTCGAGTCTCGCCCCTGAGTAAAAAACAGCTCTACGCTAAAAATGGGCCTGGTGAACCCAGAGTCTGGGCTAGTGGAGTCGTAGTGAGTTTGGGCCTGTAGACGAGAATAAAGAGAATTTGATGCCTTATCTGAACAGAATATCTTTTTCGGTTTGCAAAACACAAGTTATTAATTAAACAAATTATTATTTTTTAAATAAAACACATACTATAGAAGTAGAAGTAGTTTTTTCATTTTTCACTTATTGATCTGAAACATGCCTTTTTTATTTTGTTTTTCTCAATACTGTTACCACAATTTCATCAATTATTTTGTCTATCCTGTTAATTAGTATTTAATGCAATGCAAGTTGTAGTGATGTCAGCAGCCCCTAAGTCTCCAACCATAATTTTGACTTTTTTAATAAAATAATAATTCACCGATTGAAACATGATTACATTGTCATTCTTATAAATACGGAAACACGAGCACATAAAACCTGGAAATTGCCCAACAATTTTATTCTAAGTAAAATTATTTATTTTGAATACACAAAAATAATTATATTTTTAAAATTACTCAATAAAGAAATTTAATTTCAAGAAGGGATTTGTTTCAAATCAATGATAATAATTTTGTTAATATGGAATAAAATTTCATGAATTAAATTAAATTTTTTTAAAGTATATATATATATATATTTATAGGATTAACCTTTATTTTTTAATATAAATAATTAATATAATAGCTAAAATCCTAATTGAGGGCAAACTAAATGTGGCAATTTATATATTTATTTTTGTCGACCTTGTTCTTGAATCACAAAGTTTACTTGCTCTTATTCTTTTATTATAGTTAAAGTATGCAATGCCGCTATGAAAAGTAAAATTAAAAAAGTAAGCAGGCAGAACTGTGGAATTTATCCACCGATAGTGAATTAAGTTTGTATTTAATTTACATGGCAAGGGGTGTTTCCTTTTATGATAATCAAACAATGTATTCACCAGAAAAATTAAATAATAATAAAGCCGAAATGTGTTTCCTGCCAGAAATCAGGGAAATTGCGGCTTCAAAGAAACGATTATGAATGAGAAATGATTTTTTTTTTTTTTGCAGTAAAGGGTCTTATTTCAATCACTACCAAACTTAGACCTTGAATTTCGTATATATATCATAGGGAATAAGTACATATATCATATCTATCACCGTATAACTGAACAAGATATCGTCACTACAAGACAACTCTTCCCAAAATAACAGGCGTTCATACTTATGTCTCACTAATCAATCCTTACCTAACTTTTTTCACTCATAGCCTGCCACAACCAAAAAATCCAAGATTCACACAACTGCTTTTAATGACTATTAAGGTTTTAGTTTATAAATATTCAAATAATACTACAACCCATGTAGGTTTACTCTATCCAATTCACTACAACTTTCTACTCACATTACTCTCACTCTCTTTAAATAAATTGTTGACTTAAGTATCGAAGTAGCTAGTCAATAGATTACTAATCTCATTATTTATGTGTGTTACAAGTTGACATTATCAACAAGCTAGTTAAAAGAAGTTCAAGGTTGCATTGATTATTTACATGTCAATTTTTTATTATCATTCTATGTAGAATGTTTATATGAAATAATAACTTCACTACACAATTTCTCCTAAAACAATTCCATCTATTTAAACAAAAATTCATTTTTAATATTCTTTAACTAATACATTTAAGTGGATTAGAGAGTAGTCTGATTAGTTTTTCTCCACCATTATTTTATGTTTAGGAAGAGGTAGAGTAAAATAAAGTTTTACAAAAAAAGTTTTTTAAAGATTTTTCATGATCTGTAAACCTTCATAATTTTAATGTGTTTCAAAAAAAATGAAAGTTTTTGAAGGTATTTGGTAGATTAAAAAATAAAAGTTATTGGGAGGTTTTCAAAAATCTTACCCTAAAAGAACATATGCTCTCCCAAACACAAGTTTAAAGTTTTTAAACCTTGAAAGACCTCTCATTACTTAAAAAAAAAAAAAAATCCTTTCAAACAAAGGGTTAATGTGCATAGGGTAGAGAGATATTGAGTTCAAGTCTTTCTATATATCTACTCTAAAATTCTTCATCTTCATAAAAAAAAAAAAAAAAAAAAAAAAAAAGATAGCTACCACCCATTCTCTAATTCATCCTCATCAATAAAACAAAAAAATTGGTTTCAGTTTCAACAATAATTGTAAATAAACTCATAAGGGTGATCATTGAGGCCACTCATGTATCAATTGGTCCATCAGTTGCATATATATATATATAGATATATATTAGAATAAAATGAGCTGCATTCCTGGCAAGAAGATAAACAAATATATTAAAAGAAAATTTGAGGGGAAGGTCCCACCCCTCTCATCTCAATCCCTTTCGTATTGTACGAGGAGATGGTCCTATTGCAGAGTAATGAGAAAATAATTCACTTAGCTGTGACGCACTAAACTCTACATTTCGAAAATGACCTTTGAAATGTGATTCATGCAACTTCTCTCATCACCACTAAATTAAACCACACTACAAATTCCTATATCTTATTCATTTCCTATAATATCAACAACAAGATTACCATCCTAACTAAAGTCTGATCTCAGAAAGAAAATGTTCAGGAAAACTACAAGACTCTCATGAGATTCTTTTACTGTTATTCTTGTTGATTTTTACGTGGCACTCCCACCCTGTCAATTTTCCAACTTCCTCTTGTATTCAGCTTTTGAATTTTTAGCTGAAGCAAATAGGAAATGTTGCTTAAATAATTATATATGTTGATGATAATTGTAACATCCAAAGTATGGAACACCACCTGGGATGGGATTCTCATGTCAATGGGAAAAAGGAGAAAATAAGTTTATATAATTTTGTCTCAGGTTGCTTAACGTCAAAAAGTTATTTGAGTTGGTTCAGCTAGGATGTTATAATAATAATTAAATTTTTTATGAATTGTTATTCTTAATCTATTAATAGTGAAAAAAAAATACCCATAATGATAAGATAAAAACTTTTTGCACCAGTAGGATCATATCTAATTATTAGATACACTAGGAGCACTAAAAAATAGTATTTTCTTTCTCACAGAAAAGTGGACCTTCCTTATAATACGAAGAATGAGTCCTATATTATTGTGAGAGATAATATATGTGCGCCGGTTAAATCTAATAATTTCTTTAGAATCATAATATATTGAAGTCCACATAGGCTGAGTTTTGAGGAAAAAAAAAACCTTATGGATTTAGTAATTCTTTTTTTCATAAAGTGCCTTTTTGAGGTGTAGTTAAATTCAATTAATTTTATTAAAATAATATTGAAGTCAATCCCAATTTTAATATTGGGTGTCTTTTAAATGTCTAATCTCATAAATTTTATATTCCAAATGTCCATTTTAAGTGTGTATTAACACAAGTTCTACATCAAATATATATATATATATTTATATAATTCTTATTGTTTATAATTTAATAAACAAAACTTTTTTTAAGCGTGCGATATATTATTTTTTTAATACAGTAAATATATTTTATAATTTATTGAAATAAAAAAGCAACTCTAAATTAAAAAAAGAAAGAAAAAAAAAAGAATAAAAAGGTACATGCCAGTGGATGAAATTGGAAGTTGGCAATCGCCACAGAAAGATAAAGATCATTTCAATGATAGAATGCTGATACAAATAAATAAAAGTGGTAAAAAAAAGATTTTTTAATTTATTTAATTTCAGATAAAGCTAGAATTTAAAATTTTTATAATTTTAATTAAAGATAATTTTAATATTATTAAATTAAAATTTATTAATTTGAATCTTAATGATCAGTTAATATTAGTTGACAACAACCAGAAATAGTAACAAGAATTAACAAATGAAGTCAGTCATTAACACCGTCCAAAGAAATAAATTAAATCTTCATAGATCACCTGTTGGATGGTCATAAACCACTGCCAAACTAGCAAATCCCACTTTCTAAGCTTCCACCGTCCAATTTAGCATAGCCATAATATGGCAACTTCAAACAGTCAACAAAGACATTCTTATCTTTTTCTAACGAATATTTCATTATTTTTCTAGCAAATTAATTGCTTTTTTTTTTTATTACTAGAGATGGAATTATAAGTATATTATAATTGTATTAATTACTATTGATGAATAAAAGTGGTCTTGCATTAAGTTTTATTTTTTTTAAAGAATTCAATGTAATAAATTAGACAAGTAAAATCCTAAAAATAAAGGAATAAACTGAGACAATGCAGAATGTAAGTGAGGTGTGCCTCAAAGCAGCTGCTGGGAATGGAATGGTGAGAGCAAGGACGGTGTACCGCTGCAGCCGCAAGCTCTTAGCCTTTGCTGCCACACCCTTCAAAGTTGATATTGCCACTGCTACGTGCTCCTGCTCTAACATCTTGTTTGGGGGTGGGAGTTGGGAATAAAAAGACTAAGAAGGGCTTCAAAGGGATTGTATGAGTTGGCCATGTTTCAGGGTGAGCCAGAGCCGATGAATTCAACGCATTGAGGGATTGAGATTAAGATAATATATTGATTTATAAAGGGCTCGTAAAAAATTTATAGAATTAAATAATCTATCTTTGATTGGACGAAAAAAGTTAACTTAATTTAATATAAAATTATTTATGGCAGTTTTCATCTTTATTTATATGTTAAGAGTTTTAAAAGAAAACTATCTACATTATTTAACTCATTATATTAATTCGAGGTTCATTTAGCTCCCTTTATTAAGATACTAAGGACCGATTGGTATTGCTGTTGAAAAAATTACTTTTTAAAATATATTAGTCAGAGAGTATTAAAAAATAATTAAAAATTAAATTTAATCAGTTTTAGTCATAAAAACATTAAAATAATAAAATAATTTTTTTTAAATTATTTTTTTTAACAATATTTAAAAAATACTTTTATTCAAAAAAATAATTTTAATTTTCAAAACTCAATACCAAACAGACCGTAAACAAATTAATAAATAAGAATAATTAATATATAAAAGGGAACTGACGACAGCACAGCAAAAGTTCTTACCCTTTGATGCCACCTGCATGCTTCAAAGTCCCCTTCAACAAAAACAAGGTCCCCTGAATTTGGTTATAATTCAAATTACATAATCGGTCTCAAATTTGATTACAATGTAATTGTCTCATCTGTTTAAAATTTAATTACTATTTATATACATATTATCTGAAGTCGTTTAATTATATAAATTCTAAAAATATTTTTATTTATAATTTAAATTTTAAAATTTAATAACCACATAAAAATATTAAAAATGCTATTTTAAAATATAATAGTTTAAATTATGAAAAATTTATATAAATTACATATTTTATATTTAATTAATAATTTTTATAAATAAATTCAAATTATCGACATGTAAAATTTAAATACGCCTAGTACTAGTCAGATCTGTTCTTACATATTCTAATTCTAGGGTTATGTAATTAAGGGCTTAATATTCCATAACTACTAATTTCATCGAACATAAGACTGGTATATATAAATTGAAGCACAGAAAGAGGATCCGATTAAGAGGAACATACCTGCTTCGGCTTGCCCTTCCCTAGGGTTCAAACAGCTGCCTGCCTTTTCCATTTCTCTTTGCTACTTGGGTTTTACTTGAGAGACCCATTAGAGTTAAAAGGGTTGCTAGAAACCATATAAATATCCTTGCATGTGGCTCCATTATCATTAACAGACTACCGACTGATGGTTTTGAGTCTAGTAATCCAATATTTAAATTCTTTTTTAGTATGGAATTAAGAGAGTGAAAATAGGTGAATGACATGCTTTCCACCATCAAACCAAGTCAAATTATGCAATATTTAAAATCTTATATCGAGGGAAATATATAAATTAGCGTTGCTGTCATATAATAAAATTACAAAAAAGTTTTTCTATTGCGGCCAATAATATGTTGAATATCCCAACTTAATAAAAAAAACAAGATTACCTACTGATCAGGGAATAGAAATAAATTAAATAAATTAATAATTAAAAATATATCATCCATTTATTTAGTAACAATAAAGTTCAAGACTTTGCTCTTCTATAAAAAGAAAAAAATAAATAAATAAAATACTATTCCCTATCTACTGCATTTATTAACTACAGCAAGGTGGGAGTCAATAATGCATCATTTGGCTTGAAATGATCAACGTGATCAAAGATCTGGGGTTCATATGTAGCCATATAAAAATACTGCGAGCTTCACCCTAAATTTCTTAGTAAGGCATTATCATGATGATCGAGAAGACTCTACATTTTTCTCTGTCTCTTTTCTTGTCTTATTTTGGTCATTAAATAACCCATAAATGGGCTCAGAAACCTCAACAGTCTATGGATTACGTCCAGACATTATAAACAACGTGGATATGCACAAAAGAGACCTCGTTTTTCACAGCTGCAAACGTTTTCTTTGAATGCAGCCATTTCCGCAGTGGCATCCGCATTCGCTTCTGGTTAACTACTGGACAAGGAAACTCGACTGAAAAATATGAAAGAACGAATCACGTCCACCATATTATTAGGGTTTATACATCTCATTCATGATGTAGCAAAATTTTTCTTCTTCGTCCTGGTTGACCTAGCATTCTGTACTTGTATATCCTGCAGTGAAATTATACATTAAATGCAATAGGCGCCGGATTACATGTACAGTGTCTTCTCTTCTATATGGCTTCATTATTATATAGCGAACTCTGGACCAAAAAAAATATATATAGTACGAACAAAAAAAAAAATATTGGAAGGTATTTGAACTGAACGTATGGTTTCAACCCAACTCTACTCTAGGAGACAATTTGGCCCATCTTTTTCTTTCTAGTCCAATTCATGGCCCATCTTTTCTCATCCTCTCAATTTGAGGTCTCTTGCTTTATGCCAATGCACTTCATCAAGTTCGATCGGATGCTAGTTACAACAACAAAAAACGCTATAACCAGACTGGTTTCTTCGTTTTTTCAATGAGAATCTAAGAAATTTGTTTTGTTGTAGTTGGGTAGTTGTGCTTGGATGGATGACTTTAGTTGCTTCTTGTTTGCTAATGATGTTCAGCTTCTCTAGTGAGCGATAAGCAATGGCGGGTGGACGGTAGTAATGTTATGTTAAGAGATCCTTTTTTCTTCCTAGGGTTTCAAAGATGGGGTGGTTTGATTTGGAGATTTGGTCCCTGGGTTGGGTTGATTGTTTGGGTGGGCTTATAGTTGATAATTTTTAGTGAGCTTTCTTTTATTTTAGACTCAAGTTATATACGTTGTCCTTTTAAACTTTTAAATGTGAGATAATATTTTTAAAAATATATATATATACACATACATTTATTTCTCCCCCTCATGAAAAATTTTAAAAAATAATTGTTATATATATAATAGTTATATTATAATTATTAATCATAATAAATCCTGTCATAATCAATGATCAGAGTATATCTACTATCATATGTGGTTTCATTTAGTTGCCAAGAAGTGTTTTTCCATTGTCATCTTCTCTGGCTCAGCGTATCAAGTCCAAGGCTACCACCCCTCCAGAGTCACGGCCTCACTTAACTTCAGGGGTATAATCTATCATGTGTTAGTTGTGATGGTTCTCTCATTTTTCCCTTTCATCGTCCATATAATGTTTGAAATTATGATAACTAATCTGAGATTTGTGATGATTAATAATTCTTGTTTATTATATATGCTTATAAAATTTGATTTCACAAATTGAGCTTAATTTTATATTATATAATATGTATTAATTAATTATAAAAAAAATATTTTCTCAAATAAAAATGTTCTTTAAAAATAAATATTTATATTTTGCAATTATTTTATTAGTCAGTATATAACTATTCACTTTTAAAATTTAATAAAATTTTCAATTATTTATTTTAAATTTAAAAATAAAAAATTATAGAAACATGGTATGGTTGAATTTTATCCGTAAGCCGAATTTTAGATTAGAATCAATGATTTCAATTTGCGAAGGAGAGAGGCTTAATTGGTATCCATCAAACAAAGAGAATAAATGGGTCCCGGTTTACTGGTAATTAGGGAATGTTTGGTATCCATCAACTAGAGAGGCTCCCGGGTTGATTTTGGGTTAGAATCAATTATTTCAATTCCCGAAGGAGATCCCTTTTTTATTAATATATAAAATCTTTGGCTTAACCAAAAAAAAAAAAAAAAAAAAATCGTGAAAGAGAGGGTTTTCAATTAGATTCTTGAATTAGACACCATTACCATGAAGTTGGTTGTGTTTCAGTTTTGGTTTTGGTGGCCTTATTTTCATTTTAAAAATGGTCATGGTTTGATTCTAATTTGATCTAAATTGAGTAAATTTAATGATCATTTTATTATTATTGTTATGACCAATTTGAATCAAATGTTGGTTATAATTCGGTCCAATTTCAATTCATTTTAATTCTGTAGAATATTGATCTATTTTGATTTGATTTGATTTGTAATCCAATCCAGCCGCGGCGATGTTTAGTAGCAATCGATTCGGATGAAGATTATCATACACATCATAGAATTTCCATCCGCGTAAGAAAAGGAGTGCGCAAGATATTTTGGGCTTGGAAAAGCCGAACGATATGACCACATGGGAAAAAACACAGCAAACAAACCCAAAAGGTCTCACTCCTAATACAGTCTCTAATAACCTAAACCTTGTCCCACAAATGCTATAGAAATTCCACTTTTGCTAAAACTCCGTTAGAATCATGTTGATCACGTGTCCAGCTTCTGCTGGTCCGTACGGGAGAAATGGATGACCTGAGTTTCATTTTCATGTAAGACCAAATTAAGAGGTGGCCTTTGAAGTTATATAATTATCCTGCTAAGTAATTAGATTATAAGAAAGGGAAGTGAAAAATGAAGAATATCTTTGCGAAATCCAAACCCATTTTCTCATAATCATGTATAGTGGGAATTTTTATTTTTAGAATTGCACGAGGAACACATTACTTGCCCACATTTCAGGTTCGATAAGAGGCATGTCACTGTCACTTCTTGCTTTTTTCACACCCCCCCCCCCCCCTCCTTGTAAGCTAGCTAGCTCTCACTTTGGTCCACAAAATAAAAATAAAAATTTAAATTTAAATTTACATCTAATCTAAGTGCTTGATTAATGAAAAATAATGGAAATTCTGTGAGCTTTCTAAAATATATGGCTACACATGCATGGTTCCAAAACATTTATAATTTTCTGGGCTTGGAAAAGCAATTTTCTGTATATATAAACTACTAATCCTAATTTTTATCAACTAAAGCTTGTAATCGTCAAACGTGTCAAGTTGTGGACTCATCATTAATTAGTTGAAACTAACTGCAAATAATTAGATAAACGAGGATCTTTGGCCATCCATCGGATGTGATTTAAACACACACATTTATGAATAGTTTCTGATCACCGCTTTTTAATTCCGTTGCTTCCACAGTCCAACACATGTTACTAATAATCCAAAACTCATTCGCCTGCTTGCAAATTTTTAAAGAAAATTTAAATACTTAATTAATCCGTACGCTACAAATTAAAGTCACTCCATGAAACTTTATTATTATTATTATTTTAAAAAAAAAATGTTGTAATGCGAATTAATGCATGTAAAATCACTTTTGTAAGAAAATGAAATTTGTCTTTACTTGTTTGGCGTTATATTAATTACAAGTTATGGAACGTAACGTAGGCTTATTCGACACAGACTAATGGATAGGCTCTCTGCTTTTTATATTAATGGGGCTTAAACGGCACAAGGCCTAGCCGAGTAGCTGAGGGCAAAAGAAGACGAGGGACGCGGCCTGTGAACTGCACGCGCCAGCATGCTTCGCTATATAGGTCGGAAAGACAAATTTGTCATTTTCATCCTCAAAATTTTATGGTGGCGGATCCAAGTGAAAATTTTCTTCAACGCAAGTTTTGATGTCCAATCATCCTCTACATTTATATAATATGGGATGTAGAACCCATCATCCAGGTAGGCAGCCGTTTTTTCTATTATTTATTTTTGGAAAATTTTATAATACTCACTCCTTTATTTTATACAAAATATTTTTTAAAAAAATAATTTTTATTTTTCTTAACACTTGAAATACTTAAAAAATAAATTAATAAAAAAAATTTTAATAAAAAATAAATTATTTTTTAAGAAAATGATTTATTCTCTTTAAAAGAATAAAATATTTTATTTTTTAATTCTTAATAATTTTATTAGAATATGAAAATATTTATACATACTTTATATAAATATGTATTATTAATTTAATATTATAATAAAATAATAAAAAATATTTTTCATATAAACAAACAGAGTTTCAGTGTCCTTTCACTCATAATTATATAGATTTTTTTATAAAATAAATCACATATAGTTTGTGAGTAAAAATTGTATACGAATCAAGTTATTTTTTACTTACAATTTTATGAATTCTTTATAAAATAAAAAAAAAATACACACATACTTATGAGTGTCGTGGGAGTATATATATCTATGTATACCGAATAATTTATTTTTATTTTAAAGAAAATTAGAAAATGCTCTTAATTAAGTGTACCATATATTTAAAAGAATTTAATTACATCATGAATTATTAAATTTAATTATCTTATTATGAGTTAAATGTAACTATATATCTTATTATAAGAGAAGAGTGTGTGCTCTTAGAACACTTAATAAATCCTCTCATTTTAATGCAACCAAATCAATCGTAGTCCCCACTCCCTACCCTTCCTTCCGTAGTGATCCAGTGATTGACCAAAACTTCCTTTCTTCCCTGGCTAATTATTTGTTACTATTCTGCATGCACTGCCGTCCACTTTCTATCTATAGTCTTGCATTCCTCTCTCGGATTTTCCTATAAATTCCACTTATATTCCTGACAAAATGAAGCACAGAAGTGGAAGCCTCCAACCCATAACAACAACCTTACAATATGAGGCTTCCAGTTGGAGCAGCTAGGTCTTGCACTTTACCTTCTGCTTCAAAACACCTGGAACTCACTCTTCACTCTTCCACTTCCCATTTGTCTATGAGATTGCTCAATACCAAATTTCCAGCGATCACACACTCCCAGCCTCTCAACAACCACTACTCGCTCCTTGTCCTTTGCTCTCTCACTACTAACTCTATCAAACTTGGCAAGAAATGGATGGAATATCAAGGAATCAACAACTGGGAGGGCTTGCTTGACCCACTTGATGATAATATGCGAAGCGAGATTTTACGGTACGGGCAATTTGTTGAAGCGGCCTATCGATCCTTTGACTTCAACCCTTCTTCTCCTACTTATGCCACCTCTAAATTCCCCAGAAACTCGCTATTCGCTAAGACCGGAACCGGCGAAACCGGCTATCGCATGACCAAGAATCTACGTGCCACGAGTGGGCTACAGTTGCCACGTTGGATTGATAGAGCTCCAAGCTGGGTGTCCACCCAATCCAGCTGGATTGGTTTCGTAGCCGTTTGCCAGGACAAGGACGAGATTGCCAGACTGGGTCGCCGAGACGTCGTTATTGCTTACAGGGGCACCGCTACTTGCTTGGAGTGGCTTGAGAATTTACGCGCTACCCTAACTTGTTTACCATTCGGTGAAGGAAATGTGGGACGTAGCAGCAATGGGCCCATGGTGGAAAGCGGATTTTTGAGCCTCTACACATCGAGTACTGCCACGTATCCTAGTTTACAAACCAGCGTGAGGGAGGAGATCGGGAGGGTCCTGGAAATGTACGGTGATGAGCCGGTTAGCTTCACGATCACCGGCCACAGTCTGGGTGCCGCACTAGCCACATTAACAGCGTATGATATAAAGTCGACTTTTGAAAATGCAGCAATGGTAACCGCAATTTCGTTCGGTGGGCCACGTGTGGGGAACAGAAGCTTCAGATGCCAGCTGGACAACGGTGGGACCAAGATACTCCGAATAGTGAACTCCGATGATCTCATCACAAAAGTACCAGGGATTGTGATCGACAACAATGACGTGGCGGGAAACGAGGCAGTCCAGATGGCAGGACTGCCAAGCTGGGTGCAGAAGAGTGTAGAGAGTACGCAATGGTTGTATGCTGAGGTGGGACGAGAGCTGCGGCTGAGCAGCAAGGAATCACCGTATCTGAGAAAAAGAGACGTTGCGACGTGTCACGAGCTGAGCACGTATCTGCATTTGGTGAACGGATTTGTGAGCTCCGCGTGTCCATTCAGATCGACTGCTAAGAAGATTCTAAGCAAGCATCACAGAGAAAAGTTGGGATTTAGATGATGGTTTTGCTTTAGAGAAGAAAAATGCATAAAAAAAAGGGAAAAAAATGTATAATTTACGTGCGTAAATGAAGGCAAAAAGCAAAGTGTACATATATAGTGGAGACATCATATCTTTAGCATTCCCCAGCAAGAAACGTAGATTCTTATATATATCTTGTATTCAGAACCATTTTTTCTAGCTGTGATCAAACACATACATGTGCTTGCAGCTACTATATATATGTACAAGCCAAAAGCCCTGCGCCATGCGGCAGCTATTATTATATATATATATATATATATATATATATATATATATCTTTATTATGTTAATATGATTGATAAATAAAAAATGTTTATACCAAAATTATATTCAATTTTATTTTATAAAATATAAAATATTAAACTTAAATCTTATAGACAAGTTATAATCTATTAATAATTATTATTAAGATCATAACAAAATTTTAATAATTCATTATATTGCATATTAGTTATGTATATATAATTTAGTTTAAGACCAACTAATACTAATGATATAACACTTATTATTTGAAAGATAATAAAATAATAATTAGAAAAAGTAAATTAATTAAACCATTTTGCAAAAAGCCTGACACTATTCTTATATTAATGGGTTTAGCATATGAAAATAATGTATATGCACATTATTTTAAAAAGAGCAAGAAATATTGTTAAAATAAATTAATAATTTGTTGTTATTATATTTTTATTTTAATGAGATGAAAGTCTGATATTTTATTAATATAAATTTGGCATAAGAATTAAAATTCATTTTCTCATAAAATGAAGTTAACTTAAACTGGTTTAAGAAAGATAATAATAATAATAAAAAAAGTGAGGTAGCGTATCAAAAATTTTCAATATACATCATATAAAAATTGAAAAGAAAGTCTTCATTTTAATGATAAAAATAAAAAAATCTTAAAAAATAATGACACCAGTGATAAAAAACATATTATGTGGTAAAAATATCAAATATTATTATTAGAATAATAAGTTAAACTTGATTATAAATAAATTTATTTAAATGGTTATAAAAATTTGAAATGAGAAAATTAATTTTAATTTATATATATTAATTAAAAAAAAGGAAAAAAAAACAAAAGAAATGAGTAAAGAGGATTTTAATTGTTCTTATACATAAAGTAAAAGTAAAGGTAAAAAGAGGAATTTTTATTCTCCTTAGAAACAGTAAAAGTGACTTCTCATTTTGTAATATATTAGTTTAATTCTATTATTTTGAGATTTTGTTTGAGATTTAATATGAATTGTTGTTGTTGGTTAGTAATGTTGTTTGGTTTTGGAAAGGTTGCTCCTGAGATTTGCCCTAAGTCTTGTTCTTAAGAATGGCATAAGGGTATATATCTTTACCGTGTTTAACAAGGGCAGGGTTGTAAAAAAGATATATTCATGTTTCAGTTAGGGTGAATCCAATTTACTGTTAATATGAACAATAAATTGGATTCTTCTTTAATGTGGAAGGATATATGTGAAAAGTATAGATGATGCAGGATTCTGATGATGAAAACTGAAAAGTATGTGTACAGTTTCGTTTTCTGCAGGTTTTGTTGGATAGTTTGTTAGCTCTTCTTTGAAAGAAAAGAAAGGAAAGGTGAGATTAGATAGGATTGTACAGTAGCTAGTGTTGGAGGTTCTTGCTTAAGTTTCGAAGCCCACACGAAGGGGTTAGTTCTCTAATTCTAGTTTGTGGAAGTTGATAAGCTTTCATGAATAAAGAGACACGATTCTTTCCCTGTGTTTTTCGTTGGATAAATATATTTCTAAATCAGCAGGCATACATAATTAGGGAAAGAATTATGTTAAGTGTTAGGTAAAATTAAATTCAGTTGTTGTTTCTATTGATTTGTAAATGAGTAGTAAGGATATATATAATATAATTTATTTTATTATTGAAATAAATATAAAATTATAAATTTATTATATTATATTATTTATTTTATTATTTAATTAAATATATAATTATTAAATTAATATATTATATCATTTATTACATTATTAAAATAAATATGTAATTATTAATCTATTATATTATATCATTTATTTTATTATTGAAATAAGAAAATAATTAAATTCTTTAAAAAAATAATTAAATAACTTTAAAAATATAGATAAAATAATAAAGTAATTATTATTATTGATAAAAAAATTATAATTAATTTTAAAATTTTAGATGTAAATAAATATTTTATATTTTATGTTATTAATAAAAAATATTTTAACAAAGTTGAATTGTATTAATTAATATATTAAAATTATAAATAAAAATGATAAAAGTATTAATAACATTAATTTTCTAGTTAAATGGAAAAAGGTAATCTGATCAAAATAAAAAATAAAATAAAATTAATTATCAACTGATAATAAATAGTTTTAAAAATATAGCTGATACAAACTGTAACTGATAGATACTATATCAGTTATTTATTACCAGCTTTATTTTTTTTAAGTTTACTAAACATTCTAATTCACCTATTTAGGTGTTTATCAGCTGCACCCAACAAGTGAACCAAACACCTTCTTAGTCATATTGATGACCCTTAATTTTGGATTATTCATTATATTGCTTTGGTATTATATTATTGGAAAGTGATGTTAAAATCTTTCTCTAGCTAGAAATCATATAATAAAATAATAATTCTATATATGATATCTTACATGAAATGACAGATTAATAAGAATTATAAAAATATATATAAATAAATTATATAAAATTCAGTTATTTATTTTCTTAGATGAAATATCCGATTTACTATGCCATCCATTACATAACAATATATTTTCACAACGTGAAAAACACCATACCATATATTGAACATAGGGGCTAGCTCTAGCAATTAATTAATTAATTAATTATTTATATATTTATTTTAATTTAATGAATAAAAAATCACCATAATTTTAAACTCTTGACCTCTTAATTTGTACTACAAATTAAATAAATTAATAAACTATTAATCTTATTAATTAAGTCCAGTGGACTTAATTAATAAGAGACATATTACAATTTAACTTTTATACATATATAATCATATTTAATCAATTCATTTCAATATAAAGACAAAGTACTCTCTCTCTCTCTCTCTATATATATATATATAACTAAATTCCTACCCACTGCACACATGTATAGTATAGCAAACTGAATTAGAGGGCAAACCTGAAGAAGGAAAAGAGAGAGGGTGGAGAGTTGGATGGCCAAAACGAGTACAGTAGACTGTATTGTCGACCAATCATAAAGCACTCCGCGTGTCCACTTTGTCAAGAGCTTTTCGCAAAGGAGGCTACTGTTCTAAAAATAGATGGACCCATTTATTTATTACTTTCATTAAGGCTAATTATGCAATCAATATTTATTAAATGATCAATAAAATCAGTTAAATCCACCGAGTTCCTAATTAATTAGAGTATAACAATTTTATAATTATTTATTTTAAATGAATTGATATGATCAGAAAATATATATATATTCGCAAAATCAGTTGAAAAAATTATTTAATTTCAATATTTTTAAAAAGTTAAACGAAAGATATATAATTCTCATAAAAAAAAATAAAAAAGAGCAGAGAGTGCTAGATGAGCGATAAAATGAGCTTATAGAAAATAAAAACAATGTGGAAAATGCACGTACCAAAAGAAAGAGTAATTTGACCACAAAGAAACAAAAGATTGCAGGCTCTCTCTCCTCCTGTACTCTCCGTCCCACTTTATATGTTAGGCATTTCTCCAATCATTGTCAAGAATATTCAGAGTACAAATGGCGAAGGTGTAGTAAGGACAATTCCAATTCATCATGACAAGAAGAGTGATTCAACTTTCTTATACAGCAGCAATTTTTTTTTCTATCATTTAGGATTTGAGCGTCGGTGGTCGTCTTCAAGTATATATATTAAAAAAATAAATTCTTCAAATGAAAATTGCAGAATCTGCTTGATGGGATTTTTAGACCAATCAAATCCCAATATAATAATAATAATTAAAAAAAAAAGAACGCAAAGATATCTTACTTGAGATATATAATTAATGTTGTCAAAAGTAAATTCCTACTTCCTTCCATCTCCAAGGTATCATATCAGAGATAAGATATGTTAGGAGGCCAATCCTACGAGTGCCCTTGCTTGTTGGACGGTGAATGCGCCTAAGCTATGCCCATCTTAATTGGCACTGTTGTCAACTCTCCCAAAACCCTCATTTCCACAATCAATAATATCAATTTTGACCCTTGCGGCTATTTTAGCATTGCAGGTCCCCATGAGGCCGGAGCTTGATGAAGACTTGTAGTATAACGGTTGGGCTCCAATCACTTTAGAAATTATTCGCTTTGATCATAAGCCTCACGGTTATGTCCCAAAAGTGGAATGCAGAACTTCTCAGAAGGTCACTCATCATAGGATTTCTTTCAAACGAGCACGCTTAACCCTGTAATTCTTCCAACTCTCCAGGCTATTTCACAAAGAGTCGCCTCTAGTGATTAGTTCTCCCATTTTATATATTATTACTTTTAGAACCCAATATCATCTCTGTATTTTGCTGATGTGAGGTTTGCCTAAGGGACCTAGACCAATTGTAACGGTAGGGGTCCAACCACTAGAGGAATTGTTTAAGTCTCATGGTTTTATCCCATAAGTGAAATGGAGAATTTTTCAGGAAGTCACCCATTCTAGGTGTCACGACCCAACCTATGGGCCGGACCGGCACTAGGACCTGGGCCAGCCTAAAGCCCCCGAGGCCCGTAGTAAGCCTAACTGTTCATTAACCCAACTCTAAGGCCCATTTGGGCCCAATATCAAGAAAACAAACGGACAGAGTCCGGCCATAAAATGGACTTACCAACGGGGAGTTTTCGACTCACCCGACCTGTAAACACAATATATAGTCAATTGGGGAGCTCAGCTCACCCTCCACATACTCATCAACATAATAATAAATGGGAGCTCAGCTCCCTCATCCAATCCATCAAACATGCATAGCATATTAAGTTTACAGGTCCCAAAATAATAATTTAGTTTATAGACCCAAATCAAATAACATTTCTAACACATGCGAAAATTCTAAGATTTAACAAGTTTATACAAACAGTAATAATTGACCTGCGAGGGAGAAAAGCAGGTTAACCAAAATAAAATCCTCCTGTAGCCTGAAAAAAATATTGAACAGGAGTGAGCGTTCGACTCAGAGAGTAAAATATCAATTTTAACCATAATCTCTATAACTATCTAGAACTAATGCACCCTGTAGAGTGAAATGCAACATCAACAACATTTTCATATCATAACATCAAAAAGGTAATTTGGAGCACTCACACACCCTGTAGTATCAATCATAACATATGGGAGCTGATCCCCTATACAGCTCTCTTAAATCCAACTCGTGCCTGAATTACTCAAGCTCGGACTTCCACTTAATAACCAAATCGAGGGTCCCAAATGAATTACTCAAGCCGTGACTACCCTCGAAGGATCGGGTCCCAACGAATTACTCAAGCCGTGGATCGCCTGGCCCTATCCATAGTCCACACCACATCACACGCACGCCAACGCACGCACACTGCTCCAAATTACCACAACAACATTCATGGCACATTAACAGTTATGAATGCAACATAATTCGTGCCTAGAGTTTAACTACATAAATATATGCATATAAGTGATGCATGGGCATGCTGAACATATAATAATATCGAAATTACAATTAAAATTAATATTTTACTCACAAACTTGATGACAAATTACTGTGGCGGCTGGGCGGAGGAAGAAGGCTGTCCCGGCTCACCTGACAATTACATTACATCTATTTAATAAATTTGACTCAATACAAACAAAGAAAAGATCAAGTACGTCCTAAGTCGTGCCGAAAATCCGGCAGAGTCTCCCCTATACCTAGGACCTACCCAACCTGCAAAAGGGCAAAAAAACGCACTTCTATATTCACAATCCATATATCAACAGTTCAATCATATCACACAGCCCCTCCTGGGCCCATCAAATCAATCATCCATCACAATATGCAAAATTTCAATTTAGTCCTTATTATTGATCATTTTTGCAAAAACTGCCCAAACAAGCTCTAAAAATTATAAAACTTTGCCCCGCGGTCCTTAGCAATATTACTAAGCTATTGCAAAAAGAATCGTAATTTTCTAAGCTACCACGAATATTTTATGGATTTTTAATCCTATTTAAGCACTAGAAAATTACGAAAAAACAAGGTTCGGGTTTACCTTTGCCGATTCCGACTTCGGGAACGCGCTCGGGATGTCTGAAAATGGGGGGCTAGCCAAAACCTCGGTCCAATTCGGAGACTTTTCCAGAACGGTCCGTTCGCCCGAAATTTGCGCATCTTGGCCAATCGTCGAATTTCCGCGAATCGAGGATACCTACACGAAGCTCATAACACGGGGGTTAGTACATAAATTTTTCAGAATTTTCTAAGCTCATTAAATGCTCGGAAAAACACTGCGAAGTTCCGTGGGACCCACCGAAAAACGGTGTCGGAAAAATTCAAAATTTATGTCGTTGCGAAGCTCTCGACGAATGGAGCGTGCTGGTGGCCTCGGTTTTCTCGTGGGATTCATGGTTTTCGAGAAATCTAGCCCAAAAGTCGAAATGGGCTAAAATCTTCCCGAGCAAAAATCGGACAATCCGCTCGATGGATTTCGGCGTTCTTGGTGTCTATGGAAAGCTCTCGCCGAGTAGATGATTTTGGACACAAGACCCGGTCCAATTGGTGGCCGGATCGGCCGGATTTGGCCGGGGAAGCCGAAACGCCGCGCGCGCGAGGAAGGGAGATCGCGCGCTGCTCGGCCGCTACCGGGAGGCAGGCTGGCGAGGGGAGGACGCAGGGGAGGCGGCTGGCCGGCGGCAGGGGAGGGGAGGAGAGAGAAAAGAGAGAGAGAAGAGGGGAGGGAGCGTTGCGCGCGGGAGGAAGAAAAAGAGAAGAGACCGGTCCGATTCGATCGGTCCGATCCGGTCCTGTTCGATTCGGCCGGTTCGATTCAGGACACAAAATTTTGAATTTTTACTCTGCCTCGGGACCGAAAACGAGGTCCAAAAATTCCGAAAAAATTCCATAAAACTCAGAAAAATACATAGACTCCAAATATATTTTTAGTTTTGCCACGTGGTCTTTAAATTAAATTTTAAAAATAATCAAAGTTTATATTTTCGGAAAATCGAACCCGATTCTTAAAATCCGAAAAATCTCAAAAAAAATTCCTAAAATTCAAATAAAATTAAAATACCAAAAATACTCATAAATAATAAAATTTTGGGGTGTTACACTAGGATTTCTCTCAAGCGAGCACGCTTAACCCTGGAGTTCTTTCAACTCTCCACTCCAAAAGGCGCCTGTAGTGATTAGTTCTCCCATTTTATATATCATTACTTTTAGAACCCAAGACCATCTCTATGTTTTGCCGATGTGAGATTTGCCTAAGGGACCTTTGGTCACCCATCGCCGGGGCTACGGCTCATTTAACCTTAGTGCATTTCATTGCTAAAATTTTTTCTTAATTTTTCTTGTTATTATTTGAGTGTATTTATGACTCTTCACTCTATTTTAAATATAGTTCCAGACATTCTGACTGTCCGGACAGACATTGGTTACCAAAACCGTATAACGTATGGACTATCTAAAGTGAGGATGTCACAATTAAGCCTCTTGGGCAAATCCCACATCAACAAAGCACGGAGATAGTCTTGGATTCTAAAAGTAATGATATATAAAATGGGGGAACTAATCACTAGAAACTCCTTTTGGTGGAATGGCATAGAGAGTTGGAAGAACTCCAAGGCTAAGCGTGCTCGCTTGAGAGAAATCCTAGGATGGGTGATCTCCTGGGAAGTTCTCCATTCCACCCGTTGAATAAAACCATGAGGCTGACGGCCAAAGCGGACAATTCCTCTAATGGTTGGAGCCCGATCGTTACATGTAGTGTGGGTATTATATGCTTTGTGTTTGTCTTTTGGGTCTGGAGCTATTTTAGCTTAGTGAGAGGGTTCCTTTCAAGTTTAAGGTGTTAGGCATCTTTGGGTTCACAGAGCCACTTAGAAAGTAGGATAACCGATCTGTAATGCTACAAAGGTGACCTATGCTTAGCAATACCATCTCAAAGCCAAAGTCGATGGCTCTGTTTTTAGGCTCTTGAGGTTTCATTGCCTGCTGGGTTTTGATAATTACTGATACTAGGGTATCACAGATGAATGACACTATAAGTATGAAGATGGGAATATGGATAAGTATTTAGGTTCGGTGCATGTTGTGATAAGGTTCTTTATCCGATATAGTTAGACTGGTAGAAAGTGATTTGTAACTTCTCTTGCGATAAAGCAAAATGCTAGAGAGCTAAAGAGGAGCCTAATGTCACTCCGATGGTTAAGTTAGTAAAGATTGTAAAGGGTAAAAAGCAACAAAGAGAATAAGAGAATTGAGAATGTGCCTTTGAATATATTACCTTGAAGTAATAAAGGTTTATATATTCACTGTTGATTCAATGGTAGAGTGTTAGACATTGCTACGAGATATATGGTAGGTAATAGTATTCAGCTTGAACAATGTGGATGCAAAATTTGCCTATTATAGCAGGTGTTTACTATAATTATGATAGCGGTTATACTGTCAATGATGGTGACATTAGTCATACTTCATAATATTTTATTGTATAGCTCATTAATACATTTATTATTTATCGCTTGGTATTTTTTTGAGAGCTTAAGAGATCAGACTTGATCAAATACATCTTCAGACACTTGTATTATTTAGTTTTTGCTTATAGTACACCTCAACCAAATTCTAGTAGTAAACTTATAAAAAAAAAAAAAAAAACTTAACACTTTAATACAAAATTGCAGTCAGTAGGTAGCTTGAATCACGCGCGAAGGAGCACGTGAATTAGATTTATCCTGCTTGCGTGGCATTCCTTATTCAGTTAAAGTCAAAATACTAAAAAGAAAGATGGAAATATCTAAAACTCTCTGTAAACACAAATGAAACTTCAATAATCAAGCAAAGCAAAGAAAAACAAAAACTAAAAGGAAAAAGAACACACAAATAACTATTTTAATCTACATCAAACTAACGTTTATATGATCATATGACCATCTAGGTTTTAAGCAAATACTACTACTAGTGCAGCTCCTGCAACCAGTGATAACAACTTTGCCACCTTGCTTCCATGAAAAAAAGTTCCTAAATTCGGTGTCGATGATGTGGGAGGTGGAGTTGGGCCAGATAAAGAAGATGTTGGCAACTTGGGGGTAGAAGATGCTGTTGTGCTGAGAAACGCATGACAAATTAACAGAGAATAGAGAATAAAATCGGATGAATCTTATTTCTCCGATACAAGAACTTGTATACATGAAAGAGTCAATGTAACAACCTATAGCTACGCGCCACTTCAGCTGATAAGCTAACAACCTACCGTAACAAACAAAATAACAAAATTCCCACCTCTGTTATACTCTGTTTTCTATTATATTCCAAATAACTTAAATCCTTCAAGTGCCTTGGGTGCAGGAGGAGTAAACGTTTCTGATATATATTTGAGTGTGTGAGATATGCATATTAGCAGCTAAAAGCTTGTTCTCACATTCTCTAACCGAACTGTTTCTCAGGTAATCCAAGCGCATAAACACCACGAAGAGTTAGTGTGTTGGCTACTTGCTGGGCTCCATGGAGAAATCTTAGAAAAATTTACAACTCTTAAATCTTTGCCAATTAGAAACTTAATGCTAACCAAGACCTCCGACTCAAGAAAATTCAAGATCTTCTTGCTAATGTTTAAGAAAGTTACGTGTAGGCGTTGCAGTAGAAATTGGCCAAGTAGCTTTCAAAGCTACACTTAATGTCCTGTCGACTAATATTTTTTCTCTGGATTTGACTGATTCAAGTTCGGATATTCTATGGGAGCTCAAAGAGGTTGTGAGGAGCATCATGAAAGAGGCAGGAAAACCGAGCTTGGCATATTATTTCCCTGTGCTCAAATGATTGACCCGCAAGATATAAGGCGTCGTATGACCATTTATTTCGGAAAGGTACTTGATCTGTTTGGTCGTATAATAGATCAACAGTTGCAATTAAGGAAAAAGCAAGGCTATATCCCAGAAGACTACGTGCTTGATACTCTTCTCACCCTCAATGAGCACAACAAAGAAGATATTGATAGAAACATTTGAAACATTTGTTCTTAGTTAGTTCAGTTTCTTCTTTGATCTTATCTCTTCCCAATTGGATTTTTATTTTGAATTTTTCTAATACGTATTTGGTCTGTTCAAATGAGCAGAAACCTCTCTTGGGTATCTGGGTTACTAGTATGTATATCTCAAACACTCAAATATACTGAGGAGAATGATGAGGTTTTGATTGCTGGCTTTGGACGGAAGGGTCATGCCATCGCAGGTGTTTGAGTTAGATTTAAGGTTGTTAAGGTCTCTAGTGTCTCCCTTCTGGCACTCTTTCGAGGAGAAGAAGGAAGAACTAACATCTTAAGTTTGAGTGCCATGTAAGAATAAGTTTTAACCATTTGGCAGTCCTTGTACACATCATCGCGCGTGTATCTTACTTATTTTTTACTGTGTAATTTTGCATTAAAGTGTTAATTTTTTTAAAAAAATTTAGATATCTATTAGAAAAAGAATTTAATTGAGGTATGCAATAGATAAAAACTGAATAATATAAGTGTTTGATGATATATTTGACCGATCAAACTTAATAGTGCACGAATGGTCTTTTTGCAAGGTCCAACAATGGGTCGGTAGAGTAGAGTCGGATACCTCTCTACTCAGTTGACATGATACGCGGTATATACAATAGTGGCAATTATTATAGGCTTATGTGTCATCAATCTATAGGATAAATATTTTTATGTTTAACAGATTTGAATTCCATGTGGTGATTTTCGAAAAGTTCGCTAGCTCAAGTAGAGCTTCTGTTGTGGAAGATTGCATGACTGAGATCTTCTCTTCTCAGTTGACAATTGCAGCCTCAGTGCAGGGATGTGATGAGAAGAGTGACTTTTGTATTTTCCTTTTTCAATTCTCAAGGATTTTTCTGCGTAAGGGGATTGGACTCTGTAACTTAGGCTGGACTTCTGGACCTCGTATTCACTTAGTATGTTGTTAGAGGCCCATGATTGTAATGCTTTTATCGGTAATAAAACTTATCTTCGAAAAAAAGAAAAAAGAAAAATTAATTTATTATCATTTAAAATGTACTTTATATGTGTAAATATATTTATTTATTTAGTTTTTATTAAAATTTAATTTTGAAATCTTGCAATCTTAAAATATTAAATTTCATTTATTTATAAATATAATAAATTTAATATATTTTTTTCTATTTAATGAAGCAGTATATATTTTTTAACTAAAAAATAATTATTTACACCATATATGACAGTAGGTTACGGTGCTAACAACAATGAAGATGATGCTATCACTAGATCTCTCAAATTGTGAAGTTATCGTCGTAGCTCACACAGGTATTTACTATAACTAACCGGTTATAAAAATATTTTGTTTATGTCTGATATAATTTAATTCGATTATTAAAAACATATATTATATATGATTAAAAACATATATTATCATTTAATAAATGTCATATTAGAGTCCACTTCACAATTCCTTATATAAAAAAAAATATATATATATATATATTTAGTTATTTTTTAAAAGTAACCTTATTCGATTAAGCGTTAACCTAATCCTAAATCTTACCCTTTCAATATGTTAATTCAAACGAGAAAATCAATAGAATATATATGATAAATGATTCCATGCCTGCGAAAATAGACCCTCTCAATATGATAATTCAAATGAGAAAATCAATAGAATATATATAATAAATGATTCTATGCCTGGGAAATTAGACCAAAATATTATTAGATGATTGTGGTATGCGTTCAGTTGCATTACTTAATTGAACGGATAAACGTGAATTAGTGTGCTGAAAGAGAATTCATAAAAAGCAAGATAAAGTTACTTGAATTTGAGCCAGAAGTTAGAATTAATCAATTAATTAGCTAAGTTAGAATTAATCAATTAATTAGCTAACCCTCCAAGCTTATAAGTTATTTAAATTATTTATTCCTTTTCAATATAAGACTCTTGGCAAAGAAGAATATATTTATTTTTTAATTTAATGATATTGTAATATTTTTTCTTACGTTATTAATTTAAATTTTAATCAGAATAAAATTAATAAAAAAATAGCGTATTTTAAAGGACTTGAATTTACTCTTACCTTACATCCTCCCTACAATGATTTTGGAGAGGAAGCGACAACAATGAAGTTGGGGGAGGGTGGAAAAGAACATAACAAAATAAAATTAAAATCTATATATGTTATATTAAACCAAGAAGAAAAATGCAAAAATTCTTTTTTTTATTAGGTCTATATAATAATAATAAGAAGAAGAAGAAGAAGGAGGAGGTTTGAAAATTATCCACTTACCAAATAAAAAACCAGAAAATTTTCAGGTAAAACTAAAAGAAAAATAAAAAAGAACTTAGTAAGAAGAAATTATGATGCATACAAATTTGGGTTATTTACGCTTTCTAAGACCATCAAAGTCCTTCAACTGTGCTTTCAACCAATTGTGCTCATGCCGCAATCTCTCCAGCTGCGCCTCAACCATAAACATCTCATCCTTGAGATGTTGCATCCGCCTCTCCAACCAAGTCACAGCTTCAGCTGATCTTTCGCCTATTCCACCACCCATGCCACCTATGTAATAGTGTCCCGGAGGAACAACATGAACATTTTGGGGTCTGTTCAATAGGACAAGGATGCTCACCTGCAAATTACACGAATATAGTGAGAATATAGAGAAGGGTGGCGTTGTAATAGCTGGGTAAAGATAATTTACACAAAAGTAAATCAGAATGAATGCAGAAAGAGCTTATTTATACCCTGATCTGCAGGTTACATGAGATTTAGAATGTGAGTTGGTGCAAAATAACAATTACTGGTCATTTGGTTTATAAGGTAGAGACTTATAAGGAATCCAGTCTTCTGATCGCATGGCAAAACATGGGCCTAGGCAAGGGAAACGTGGAAGGAGCATGTTGAACAACGCTAAAGTTTGTGGGGTACATTGCTGAAAGCCTAGGAAGCACAATTAACTATGCACAAGATAAATGACACAGGAAATTCATTAGCCATAGAACCAACTAATTACAAAATGTCATGCCAGGTTGCTCATCAAACACTACAACTGTATTGACAATTCTACCAATCACTGCAAGAAATGATGGGTATCTGCATACCTGCATCAGGAAGATCACAGCAAATGCAACAACTAAGATCAAGGTAATTTGGCTCTGACTTTTCAAATATGTACAGAATTTTGCCACATATTCTCCCAACAAAGATGCAACTGTTGTAGCATTCATGAAATTTCCTTGCACAAGGTTACCAACCCTATCATTAACATCCAACGAACCAGATATCTGTGTCATCCTTCCATGGTCATTTAACTGGCTTGTTGACCTATCTGAGGCTTCCCCAGTTTTCACTTCACTTAACAAATTCGCTTCACCATTCTGAATCAAACTAGTAAAAGGACCTTCTGCTCAAGTAAATTAGAACATTATCAAAAGTTAGCGATTGCATTATCTTCACTACTTCCCAAAGCATAAAACATCAAGAACATAAGAAGATCGTTTAAATTAATATTTCGCCCTTTAAACCTTCTTGTCTTTCAAGGTTCTTCTGCTTCAACATTTCATGTGCCTGTAAGTATAGTTAATATCTAAACTCAATACAGTCCAACAAAAATAAAAAGAAAATTAAATAACATACACCTAGAGAGATAACAAAATTACCATATTTATCCATATTGCATAAGCTTCACGACACTCGTCCAAGGTAGACTGCACTATTTTCCCTGTATGAGTGCGGAGACACTTGGTATCAAATCCATTTCATAGTTATGAGTGCATGTACACCAAGATTGAAAATAAACCATATACTGAAGAGTGCAGATTAAACAAAAAGATATAACAGTCACTAAAACATGAAGCATGCATATCACACGCTACAGTTCATATTCCATAAACATTCCAATAAACTAATCATATCTGGTCAATGTCTTAAGCTTCAGTTGAAATTTTCACTCTTAGAACAATCTTCTATCCTGAAATGCCAACAATCTAGCCTCACCCCAAAGATTATACATTTCATGGCTATTCAGATAAAATAGACAGAAAATTTTGATCATTATGACAGTTTACCACTTGTAATTTGCAGCTATAATGAAAGACTAGATGCTTGAAGATTTACACAAAAATGTTAAGAATCCAAGCTATATAATTCCTTGTTTTAAGCAGATAAAATAAATCAAGGGATGCCAACAATTTATACTAACACTCCGAAGTTGTGGTTACAATTGACATGATTGAAAATGGGGCTACAATTGACAGTTATGCTAAAGTGTTGAGTTCTTTAAGGACATGAGGCCAAAAAGCAAAACCAGAAGGTTTAGACCTTGGGAACCTCTCATTTTTAAAAATGAACTTTTTGTCCTTTTCCAATTCAAGTAACATTGTTCCAAATCCCTTTATAATCAACTATGGACACTTAAAATGATGACGATAGTGTAAGTTACACAAAACACCATCGCAGGTTTTATAGATTCCCCTCATTTAGGATGACAAAAGCAGCCCCAATATATAAGTTTATCTTGTAGCAACACCCTCGATGCACCATGCAACAAAGGGATGAAGATAATCAGCATTGAAGAAAAGCATATAATTATTCAATAATATTTGAATAACAATTATGGATCCAAATAATTGAAGAGGAGCCATATCGATAAACAGGTAATAGTGAAAAAAAAAAAAAAACCTTTGAAAACAGTTTTCTTGCTGAATACCACATCCATATATATCCGCAAAATACAGCCTTCATTTGATTCATCACCATCTTTAACTACGTCCCACAGCCCCTATATTAAAACCAGATACAATATCTTTTAAGAATTCCATTAGATTTCCGGAATGTTCAGTTTAATGAAATGCATTAAATTGCAAAGATCTATACTGTTAACAATGCTGAATTACAAGGTACATTTCTAAAAATTCCACTCAGCGAAGAGCAGATTATAGCAGAAGAAAATAGATCACAAGAATGAGAAAGATGATCAAACATTAAGGACTTCAACATTTGTCAATTTCCTATTAGTACAAGGTATGACTGCTTACAGATTCCCTGTTAAATGAACCGAACATAATTCACTCTGAATATGGAAGAAGTGAAGTAGGTGAGGAAAGAGATTGAAGAAGATGAAATGGCAGTGGGAAAAAGAACACAGTATCCATCCATCACACCTGCTTGATTCATATTATAAATCAGCAAACATGATGCAACAGAATCTTGGCTGTGTCATGACTTCCTGAAGTCCCAAGTCCCCAACACATCTAAATAACATCAAACCTCAACATAGACACTACAATAGATAACCAGGTACACATTTCTTACTTCACCATAGTTGATTAATCCTTAACATTAAAAAAAATGCCATGACTCACATTGCATTTCTTAAATAGGACATTTTGAGAATGTTAACACATTGAAAAGTAGGGAAGCCAAAAATATTATATTCAATTAGTATGTGTCACGATGCTCAGCAATGGCTTTGTACCTCAACACGAAAATAATCTCCATAAGGCACGTCATTGATTTCTTGATATGTCTTAATAACCAAATGACTGGTAAAAACAAAAGTCAGAAGATCATATAACGGAACAAATATACATGATAAATCATAATGCACAGTTCCCAAAAATATTACAGAGGCCAATTGATGCAGATGAGGACAATATATCAAAGATTTTTTTTTTTAATTTAATTCATAATTTTGAAAAATTTATGGGTAAGGAGGTTAATAAAAAGATAGTTTAGGATCTTCTCATCAATTTCTCTATCAGTGACAATAAAACAACCAAAGAAAATTAGTTTCTAGCAAATACTTAAACACAGGCTGACACAACATCACCATTCCTGGTCCTGCAGTTGGGGAAGAACAAGATCAGTTAATCATAATGTATACCTATGACAAAAATGGACAACACACAAACAAGCAGAATTTTCCCCACAATCAGTATTATTTTCAACAACTTTACATCAACCAACATAACATAATGATGCTAAATGTTAGTTGTGGAGTTAATACGCACACGAGATCAGTAATGGCATTGCAAGGAACTCAGTCCAAAAGAGGAAATACACAAACTAGCAGCATATGCTCACAGCCAGTGTACAATGAACCTACTCTCTGAAATTTCACGTTCAGTTTCTGCATTATTTTGGCCTAAAGGTAAAATTTAATTGCTGAATTTATCAAACCATGTGATCTATTAACTAATCCCCAGGGCCGTATATCTGTCTCTGCATGACTACTCCAAGGGATCAAACTAAAGCACCATCATTCGTATACCATCAAAAAGAAACCAAATTGCCGTGTGCATCTATTCCAGAATCATCACACCTCCACGGGATATAAAAAGCACACTGTGAAAGAATTAATCAAGGAAATTAGGGTCTTTGAAGATCCTCATTCCTCAATCTCTACATAAAAAAACATGGTGAGGAGTCTTTCATGATTTTTCATTATAACATTTCAAAATGAACCTTTTATCACATCAAATTTTGCAGAACCTTTACTAATCCTATGTCAACAACATGCCAGCTAACTCAAGGTATAAACCAGTAGTTAAGCAAGAAACATGAGATTTAAAAATCCTTCTATGCAGATGCACAATCCAAATGAAAACAAGATAAGTTCTTTTGAAGTAGTCAGAAGCACAGTAGTCCCAAATTCAGATGACAATAAGACAAAGCACTACAATGGTCCAGCAAACCTAATCCAGATCATAAAAAGAAGACATTGTCGTTGCACCATTAAGGGTGTGTTTGGTAGAATGTTAAAAAATCAAAGGTTAAATATTATTATTGTGAGTTTTAACCTTTAAAGAAGGTAATTATTAACCTAAGCCCTCCAAGGTTAACATTTAACTCTCAAAATAGCATAAATATTAATGAGGTGAAAAGTTAACCTAGTTTCTTTAAGTATCCAAATAACATTAATGAGGGGTTAAAAGTTATAAGGGTAATAATTATCTCTTGTTAATCTCGTATCAAACATCGCCTAAGAGTATTTCCCTATTGTATTGCTATAGTACCCCATGCCTTTGCTGCAATAATCCTCTAGCAAACTTGCTTTCTATTTCCCAAAGGATTTTCCTTTACTTCCCTTAGTAAACATAGGTTGATGGAACAACAAAATAATGCAAGCACAAAATCATCAAAAGAAAATATATGCCATAGCATATAGGAACCTGTTTCTGTATACTTGAAATTTCTGGACCTCCTGGCAGCTGCCAAATTTTGCACCTTCATAGGACATAACAAGTTAATGCTAATACAATTAGTTTAATGAAACATAACATCATCAATCCATACAAACCAAACTTAGATTCAGAGTTAACAAATAATAAACAGATAATACAGGTACATACCAAAATAAATTTTTATTGGATGTTGAAATGACACATTGCGAGTATGCAGAAATTTCTCCTGTGGGTACCACAAAGAGCACCTGAATTCTGAAAAGTACATATTTTACTCAACCAACTAAAGATGCAACAGAAATTTACATTCAAATTCAA
Organism: Hevea brasiliensis; assembly: GCF_030052815.1. Classification (NCBI taxonomy): domain Eukaryota; kingdom Viridiplantae; phylum Streptophyta; class Magnoliopsida; order Malpighiales; family Euphorbiaceae; genus Hevea; species Hevea brasiliensis. Next base: position 124,287,219 of record NC_079494.1, on the reverse strand, counting down.
GCATGCACGTTACCTTTATCTCCGCATCTTCTATGGAAAGATTCAACAAAATTTCTAGCATCATCTGAAAAGAACAAATTAAAAAACTCCTCTACCTCTATCTGCAGTCCATGAAAAGAAAAGGTAACATCAGCAACCAAAAAAACCAGCATGCCAATTGTTATTGAATTTTATATCAGTAAAACAAACAGAAGCACATTTAGAAATAAAAATTATAGCATATGAATGCAACAATACCGGAAATTTTGTTTCCCCTACTCTCATATAAGTTTTTGGAACTGCATATCACAAACAACCAGTTCAGATTATCAGGGAACAAACTATCATGAAGAAGAATGTGACATACATAAAACCAAATTCACAAAAAAACATCATCTAAAACTCTCAACATCAATCAATGCCCAAATTAGCAATATTTTTGTTTTAAATGGGAACCTAGCTTCCCAACCAGAAACGGCTCTATAGCAGGATACTCATCTCAGCATTTCTATAAGCCACTACAATCTTCCTTCACAGTGTATCATCTTCATTTTAAAACCCCCACCACAAGCCAACAAATCTAATAGGCCTGAGATCAACTTGATAAACAACTTAATGTTGAAATTTCCAATTTTTTTCAAGTACTAACTAAAGAAACTACAGAGTTAACTAAACAATTAAAAAGAACTATATTCCTGACAACTATAATGATTACTAAAACAACATAGCCATTAAATTAAAAAATGATCCAGCATGTTGCATAGAAAACAACAAAATCCTCAACTAAAAGTTATAGGAAAGAGTTGACTAACTCTCAGGTGCATCAGTTTCCCCCTCAGTCCATGTCCGAGTTTGCATTGAAGATGAAGAGTTGATATGTTCAACTGGTTCAACATCCTGTTCTGCATTATCTTGTATCTCTGTACGTGTTACTAAAACTCTGTCATTCTCAACTTGGGAAGGGGATGGAAGCTTATAGTCATTTGAAGTAGAAGCATCCTTATCCCTGAATCAAATGAATGCAGTTGACCTATTATAAATTCTCCAATACTAATTAGAGACGACTAATATATATCTATATAGCCCATAAAATACCTGTTACTGGAATCCAATTCATTGACTTCTTTAAAGCTATTCAACTTTTCAATTACAAGAAGTCCATTATCTTGGCTGTTAGACTCAGATACTGACTCCTGAAGTAAAATCAATTTAAATAAAAACTCAACAGTCAACTAGTAATTTCATCAACCAATTATGCACAAAAGAAAATTCATGCAACAACTATATAACGCTAAGCGTCCATCTATAAGATTAGTTAAAGCGCCAAATGTTTGTTCCTTCATGTCAACATCCAGAAAACTACAAATTCCCAATCAGATTGATTCACTAACTGTGATCTTTTCTAATTTTTCATTACAGTGTGAGAGGGGAGAAGACAGGGAGAATTTGCAAACACATTGGCATAATTTTGAGTTCTAAGCTTTGGAGTCTGATGTTTCACTTCTATTTTTTCCTATATTGGCACTAATTTCTGTAATTCCAGAGTACTTTGCTACAGCTCCTTTCCTTTGGAATCTATCAATAAATTTATAATATCAAAAAGAATAATATTAATATAAAAATAAGAATTTGTCAAAGACTAAAGTACCTGATGTTCTGTTACTGATTTAGAATCATTCCAATGCTGCAACCATCCATCATTGATGAGGTTGAAAGCTTCATCACGGGATAGGAATGAAGCAAAGAAGTACTGCCAAATGAATAACTGGATTTAGATATTGCAGATGTAACTGAAATTCACAAGTGAAAGAAAAAGTTTTCACGCCACATTTTTTTTTTCTTTTAAGACATGCCATTCAAATATAATAACAAAGGATACAAACACCAGATCTAGCAGTACCTTTCTCCCTCCAGCAAAAATTTCTATCGCATTAGGGAATATTCCAGCTATCTTTGCTCTTTTCACATTCGTAATTTCAATGAAGGGAATTATTTTCTGGAGCACAAACTCATAGATAGTTGCAGTAATGATAAGGTGAGAGGGTAAAAACTATAAATGCACATAGACCAGTCAAAAGTAACTAGAAATATAACTAAGGTTCAAGCTGACCTTTGTCTCAAATCCAAATATGTTGGAGTAAAAACAAATATAACGTGTAAAAAGGTACATATGCCCCTGTAGCATATACACAACAAGTTAATGCATAAATATTAGGAAACACATTTACCTTCTTCCCATAAAAGATAAAGAGGATCCATAGGAGCAAATATTGTTGCACAAACTTAGTAGGTCATCATTTACAAAAGAAAGTCCTTAGTCAATAGTTGAGATGCAGTAAAAAATAAAGTAAATAGTCAGAAAATAGCACAACCCCAAATACACAATACATATTATGATCAAAATTACCTGAAGAAGAATACTTTCCTGGAATGCACAATTAAAGTCCCGTACAAGAGCCTATAAGAAGAAGAGACAAAAACGAAAACCTTAGACAAGTCTTCAGAAGAACAAAGTAAATCCTTTAGATCTGTCAAGTCTAAAAATTCTGAGAGAAATTGGTGTTCAATTAAAGGCATGATAAAAGTTGTTAAATCTGAGAACCCTCATACATATTTCAATACAAGATACAATAAGTTCAATATGCAAACATTCACAGAAACGTACATCAATGAAGCACAAATAAAAGTAAGCCCACTAAGATCAAATAAGCAATTAATTCCACAGTGCAGATGCTGTAACAGTTTTACTACAATATCTATGCACATGCAAAGGCTCACACACACACACACACACACACACTATATATATATATATATATATATATATATAATAACTACTTTCATTAATTTTCTTTTTTATTTTTCTTTTAACAGATTCATCCACTTTTTCATGAGAAATAGCTTATGAACCAAGATTCATGGTCCTTAACAGGGTCATGTTGTTACCATTAAAAAGCAAATTCCCAGTTTTTCAAAAATATTAGGAACCTTCAAATATTCGTAGTTCTTAATTCAAATTAAATAATGAATTTTATACATTATAAAAGTTCTCAACAATACAAACTCCAATTTCAGCTAAGTGCAAACTAAACAGAGCTCAATGGACAATTTTAAGTTAAGCAACCCACTGAATTGCAAGGAACAAAACATGCAGAAAACATTATCATCCATAGACTTAGTCACTTACTTCCTCAGATGGAAGACGGAAAAGTTGTCGATACTCTTCACTCAATAATGCTGAGGGCTATACAAAGAGCAAAAACAAGAGAGAATTATTGTCCAAGTTCAGGTATGGAAGACGCTTAAAGAGTTTAAGTATTAATTCTGCCAAAAGTAAGCAAGGAGGTTCTGATTAAGGTTGCAGTACAGGCTACCCCTATCTACTTATTTCACACCAATATCCATATCAAAAGCAAACATAATATATATATATATATATATATATATATATATATATATATACACACACAAGTGTAATTGTTCCTAACTAGGAAAGGTATCACCAACCTTGCTAAACTAACCAACTCTCATAACCATATAACCATGGTACTGAAATTATTAAATTATCAACCAGGGTCTCAGGCATAAGGAGATGTGTCCTAAACATTTTCTGTTCATTTTATGCGATGTACAACCTCGCATACAATCTAAAATTGCAACAGCTTGGGCAACTCATCGATAAAATCTGATACCGAGCCAAATTCCTCTTGTCATAAAATTGATCTTATACTGTTAATATTGGCAGCGCTGCATACTTCGAGAATCTAACTTAAAATATAAAATTAGATTAAAAGCTAAAACACAACGACCGCAAGAAAAGTACACCTAAGATTGAGTATAATTGAACGAGACGTACCTGACTTTCGACGTCACGGTTAGCATTTTGAGAAGAATTGGAGTGGTCGCTGCGATCAGGCGTTTCCGAAGCTGGGGAAGACGATTCGGACCCCGAGTCAGAAGCTGATTTTGAGGCAGAGGGCTCCATGTGCAAGGGATCGATCCCCACTGCGCTTTCTGAGGCCACTGCCATAGCACAGTTGGGGAGCTTGGAAAAAGGAAATGAAATTTGGATCGAAGAGATTGTTAGAGGCAATTGAGCTTTTTGCCAATGGACACACGGTGGAACGGTTGGTTTTTTCAGTCAAATTCCTCTGCACAGCGAAATCCTATTGTGGGACGTTGATCTGTTAACACGTGGCTCAAGATGGAATGGTTAATGATTTTCCATTTCACCTGCCGTTAAGGCAAGATTGCACGAGTTGGCGTAAAGACAAGTTTTTTTTTTTTTTTTCATTAATTAATTTTTTTTCTTTTGTGAACTCTATTCATGCTTAATGGACAACTTTCTCTTGATTTATTCCAGACACCATGATTCATTTGAATTTCACAACTGCAAAATCAATTTCAAATGCATTGATTTCATAATAAAATAAATTCAATTAGACGACTGTGATATTACTTTATCAATAATCACAATCATAAATCCTTCTTATTATAATTATTAAATTATTTTTCTCTTTGAACTTAAAAAAATTGAAAGAAAAAGAAAAAAATTATTATTGTCTAGGCTGAAGCCACGGATCAAGTATTGGAATCCTGATTTAACTTTCTTTTTTTAATATGAGACACCTTCCATCGGAGGGGATGATATATCTCCTTAATTATTTTCGACATGTATAATAGTTGAAATCTTTATATTCCAATCTACAATGTTGTGATGTGATTTTATATTTTTAGATATATTTTTATTGAGTTTAAATTATAATGAGACCTTTTGCTCGCATTCAATCTAAACACAACGGGAGCCCCAATTGCACGCTCAATGAAGCTCGTAGTCCAGTCAGAGAGATGGAGCTTTTGGTGGATTGGATTGTGGGTTTTGCTTATACTTTTGTGAAACAGATGTTTCAGCTGGAGGCTGGAGCGGGACTATTATTGCCAAAACTTGGACTCTGCACTGCTCACGGGTCACTGAGCTTATGTGGACAATTAGTGGCCCAAGTTAGGAACATTGGACTTCCAGATCCAAACAAATCATTACCATTTTAATTGCTTCACGTTTGGGGGTGGCCCATGTAGGCTTTTTTACCCTTGGAGATTGGAACAGATCTTTATTTTGTACCGAGAGGGTGATCACATGACATGCTTCTGTTCAGTTGGTTCATACATCGAGTCATAATGTAGTAGGGGTAGAGCAGATAGATCGCCTTTACTAGATGGGGCACAATTCTGTTGACTGCTGACTAAATTTGCCTGGACTAAAATATGGCAGGCTGGTTGATTGTTAACGGTGAAAAATGGTCCCTTTTCGTACCAAGGTCTTGAACTTGTGTTAAGTTCTTTGCCTCTCCTAAACAATGATATTAACTGAATTTAAATAAGCTTGTCTCTTAAATTAGTGTTGGAACTAAGCTCAGCTTCTCATAAGGACATAAAAGAGGAGTAAAGTTAATGCTCCACATTTAGTGCAGGATTCCCAGGTAAAATCAAAGAAGTTCCACCAAGAAAGTCATTGGTGGTGGACCAAAATATGAAGTGAGAAAGGAATCATGAGAGAACCCACCTTTGAATGCCGCCCTTTTCCTAATTCCAATACCCTAAACCCACACTTTCAAACCTCTAATTTGCTCCTTTTCAAAAAGCAAGGGAACAATGCCAAGCCCCACAATCAGTTATCAATTACAAAATGCTTCTTTTTTGGAAACGTGGGTGTGAGGATTTCGCATCCACTGCCAAAATATATATATTGGCCTAATCATTTTAATCACCAACTATACCTTTAGTGGGATTAGAGTCTCACATGACAACTTGTCCATTTGATCTTCACCATCCATGAATAAAGTTTCCCAATCATGATCCACATCATCCATCCATTTTCTTTAGAGAACAAGTGTAAAATGTAAAATGAAAATTTGGCTATCAAAATAGGATTAATTAGTTGGAAAGCAATTCCGAAAAGTTAATTTCTTTGACCAGCTTTCACAAGCAGGAACATTATTTGCTAGAACAGTGTGTGATCCATTGACAGGTCAGAAACGTCCAAGTTCGGGGAGAGAAGACGAAACTTGCATAATCGTGGAGGCAGCAAACACTGTCGTAAGCGGCAACACAATGGGCCACCGAGCACAGCAAGGAACAGTAAGAAGCTGACCATTCGGTGAGTTTTCTTTTGTTTACTCTCCCCCTCATTTGGGTTGCCCTTAACCGTTTTGTCCATTATTGACTGCCACGCTAGACATTGTCATTGACCATGCACGCGTAACTGTCCTTTTTCTTAAGGACAAAAATAACCCTTGGTTCAGCTATATTCTTGCCGTGTTGTCGCCTGGCTTCATTAAGGGTCGCTTGGACATTACATATTTTTAGTGCACTGTCCAATCCAACGATGCATTTTAACCGCAGCAGACATATTCCAACACTGGACTGTTCATACTTGCACTATACTATTACTGTCACAGCCCAACCCTGACGCCACGCAACCATCAGAATCTTTACTATAAGGAGTGTCCAATAAAGATTTTAATATCTTTCACACCGTAAAGTTTTAAGTGTATATTTTATTTAAGATTTATTTAATATTATTAATAAAATTATTTTTTTAAATATATTACTTATAAAGTATTAAAAGATAATTTAAAATTAAATTTAATAAATTTTAATTATAAAAATAATAAAATTATTTTTTAAAATTATTTTTTTAAATAATAAATTATTAAATATATTTAATATATTAAAAAATAATATACTATATATAGTTATATAATAAAATAAAAAAATAAAAATTATTATTTTATTAATAAAAATTTACATATATTAAATGTATCTAATAATTTATAATTTTTAATAATATATAAAATAATATTTTTATTTAAAAAAATAATTTCAGAACTCTAAATGTAATATTTAGAGCTTTTTTTTAATGTCTACTTTTTAGTCTATTTCTTAAATAGCAATTAAAATTTTTTCTAATATTCCTCCATAGGCCACCGAGAGGGTTTTCGATCCAAAATAAGAAAACCAAAATTGAACTTTAGATTCTTCATTAGTTTTGATTTCAATCAAATTTAATTGCTAAATTTATTATAAAAGGTATACATAATTTTAATTTAAAATTTGATTGAATTAATATATTTTAAATGATTTAATAATAATTTTGATTAATTTAATTTTAATTATATTTGATTTATTTTCGATTCTAAATTATTATAGTCGAATTATAATTGAATCTATTTCATATCTTATTGCAAACTTAATAAAGAGTTTTATTCCAAATTGAAATCAGATCAATGCAAATAAAAATAAAAAAAGGAAAATTAAAATCAAATTAATGAAAATCAATGTTAAATTATAGTAATCAGATTATTAAATTTAGTTTTTTTTTTAATTTTAAATTAATTATTATTTGAATTAAAATATAAAAATGAAATTAAAATTAAAATTATATTAATTTAAAAAATTATTTTCAATTCCTTTTACACCATGAATCATGATCATCAGTTCGAACTAGAATCGACCTGGAATCAGCCTTCTGCACATTTCACAGCAACACTATACAAGACCCATGGTAGTAAGTCAAAATGATTAGCTCTCAGAATGTAAGGCCCACTTTGGCCAATATTGGTGAATGCTGCTGTTGTGCTGCCTTAGCAATAAACCGAAAGTGGTTTATTTATTTATTTAAAGAAGAAAATGAGGTTGATGGACCCTACTTTATTATTATGATAGGGTCTAGTTTTATATAATTGCTTGTGAATCACTTATTTTAATATAATTTGTACCAAAAAATATTTTTGATATTTTTTATTTGTTTATAAATATCTTCATTTAGCTTATTTTTAAGGGGAAAAAAACTAATATTTCTGACAGAAATATACTAAATAATAATATAAAAAAAAGGCTCTAATAATGTGAGCGAAAGTGATACGACGCTATTCCCATAATCCAAACCCGATCCTAAAAATGGTTCATAGTCAAGACTGGAGACACAGAGGGAAGGATTGTCCCCACTCCTTGAAAAGCAATGTACCTTAAAGAAGAAACAGAGTGGATCCCATGTGGGGTTACCCAAGACTAAGGGCCCCACCAATCTCATCCAGCACTGCCCTCCTCAGGCTCATTCAGCACCTTCTCTCTCTCACGCTGCCCATACAAAGAAAAGAGAAAAAAAAGCAAAAGTTACTAATAGCCCATCAACGAATGCTTTTTTAGTTGCAGGACCTGAGCCACCCTATTCACGGCAGGAAAAAAAAAAAAAAAAAGAGCAAAAATTAGGGACAGAAACTCTGTAGTGTTGGAGAGAGAGAGAGAGAGAGAAGAGCTCGAGCTCTGATCGCTCGCTCGGGCTCTACAAATCTCTAATTCGTTATTATTTCAAAGCTTCTAGTGGGAGAAACTCTACTCTCTAATAACCAGAGAAACAGCAAAACTCGAGCCATCAAGCTCTAGCCTCACACAAGCCCTGAGATTCTTGTACAGGATACTCATACAGATTCCTATTATTCGTTTCACTGGTGGGTTTTTTTTTAACTTTTCTTTTCGTTTTTTTTTTGTGCGTTTTCTCGTTCTATGCTTGAACGTTCCTTGTGCTTTATGTTGGATTTTTTGGAATTTCGAGATCTCTTTCTGTTCTACTGCCTCAGAATTTTGAATTCTCTGTTTTGGTCTCTTTTGCCTTTTGTTTTGCGTGGAATTGAAGGGTTTTGTAAGGATAGGGATGCTAATGGGAATACAGTATGCTCGGGGAATTTCGCATTTCTCGCTTTCTTAGACTTGAGGATTCGCTTTTTTAGCTCTTCTTTCCCCAGTTGATTAGACTTTCTGTAGTAGTGTTCCCATTAATTGTGGATGAAGTTAAGGATTCTATGAGTCGCTCGTGGATTTTAGTTGCTTGATCCAGTGTGCTTTTAGGAGCTTTGCCAATTAGGTTTTTCTACCCAGGGGTTTTCTCGTTTAAGGTGCTCCGTTCATAGTAGACGGTTAGTAAGGATTTTGTTTTCACCCTTTATAATCATGCATATATATGCTTTACACCTTTCATAAACTGATTGCTACTTGTTCTTTTAACTTAAATTTTGTTTAACCGTTTTCGCTATGTTGGCCTGAAGATATAAGCGGAGAAAAGAAATCTGAGGCTCAGATAATTCGATTTTCTTTATTTGTTTAAGCACAAATGTCTTAAGGGTTGCAACTGTTGCTATGATATACAGTATCTAATAATTTAGCAAACTAGCATATTTCTGCTATTCTGTACTGTTGATAAATTCATGGGCATCCAAATGGAAGCTTATGCTGTAGATTGGCTTATAGGTGCCTTAACCCCCATCCCCATCTTCTTTATTTTAATGTTCCCAAAGTCTGAGATGATATCTTCACTTCTATCAGATGGATTCTTGTCCCTCCTTTTCTTTTGGGTACAGGGAAGGGGATGGGAGGTTGCTAATGGCTTTATGCTCCTTGATCATATCGGGACTGTAAAGGGACATAGTAGATTTATTGGGAATAGAATGAGTGATAGTGTTTAATTGTAACTAAGGCCTACAGTCAAATGAAGCACCTACTGAATTCTCCAATTTCCATTTGCAGGGTTATTCATTGAAACATTATTACATGTGATGTTACGAGGTTACTGGACATGGAGAGGGTTCCAGAATCAAAAGCACTTCCTGGGAAATTGCCTGTTGTGTACCAGCTATCAAATACACGCTTGTCATTGGGGAGAGAAGGCGGTCAGTTACCAAAGCCACAGACAGGATTGGCAAGGGAAGTATTGGGACGATTTAATGGACAAGGGTCCCAAGTTACAGACTCACATGAGCCTGTAAGATCATGGAAGGGAAAAGACTCCTTGCTTGTACCAGAAGAGCTAATGCTTGATGTTGTTACTTCTAAGGCAAGCAGTGATTCCTTTGATGAAGGTGGCCCGAGTTCTTTCTCTGGGGCTAGTCATCCACCAGAACCAGTTGATACAGATCTAATGAAAACATTGATGTATGTACCAATTGGGCAGAAGAAGTCTGAGGCTGGATGCCTCATGAAGAGTATGTCTGTGAAGGGGCCTTTCCTGGAAGACCTTTCAATCAGGGTTCCATCTAAGAAACCAACCCCAGCTGTTCTTTCACCAGCAGAAAGTTTGGTTGAAGAACCTAATGACTTAGTCGTTCTGTCATCACCATTTTCAATTCCTCGTGCATCGCAAAATACAGAAAACTCTCTCCTTCCACCTGATTCAGAGGAGAAGGAATGTGTGTGGGATGCTTCTTTGCCTCCGAGTGGTAATGTAAGTCCACATAGTAGCATTGACAGTACTGGTGTTGTCACAGCCATGAGCATCGTTAATAGCTGTGCCAGTACATATAGAAGTGATGTTATTACAAGTGATGGCATGCTGAGTATGGAGAGAAACTGCGAGAGTACTAAAGGCAGTGTTAGTCTCAGAGGAGATTCACTTGAGAGTGCAAAGACCAGTGTTAGCCGTGCAAGTGATAGCAGTGGCCTCAGTGATGACAGCAATTGGAGCAATATTACTGGGAGTGCAAACAAGCCCCACAAAGGAAATGATCCTAGGTGGAAAGCTATTCTTGCCATCCGAACACGAGATGGAATTTTAGGCATGAGTCACTTTAGACTACTAAAACGGCTTGGCTGTGGCGACATTGGTAGTGTGTATCTTTCAGAACTGAGTGGGACTCGATGTTTTTTTGCAATGAAAGTAATGGACAAGGCATCTCTTGCAAGCAGGAAGAAGTTGACTAGGGCTCAGACAGAAAGAGAGATTTTGCAGCTGTTGGATCATCCATTTCTGCCAACTTTGTATACACATTTTGAAACTGACAGATTCTCATGTTTGGTAATGGAATACTGTCCAGGGGGTGATCTGCACACTCTGAGGCAACGGCAACCTGGGAAACATTTTTCTGAGTATGCTGCAAGGTATGTTTTTATTTGAACATTATCCTTTCTTCTATATGCAGCATGTGACTCTTATATAACCATAAGCCGACCTAGTCCTATTCAGCTTTCTTCTTTTATGCTGTGTACTGTAATGTCCCCCAACTCCAAAGGTTCAATTTCATGGTTTTTGCTCTGCGACAAGGGCTTCTTTTGTTAATTTGTTCCAGTTTTTTCTCATAATCGTGACATGACATTTTGTGATTTTTGGATTTGATATTTGAATCAGAAAGTATGGTGTACTGTATATGGATAGTCTATCTACCATGTGGTAGTATGTACACTACTATCTCAGCCGTCATCACTTTTGGCAATGAAGTGGCTTTAATTCACATAAATATATCTCCTGAGTGCTTATGAAACTTAAATTCTCAGTACTTTGTTCAAACTCCTAGAAAAGAATTGGAACCTTTTTCTACGATTTGGTAATTCCTTAGACACAGTTCACTGATTTTAGAAGTTTGGAGGAGCATTTGAAGATTCATAAATAAATTCTCTACATCGTGCATTGATGACTTAAGTTGTTCCCAGTCACTTTCTTCATTATGTTTAACTCATTTCTGACCTTGCACCCCTTAATTTATGCACTGGAAATTTAAAAATTCCCAAATAACATCTTTAATGAGTTTTTAACTAAAATTTATATCATCCCAATCAGGTTTGCAGTTACTAATTGGAAAGGAACTGAGTATAGTTAGAAAAGTTGATACTTTCAATCTCACTACCTCAAGACCTACATGTGTAAATAGAAACAGCAGAATGTTTTTAAGGTTCTTAAAGTCAACACTACAAATCTCACTATTTCAAGCCCTTGCATGTGTAAATAGGAACAACAGGATGTTTTTAAGGTTCTTACTCACATGGAAAAAGCAATTATTCCTGATTAACTATCGAACAGTTGGAGCCCCTACAGAAGTTAGAAAAGATGGATTTTGCTGCCTCAAAAAATAGTCACCATTAATATCATATTTATAATATTTTCTTTTATGTAGCAAAATTTCCTTTTCTCTGCACTCCTGCTTTGCCATCTTCTTGACAAGGTACATTATAAAGAATGCTAGCTTGTGAAACTCAACTTCGCAATTCACTAGCTTTCATATACTACAGTTAGAATTATGAAAATTAAGGGCCCCTAGAATTTTAACTTGCAAGTATGCTTATATTGTGTTTATGATGAGCTAAAATTACTGTATGCCTAATTGATTTTCTATCCATTACTCTTATCTTGAATGGTAAATGCTGAAATACCAAGGTAGGTGATCTACTGATTCTCTAATATGTTTGAAAATTCAGTTTTATATTCCCATATAGATAAGAAACATAATACTGTTGTGATATGACTCCTTGTCTATTTTAATATCTTTCAGCAGCATTAATATTTTTTCAAGCACATAATCCTAGTTATTCTTCTTGCAGATTTTATGCTGCTGAGGTTTTGTTGGCACTTGAATATCTCCACATGCTTGGAGTTGTCTACAGGGACTTGAAGCCTGAAAATGTTCTTGTCCGTGATGATGGCCACATAATGCTCTCAGATTTTGACCTTTCCCTTAGATGTGCAGTTTCACCCACCCTGATAAAAACTTCATTTGATTCTGATCCTTCAAAACGAGCTGGTGGTGGTGCATTTTGTGTTCAGCCTGCCTGTATTGAGCCTTCATCTGTATGCATCCAGCCTGCATGCTTTATTCCTCGAATCTTCCCGCAAAAAGGTAAGAAGAAGACCCGAAAACCTCGGGCAGAGCTTGGACTGCCAACTAGTGCACTTCCAGAGCTTGTAGCAGAACCCACTGCAGCCCGATCCATGTCCTTTGTTGGAACCCATGAATACCTAGCCCCTGAAATTATTAAGGGAGAAGGCCATGGTAGTGCTGTTGATTGGTGGACATTTGGGATTTTCTTGCATGAGCTACTATATGGGAAAACCCCATTCAAAGGCTCAGGAAACCGTGCTACACTGTTCAATGTGGTGGGGCAGCAGCTGAGATTCCCAGACTCTCCAGCAACCAGCTATGCTAGCCGAGATTTGATTCGAGGGTTGCTGGTGAAAGAACCACAGCACAGGTTGGGAGTGAAGAGGGGTGCAACTGAGATCAAGCAGCACCCTTTCTTTGAAGGTGTAAATTGGGCTCTAATAAGGTGCAGCACACCTCCAGAAGTGCCAAGACCCATGGAGACTGAGCTGCCTGGGAAATTTGGGGCTGTTGATCCAATTGGGGTGGGCAGCGGCAGTAAAAGAATGGTGGGGACAGACATGAAGTCTGGGGGTAAATATCTGGACTTCGAGTTCTTCTAGCTTAGGCTTCATTGTGCTGTGTTGTATTAGTATTAGTTCATCTTACAAGAGTATGCCTGTATTCTGTTCTGATAATGAACTTCAGTTCACCTGCCTCATAGGAGTAAAAAAGTATCAATTGGAAATGAGTAGCTTTGATTCACACAAGCGTTTTTAGTTTTCACTCCATTGGTTGATTGATGGTTTATCACATTTTGAGCAATTTCTTCAATTCAATCCGTCTCTAGTATTTGATTATCATTTTATAAGAGCTAATGCTGTTAAGTTTTATGAAGAAAAATGATTCATCTCGTCCTTGGAACGAACGCAAGTGAGCACCCTCGTGAGCCACTACTCGCCGCTGCTTTCTGTTCTTCAAGATGACTGAAAACTGAAGGGTAAAATGCATAGCCCACATGGCATCCATGGCCAAAGCGCACTGGTGTGCTGGATGATGGATATGGACCATGTGGTGCCTTCCAAATTGGGCCGGCCAAGTTCAGCCCTGGAAACTGGACTTGTGGTTTCAGTCCACATTCCAAGATGGTTTCACTTTTTATCCGATTTTGAACTCAGTTTTGATTAAATTGATTTCTGATCAATTCAAGTCTAATTTCAGTCAGTCTAATTTTAATCGATTTCAATCCTATATTAAACTAATTTCAAACCGGATGGCTGCCACCTCTGTTTTCAAATCAACAGGTAAGTCTCCTATTTGAAGAACATTAATATGAATAACCTGCAATGCACGCCTCAAGTACCAATGCCACCAGGAAAGAAACACACTGGAGCATCAGGAAAATGCTTCCAGAGCGGCAGCCTTTGAGCTTTTTTTAGCTGAAAATGGAAATGTTGTTGCTTCTTCCTACTCTTACAGTTACACTTAGTAAGCCAACGACCTCCGTTGCAGATATATAACATCTAATTCAACATTTTTACACTTCTCCAACCAAACTGTGAAGCCTTCAAATGCAAGTCAGAAAAGACTTGCGATTCATGTGATGCTCTTCTGATTGTTTCCATTTTCAATTTCTTTTCAAGGTTTTTTAGAATATGATAAAATGCCCTAATTTGACGAATGATATGCAGATTGCTCTCCTCTGGAATGGAAGGAAGGAGACAGACAGGAGAGAGAGTGAGCAAGTAAAACAATCACGGTCACCCCATCTCTCTCTGTGCTCTTACTCGGTTAACTCTTCTTGTTAAAGCAAATTAATTATTGAAGTCACTTCCCCATCTGGTAGTGAAACATAGTGGCTCTTGAAAACCATCAGTTGATCTGACTGTCTGTATCACACCTGAATTGATGCCCTCTCAGAAGTTTCAGATTGCTTTTTGAAATCCCAAATGATTTAACGCAGAACTGAAACTATAAATAGTTCAATTTTTTTTTACCTTTTCTTGATGTTTAATGAATCCATTCCATATTATATTGATATTTGATTAATAATATGAAAGCAAAATAAATTCAGTCCTGTAAGAAATTTTTGGAAAAAAAAATCAGAAAATTTATTAGGTACCGTAAAGATAATTGTTCAGGAGAGCAAAAAATTTTACTATAATGAGTATAACAAGTTACAATCTCTCCCTCTATTACTACCACAAATTTAATAAAATATTTATTATCATATTGAATCATCGAGAAATTGTAGTTTCAAATGATTACTTGCAGAACTGAGCTTTTAAAAATATGAAATGTCGGCAGTGCAGAGATCCCACCGTGCAGCCGGTTTGGAAGAGCAACACCCTGACAAGCACACGCCACTCTGCAAGTATAACAGTTTCCAGGTTGGTTGGAAATTAAAATGGACAATTGGCTTCTTTTTGTCCTCTATATGAGTCTCCAATGCATTATATTTATATCCCAACCTGTCAAACACATGGGGTTATGTTTCTTTTTTCCTTTTCTTTGTTTTTTTTTTTTTGGTTAAATAATGAAAAAAAAAAATTTTCTTTGTTCCCTGTCAAATTTAACAAATAATTAGGTTGAATGTCATGAAAGGAAATGATAAGATCTCCGTTAATGGAAGCCTGGAACACAGATTTTTCCCTTTCATCATTCATTTATTCTAGGGAACAAACAAATGATAAATCAAATAAATCCTTGATGTGAAAATGTGCATATTCATTTAATACCATAGGCATATTACTAGCATGGAAAATAAAGAAAATAGAAGGTTAAAAAAAAAAAAAAAGAGCGAAGTACACAATTCCAAAAGATCCAAAGCTTTTATTAGCAGGGTAAACAGAGCCCACGTATCAATAAATGAATTATCTTTTGGTTCCCAGAAGGCCAACTGCATTAAAGACATTGAAAGTTTGAAACTGGTTTCCTGTTCCTGTTCCTGTTCCTGTTCCTGGTTCTTTAATCACCCCACATTTTCATCCAGAGATATTAAGGCCACTGATGAAATCTTAATATATAAATATAAAGTATTGAAAAATTAGAATGCCTATAATTTATTCATCATGCTGAAAATTTGAAACAATCCAACCAAATTCCTGTACAGAGACAGTTCCCCCCCGTTGGTCTGAAAAAAAGGATGACAAAACCCCAAAAAGGCTCCACATATTTACATGTCAAAAATACCCCCCCAGAAAACAATCACAATTATCATAAGAGCCCACAGCCAAAAAAATCCCAGCCCTCATGAATTCTCCTCAAAAATTCAACTAGAAAAATCATGCAAAACTATTTGATGGCATAGGAATGGTTGCATACCAATTCGAGTGCCTCCATAAATAAGGAAGAAAAGCTGGTCAATGCCTGGAAAACCCCAGGCAAGCCTGTCTGAAGATTATTCAGAGTCATAGCTCTTGTCACTTGCACTGCCTTGGCATGTCTCAGCATCTCATCTTCCACCCGCCTCTGGCAGGCTGCAAGCTCAGATTTCTTCTCAGCCAGCGGATCCCGAGCATCCAATACCTGCCCGTTATTAGATCCAGTATCAGGAAGCCCAATGCCAACCACGGAGTATGAGTGATAGAACTTCCTTTCAATGTTCCGAAGAGAAGAAGCCTTCTTCTCCAGCTCTTTTGATACACTTTCAGTTCTTTTTTTAATTTTAAGCTCCTCAGTCTGTTTTACAGAGATCACGTGAACAACATTGATAAAGCTCTTGATGGCTTCAGAAGCAACTGTATCTGGCACACGGTCAAGAGCAAGCTTCCACTCATCACAGAATGCATATGCATCGGAGTGTTCCACATTACCATTTGCATTGTCATTGCTCACAGGAACAAGGGTGAGCTTGAACCAACCATGGACAGATTGTATAAAGTCCCGCTGGAACTTTATTAGGTGGCAGAAACTGGAGTGCCAGGCAGAGACAGCTGACTCAAGATCACGAGTTGCCTGTCTGTGCAGTTCAGATGTTGAGTCACCATTGGCTGATCGGTTCACAAGGCCACGGACTTGTTGAACAATGTTGTTCTGAACTTCATGGTACTGGTGCATTGATTTCCACATGTACATGAATCTGCATCAAGTATTATGGATGAGCAACTCCATAAAGGGTTTAACAGACATCAGTTAAACATTCAAACTGTTTCACCATTCATAATAACAAAGGAGGCTGCTGTCAAGATATGGTGTGAACAAGACTTTAGTTTCATCCTTTAATACTGAGTATATTAGCAATAGGAAGTATCATATTCACTCTATCCATAATCATGTATCTGTCATGATTCAGGAAGACAGAAAGCAATGATAAGATTTACATTAACATTAAAAGCTAGATGAAGAAGTTGGATGCACTGCACTGGCTTCACATCTCAATTACTGTCAATGACTACTTTCCCAAAAACTAATGGAATCTCTCTCTCTTCCTCAAAACCTATTTTTCTGTACCACTATTAAATGCTAAACTTCTTCTAAGTTCTTCAAAGTTCTTCGAAGTTATCCCAACTTCAGTTTATCAGTCTACATGTTTGGCATGGACATTTTAACAGAGAGTTCCAGAAGTGTGTTAGCATACTAAAGTTGTACATCTGGTCTGCTTAGCAATTGTAAATCCATCAAGCAGTCTCACTGAGTACCTTGATACTAAAATGCTAAATAAACCCTCAGATTTACAATATAGGTCTCACAACACATTGTGGTGATGTTCAGGACTATTTTCATGGTGACACATGTATATAACATAATCCAAGCATAATGAACTTGGATGAGAGCAACCCAAAGAGTCTTCCTAGAATGCTCATTATGTAATCATCAGCCTATTACCTATGCAAAATTGCCACTTGATTGTCCTTGCTCATTAATGTTCTGACATATACCACCAAAAGTAGACACTGTAAGACTAAATTTACCACATCATAAAACCTACCAAACAATGGTGGGTCATATCACAGTCAAGTCCATTGCACCTAACTCTTGGTCCATCAATTAGTTTTAAGCCTCAAAAGTAGAACAGATGCAACACAACCATTGGAGAGTTGCAAAGTTGGGGCCAGTCTGTTTTTAAGAGGTGATGCAGTCTTCAAAGGTCATCCCCCACCACAACACAAAAAAGAACAAGAAGCAGTAGCTCAAAAACTCAATTCCTGCGCTTTATTTGGGAAGGCAAAACTTGAACTAGAGAGCAAAACAAAGTATCTAGATTATAAAAGGGTGACTCAATGCATTAAAGTGTCCATACTTGTGGGCTCTAGAGAGGGTTGATGCATGCAGCCTTATCCTTGCTTTGCAGAGAGGCTAGTTCCATTACTCGAACCCATGACCTCCAGGTCACAAATGGAGTAATTTACTATTACACCAAAGTCACCCTTCAATAAGGTATTTGGATTATAATAAAGTTAAATATAGCCTAGATGAATCCACCTATTTCAATAATAGGGGAAGATGGAGGCCAAGATAGAGATAAATTTGAAAAGGTGAAACATTTAGCATCATTCTTTATTGAGAAACATAATAATCTCATCATAGTTCCACAAAAAAAAATAGCATACCCATGACACAGTTCAACCAGCTGAGGGACAAGATCAGTGTCCCTAAGACCAATGATGGCCGTTGAAGTGGTGGAAACAGCCTGGGATGTGACAACAATTAGAGACTGCAACCTCTTTATTGAAGCCTTGGTCTTGTCTAGTTTTGCATCATCATCTCCCTTGTACTCTTGACTCTGTAGGGTTGACAGCTTCTTCTCATGCTCAATCTTTACACCTTCTCTAGCCTAATAATACATCAAACAATTTTTTTTTCTGCATTAGCAATCGACAACTTGAAAGTTTTCTACCACATTGTCTCATTTTAAATTTTAACATAGGCATAGCTACATACAAAGTTTGTACATATGCAGAAATTAGAGCGACACAAATACCTGTCTCAGTATGTTAAAATTTAGAATTATAGAAAAAATAGTAGAAAATAACAAGAGAAGAATTTACATGGTTCAACTACCGATTCCTTACGTCATGGACACAACCTCAAAGGATTACATTTCATTCACTTGCGTGTTTAACATAATACATAAGAATTCATATTTGTATAATATGTGCCATCCTATCAACAAACCACAAATCACTCCTTTAAACAAGCATTAATCAAATACAGTAGTGCAGGTATAAGTAGGCATATGTCGGATTATCCTATCCATGAGGTAATTTTTAATCCGATTCAATCCTATTGGATCAGGAATTTGAGAATCCAGAAACTTTGTTAATGATTAACAGTTTAATTGACAATATATCCAAGTTGAGAATATAGCCTTTTTTTTTTTAAATTAAAACAGTATTAATCAAATATTCAACTTCAGTTCTCCAACTAATAACAAGTATCTCCTCAAATAACCATAAAAAAATTAAATAATATTAAACATATATAGCATTAACAATTAATTAAAACATTAACATGGCAGTATATAAATATACTGATACCCACCATGTAATTAAAAAAGTGCAACTTTATATATTGTGATAGATTATGCCATGGATTTTCAAAATTCTATTCAAAACTGATCCAATTGATTCTTTTTTAAAACTGAAATCTTTGTGCTACTAACACAATAACTATGTCATAATGTGCGAGTAAACAAAGTGAAAAAGAGCACGGGCCAGTTGCACCGACCATTTGATCAAAAAGTTGCACCGAACAAAAACTTGCTTCTAAACAAGGGGGTTATTGTCATTCGGACAATTTGTCAAGGGTATTTCAGTCTATGTAACTAGGAGGATAACATCGAAATCAAGGGTAGGATAAGGCAATCGCAGTGAGAGTATTTTTAGCGACAGCTACAGCCGTCAAAATCACGATGATACCCATCATACAAAGAAGTGAAAACATGCAACTAAAAACATCGAGGGCCATTTTCGTCAAACGGCAAAAAAACCAAAACCACCGACCGTAAATTTGCTATTGCGCTGGATTTGGGCAAATCTTCGTCGACACTAGTGCATATCCTACTCATTTAACAGTAATAGTGCCAAATTTGACAACTTCGTTTCCTCAGGGAAAATAAATAAAATACCTTCACTTCCTCGTAGAGTTTCTTCTCCCAAGCCAACAGCCGTTCCACGGTGGAGCAAAGGCTTCTGGGGCCACCCGGTTCGTTGAGCGAACAGGCGTCGAGCCGGTACTTAACGGCCAATGGCGGTTTTGAGGTCCAACTCGAGCTTAGGTTGCTCAACATACTAGTAGAATGGTACACCGTCTCTGTAATAAACAGGAAATGCCAGAATTAATTCGAATCAAATACTAAAGTAACTCGTTATTTTCATTTCGGTAAAGAAAAAAAGCAGGATCCTAATTAAAAAAAAAGGGCAAATTCGATTAAGAAACCCAGAACCTAGGAGACATACTCTTCAATTGCCGGAAACTCCTATCGAGCTGAGCCCTGCTGATCTCGAGCATCTCCGAGACCTGGTCTCCCGCCGCTGCAGCCTTGTCGAAATTCTCCTTAATAGCCTCCACGATCTCTCTTAAATCCTTATGCCTCACAACCAGCTTCATATCAGAGAACTCTCCAGTCCTGAAACTCGCCGATGACCCGGCCTCATCTGACTTAGTCGTATTCCCATAAACTGGTTGCTGCTTCATTGACTCCGCCCGCACCGATGACCCGAAATTAGACCGGGTCCCGATCTCGGATCTGGACTCTCTATCTTCATCCTCCTCCCCTTCTTCCGATGAGCTCGTTGTACTATAATGATCATGATCTCCCCACTCGCTGCACTGAACCTCCTCCCTCTCTGTTTCCTCGTCGACGGTACTGTGCTGCTTGTTATTGGTATTGCCGTTGATATGGTGGTAGTTGTGCTTCTTGTTTTGCAATTGAAAAAAATCGTACTCCGATCTCTTGGTTTCAGTCTCAGTCTCGGTTTCTTCGTCTTGTACGTCATCAGTGTCTAAGTGGTGTTGCTGGCGATGTTGGTGATTTTGGTTTTGATTTTGGGCTTTCTGATCGAAGAATTCGGAGTCTGGAGGCGAGGGAGGGTAGAAATTCTCCCAGTTCCAAACAGAGGAGGCTTGTGATGGTGTACTCGAGTACGTTGAATTTGCTTGGTAAGCTGTGGGATATTCAAAATTTTCGGTGAAATTGGATTTCTGACTCCGAGGAGACAAAGGAAGGCTCGATTCAGAAAGTATGTGAGGGAGCTTCGGAGGTTTGCGGCGGCGATTGGAAGCAGAGTTAAGGCTTGAAGCGGAGAGGATATGGGGCAGCTTAGAACTTGCAATTGTAGGAGAAGGGGAAGGGGAAAACGCAGGCGGCGGTGGAGGTGGGTGGAGAGAAGGGGATGGAGATGGAGCAACACGTGGAGGTATAGAATTAGTAGAAGAAGGAGGGGGGTTTGAAGAGTGGAGGAAAACGGCAGGAGTTTGCTCGGAGACGGCAAGTGGTTCGCCAGAAGCGAAGGAGCAAAGAGCTGAGCCAGCAATGCGAAGCGAACGGCAATAATCGGCGTGAGCAGCTGCGAGGTGGTGGCGCGCACAGACTGCTTCCTTCATGAGGCGGCGCCGCTCCTTGCACCGCCTGACGGTGTCCTCGTTATCTAGCTTTGACGCTGTACAGCCCATCTAGAGAACAAAGCAGAGAGAGAAGGGGAGTGGATGGCGCGTTTTGAGGTGGTGGCGCCCGATTTGAGCTTTGGTTTAAGCTGTAGAGAGAGTGAGTGAATGAATGAGTGACAGGTTAACTGGAGGGTTATTTTCAGTCTTTTGTCGACTGTTGACGTCTTACGTGTATTAACGGGTCTCCGATGAGTTGGAATAATTTACTATGAATTTTACAATTAATTTAAAAATTATTAATAAAATTTAAATGAAATGATTATTGTGTATGTTTTATTTATTATATTTTTATTAAAAAAATTAAATATTAAAAATATTAATTAATTCAAATAAATTAATTTCCATAGATATGTTATCCATACCTATTTACGCCCGCCCTACGTTTTTTTTTTCTTTTTTTTTTTTTTCTTTTCTTTTTCTGAATGGACCATAGTACACACTATCACACTCTCACTGGTTATATAGAAAGTCCCCTTTTAAAAAATTTTTGTTTTATTAAAAAAAGTGAATTCGAAATAATTAGTACCATGATCATACTTGATTAATGGTTTTCTTTTTAATTAATAGTGTTTGTTTATTGCTGTAGGGTAATTAAAATAATTGTGTAGCAGAAGACTCATTTTTGTCCCGGTTAGGTGCGTTGCTGGGGTTGAGCCGGTGACTTGGGAGGAAAGATATCAGAGAGGGAAGATAAAGGGTGGATCTCGGACAAATATTGTGGGTCTTAGAATTAATAATTAATTTAATTTCTTTAATCATAAATTTATTAAGCTGATGCCTCTGTTCTAAATCTAAACTATTGATTAGTTGTTGGATTTTCTTTCCTTTTCAGTGATAATTGTTGTCCAATTATTTATCATTATTTTTTCTATGCTATCTGCTGGTGATCTTTCGGTGTCTTCTCATCTTAGATATTTTTATTATACACCTTCAATTTAATTAATAAATTGAAAGTCATATTCACTTAATCATGATACGCAATTATTTTTAATATTTACTTAGAATTTTAACTTTTTCTTGCCCAAATTCACCAAATCTCCTTACTTGTTAAGTTGTGCAATGTGTAAGATAAGAAAAAAAAGGGAGAGAATCCTGCCCTCATTTTATTGGCAGCACTAGCAGTGAAAAGGAGGAACTTAAATTAGTTCTCAAACGACTGGACGATCAAGTGGAGTTGATTAACTGTTTAATGCATGAATATTGTTGTAAAGAACTTAACAGGAATCGTAAAGAAAAGCTTGGAGAAAAAAGCAATACAAAGGGCTTAGATACTCCGCAATAAGTGGATCCTTTCGGGGAAAAGGAGAGAGGGTAAAAGTATTTCTTGGCTTTCTTTAGCCTCCTCCCGATCACGAACACTCAGCTTTCTATTACATGGTCCTGCTGGACTCAACCATACAGGCTACCTTTTATTACCGTTAAAATTAACGGTGTGAAAGATCATTCCTCCAATCTGCAGTAAGCAAGAGTTTGTGGCAACCCAACCTCTCTATCGTCATGGTCATTTGGAAAGTATAGATTCTTCCGAAAATGATATGTTCCTTTCAAGATATTCTTTAGCTTTATTTTCTTTAGCTAGTTTTAAAAAGAGTTTCCTCTCTTTTTCTTCAAATGGGTGGGGATTGGGAGGTGATGCTCAAATCAATACAAGTAAAACCACATGGCCCATATCGTCAAATCCTCATAATTTCTCTAACTTGGCTATTGAATCCAACCTAAGCTGCTAATTGACCACCTTAGTATGGTAATGATAATGAACGATAAGGGAAAAGAAAGTTTTACTCGCAGACTTCTGATTACTATGTCCAC
Organism: Hevea brasiliensis; assembly: GCF_030052815.1. Classification (NCBI taxonomy): domain Eukaryota; kingdom Viridiplantae; phylum Streptophyta; class Magnoliopsida; order Malpighiales; family Euphorbiaceae; genus Hevea; species Hevea brasiliensis. Next base: position 124,264,201 of record NC_079494.1, on the reverse strand, counting down.
AGGGGCCGTTCATCACCAGAAGAAAAGAACAATACGACAAAAGTGCCTTGTAGAACGACAAGGTTACAGGACAATAATGGTTTCCTGATTTTCCAGCTAAAGAAACAGCCGAATACAAAAGATCGATCCAGCTCCAAACTGTAAACGAAGAAGGGTGGCTTAAAAGCTGCAGCCCTAAAATTTCCCTGAATTTAGGTGTTATAAGGTTCCAACAAACAGAGTAAAATGGTAGGCGGCAATCCATAGAAAATGATGGAACTGTTTTCTTCCAAAAAGCTAAACAAAGTGGACCACCCAGCCTACAAAACTGTACCTTTTTTAGTATTAGATTTATCTTAAAACAATTCGGGTTTTCTGGCTTGTGACGCACAGCTTGCATGTAAGATAAATTAGGATAAACGAGACCCAGAACTAAAAGTTACTATAAAATAACTCTTTAGAAATGAAAAAAAAAAAGCAATTCAAAAAATTATCTGTGTTTAAAAAATTTATAATTAAAATATATTAAATTTAAATTTAAATTCTTTAATAATTATTTAAAAAAAAATATTAACTCAAACAGTAAGGTCTAACAAATCCAAAGTACTTAGAAATGGACAAAGATAAATTTGGCACAGCTTTCTCACCTTTCTAAGAGGGAATTAAGGATATGTTAGTTATAATTGCAATCTACATGACAAAGTCCTCTTTGCTATGCTCCCTTTTTTGGCCTTTCTTTTCACTTGAACAGAGTTCACTCTTCTCCGGAATAAACTAGTATCAAATTAAGGTAGACCTGGCCATGAATCGGTTCTAACCGAAACTGCCAGTTCAGTTGATTTCCCAGTTCGATATATTTCGAAATGATTTTGGCTCACTCCCAGGTTTTATCAAACCATCATAAATTTTTAGACATTATTTATAAACTAAATAATTTAATTTATAGTGTAAAAATTAAAAAGACCCAAATATAAGCTCAATATAAATTAAAAAAAAATAATAAGTTTTTAAATCGGATCAGTTCCAGGTCTACTTAAAAGGGAAGGCCCTTTAATCGGCTCCCCTAACCAGCCCTGAACCATTGACCAAGGCTGATTTCGAATTTGACCCAAGCCAGTTCAGAGGGCCAAACCGGCCACCATACAGCACAAATATCACCGAGTTTATCATGCAATTAATATGATTGAATCAACTGTTATGTCAGTTCCTCAGTAATCTGCTATTTACTTGAAGTGCAAGCAGTTTACGTTCCATTCCCTACATCTCCCTTCTCATTCTTTGGGCAAGGAGATACGAAGTATAATCCCCGTTAAAATAAAGTTAAATTTGTCTCCTTTTCCCTCCTCAAGACTATCTAGTTAGAAGTTAGTCATTTTTATGCTTGTGGCTCCTAATGTGAAAATCCATCTAGTTTTCCTGTGGGTTGGGGATGCAGAAGCTAATCTCACACTCCAAGCAAACGACCAAAAGGGTCAGGTCTCTGTTCTTAGGATGGCATATTGATGGTCATAATTTCACATTGATTTTCCCAACATTTACTTGCATTCTGGTTGTCTAGGAAAACCCAAAAAAAAAAAAAAAAAGATAATAACACTGATTGGGAAGATGAAAAATAAGCGGGGAAGCAAAATAAGGGTGGATTTGAATCTTATTTTTCATCTTTGGGTGGAAAATAAATTATGAAGCCCACTTTCATTTGGGAGGAAAATTTTTTTAAATTACAAATATATCCTTAAAATTTATAATTAGTTTTTAAAAATTAAAGGGTAAACTTGTAATTTTACAAGTAAAACAACTATTCTCCAACATTTTTTTTTCTCATATTCAAACATGTGAAAAAAATACCATTTTCTTATAATTATTTTTCTTATTTTCCTTCCTTCCAAACAGTGTAAAGGAAAGATAAATTACAAGGTGAATACATTAAAAGCAACCAACGATGCCCGTATATTTCCACATGATATGGGCCCCGCGCCCCCCCTCCCCCCTAAGCCATTTTATGACACGATCCGGTGCTACATGGTCCCACAACGATTTCTTTTGCCAAACAGCTAGCAAAAAAAAAAAAAAAAAAAATTGTATCCGTCTTCTAGAGTCAGACAAACGACGCACAGAGGAATCCATCCATTCAACCCAAGTCATCAATCCTTATGGAGACTTTTAGTTAAAGACTAACTACTAGCTTAAGAGACCTTTTTTACCTGACAACGGCTTAACCCTGTTAACTGCACGTGCCAGTCATAGGTGCTGCTCTGATACCATTTGTTTAACCGAACTCGGTCAGATCAGCCACACCCTGGTCTGGTGCAGCCTCGGGCTTTCATTGAGATGTTGCTGAGGAGGTGTTGATCACGTGCTGCTGGTGGGTGTGAAAACCGAAATTCCCAAAGAGACGCTGTACCATGAAAAGCAAACCATGATGCCAAATTGCTGATCGTCAATACTTATCCTCTAGGGATCAATCAAACAGTACATGTATCTCTGGCAAAATGATCTTGTAAATCTCATCATGTCATCGTCAAGATAAGAAAAAGAGAAAAGAAGAAGCACCGTTCAGCGCGTTTTGCTTGTTTGACATGATTCAAACAATAAAGTATGCATTTGAATGAACACAAAATTTCAAATGAAAATGTTGACAGGCATTACGCTACCATTCAGCAGAGGAATTTTACTACAATGTAATTTCACATAGCTATGATTGAAAAACACAGCTAAGGATAAGAGGCTAGATTAGAGAATATCCAAAATGAAGTTGGGCTAACATGTGTACATACCATGGCATCATTTATCGCGTAAGTCACACAGTAGTGCTCCTGAAAAACAGCAGTTCAGGACAAAAATGAGAGCTAACAACATCAGCAACAATAACAGAAAAACTCATTGCAATTTATGGCCACTAATGTATCAATCACCACTTGACAAATGCCCTTTTTCATACGTGTGCATTAAACAGATTTCTATTTGGTCTAGGCCCACACATCAATATCAAGCATTGTTATTAAGAATCTATAGCACTTGAAATCTTTTGCAACGCAAAAGAGGATTTAGCTTGCCTGCATCATGTGCCACTCTTCAAACTCGTCAAATAATTCCAGTCGTTCAATCCTAGAGAACATTGTACAAAAGATGAGAAACTTCTCGTAAGTATTTCAAGGCTAAAGGAAAGGGAAGAGAGAAAAAAAAAAGAAAAAAAGAGAAAAGCTAGACAGTACAGAACAGATCATAAACAATTTATTAATGAAAAAATAGTGAGAGAAAATGGGTGAACAGGCAAACAAGGAAAGAACTTTTGTTCATATCATTCTACAATCGAGTATCAACATGTCAGAATCTTAAAAACATAACATTAAGGATTACTCCTTCCAAAAAGGCAGAATCTGAAAAGGAAGTTGCATTTACACTAAGCAGTGATTTTAATCTAGTCTCATCATATTTCTCTTGTTATTCTAGACTAATATATGATCTTCTTAAAGATTGTACTTCCAGCAATACTTTAGGCAGCCAGCAATGGCATCTTTTCACCAAGGCATTATCATGCCCAATGGAGAAATAAAACAATTGCAACTTGGGTTCACATTGCCAAAAATGCAAGTGCCACGAGCCAATGCTGATAGATTAAGTTCATGAGTTGACTGGCCATTCAAATGCTTTCTGCAAATGTACCCTTGGGCATGTATAATTGCATCAACGGAAATCAGACAATCAGAAATCTTGCTTTCAAGACCATAAGAATTGAAATGGCAAAACTTCCAAGCTGATCTTCACTAGATCACCTCTAAAGTGTATATATATATATTGCAGTCAAAGAGGAAGTAACAGAAATTGCGAGGATTAGAGCATAGCATTCTGGCATGATGCTGACATATTCAATAACTCAACAGATTCAGTATGAATTTAGGATAAATCAAAATAGTAAATAATCCTCTCTTCCCCCTCTCCCACTTCCCACACCCCCCCCCCCCCCCCCCCTTTCCCAACCTTTCCCCCCAATGCCCATATAGAACATAAAATAAAAGTCACTAGCTGCCTCTGGAATCAAATCAACAGTATTTGGAAAACAAAAAGAAAAGAATAATATATGAAATGAAGTACTGTTGTCCAATATTTATAGAGCACATACCTGTGCCTTTCTTGAGCTTCAATAAAATCACTATAAACTCTCAGCATGTCCCAAGCAACAGCCCTCTGACACCTCAAATGGTGTGCAAGAAAAAGTATTTAAAAATTTTAGAGAAAAAAAATGGCAACTTAAATAAAACAAAGGAAATGAAGCTAAGGGGGGAAAACAGTTTTGGTGAATAACCCTATGTATCACCAACTATATTCCCTAATAACACATGTTTGAATGTTTCAATTGCATAATAACACATGTTTGAATGCATCAATTGCCTAATAACAAATGTTTGAATGTTACAATTCCAGCTGCAAGTAGCACAAATAATATTGAACCACCATTTAAGTGATACTTTGGAGGGAAAAAATTCTGTGCCCAAAATTAATTGAATGGCATAACAAATCTCTTTACTCCAAAATTATACTATGATCACTAATCAAAACTATTTTGATAAAAAACATTTGTAATCCACACATTAAGCACCTGGAGCAAGAAGAAACTTGTGTAAACTCTGATAACCTTTGCATTTAAGCACACTATATGGATGAACAATTTCTTTTTTTTTTTTCTATCAAGAAAAAGGCAGGAATATAGTTTCATTCCCAGGAAAATTTTCCTTTAAAGTATACCTGCCATCCCTGATCAAGAAAAAGTTTTTCCTTTGCAAGCAAAGTTGGTGTAGCATAAATCCCCAATAGTGCACAGCCACGACTCTAATGACCAAAAGATGAAGAAGAAGAAGAAGAAGTAATTGAACATGATAACAATATTGAAACTAATAATAAAAAGAGTGAGCAAGTAAGCACCAATATAGAACTGCACCCTTTAATAGTTGAACACATGAAAAAAATCCAAATTACTTGAGAATTCATAAAAGTGTAAAAAGAAAGAAATATCCAAACCTCCAAATTCTTTATCATTTGCTGCCCAAAAGCATCTTCAGGGAGGATCTGTAACCATACTACGAAACGTAAATGAAAATGTTCTTTGTGTAACAGAACCATGTCAAAATATACAAAAAAAGGTAACTAACATGTTAACAAATACTAATATCAATAGGTGTGAGAAGGCTTATAACCTGCTCGTATAAGAAAAAAGCAGCTGTTGAAAATTTCTTTGCTGCCCAACCAACTAAAGCACAGGTTGAATCTGGATCCAAGTATATTAAAACGCACTCTGCTATTATAAACGTTGGCAAGCTGATAACAATATCAGAGCAAAGCAAATTATTGTTCACTTGGCATAAAGAGACATAACCAGACTCCATAAAGGAAATGACAAGTAACTCAAAAAAGCAAGAAGTGCTTTATCCAGAAAGTCATTTTGATGAGTAAACTCGCATAGATTCTAGCATATCAATCAGATCAAGAAGGATAAATAATGACAAAATTATAAGGGAAAAACCAGAGAGTTATACTTTCAGCAAGAAGAGGTAGGACTCAAAAGCTATCATTATGAACACAATCCGCTTAACAGGTTAGAGTGCATGGAAAGGAATAGATGGTGACTGAAAAAACCATCACAGTTACTACTTAGTAATGGGTGTTTTATGTGACCTAAAAGCACCAAAAAAGTAAGTTCACTAAATTTGATCAGCAAAAGAGAAGAAAAATTGACTCTCTGCACACACCTGGGATCCATATTAGCCAGTGCAATGATGCCATCCAGTTCTTCTATATCACGCAAGTCAACTGGTAGTAGCTTGTACTGGTCACTGAGCACTTCTCCTTTTTCTGCAAAGAAAAAGAAAGTAATGCAAACCTCAAATTAAAAGTGAAAGATTTTAAATCATGTCATCAGTAAACCATAGAGTGTAACATCTGTCACAAACAGAAACAGGTGCTACTTTTAAACATACCTCAGGCGCCCAAGGTATCAGAAATTCAAGAAATTTACCTCGTGAGATTGATGCTGTAGGCCCAACTTTGCCCCTCAACTGACTGTAGGATTCAATAATTGCTGCCTTTTTACTAGTTACCTGACAAATACTTTATGTAAGTTGAGAGCAAAGAGCTGAACCTTGGGCCACTAAGCATAAATAGGTTAATACAAGTTCATTCCACAAATTATAGTAACCTATCTACGAAAGTTGTAACCTCCAGACACAAAAATATAATAGTACATGGCCAAATAAACCCATATGATAATAATGTACATTTCAAGCTCAGACCTCCTTGAAATCCAGCTCCACGTATAGAAAAGGCGCCTTTCCCTCATCCTGTCGTAGAAAGTGAAACAAGTCCAATAAGCTCGTCAATATCTCTAATTTGGCACGGAACTATAATACAGAAAGCCCAGCCATGATCATAACACTCACCCCCCCTCTCCCCCCCTCTTTCCCTCCTCCTTTTCTTTCTTCTTTTAAGTGGAAGCTTCAATCAAGCTTCAAATTCTAAGGTGACAATACAAATTGCTCACAGGAAAAAAAAGTGCGGTCACACAGCTAGTACAAATAAAAGCGGAAGCAAACAGGTACGTTTATGGGAAAAGAATGAAGCAGAAACAACTCAGAGTTATGTGCTGAATTAATCAAAAGTGATTCACCTGTAACTGAAAGTAAGTTGTATCAAAGCCTGCTCCAATCGACAATATTTGCTTCTTGGTGTGGCCGCCGTCATTAGCATTCATTTCACAATCAAGAAACTGATATAGAAGTTTCCGAAGAGCAGCCCAACGTGCAAAGTAGCCTCAATTATATAGAAACAAAAGCAAAAAATTAAGTGAAAACTAAGTATGGAAAGAAAAAAAAAAGGGATTACAACGTCAACATGATGTAGTTTCAATAACTCATACCGCGGTTGATAATTGGAGATCTCCTCACAGGTCGCCTTACAAACAAATGGATATAATCGTCTTGCATGTATCCCTTCTTAACACAGGATCTTTAAGATCAACAATGACAGAAAGCATCATTCAGCACATAATAGCGCTATCTTTTATCTCATGTAGTAGCACAAAAACAATAATAATCTTTTCGATTGGACATAATTTTCTCCCATATTCTTTAATTTTCTCGGCAACCAAACAGCATGCAATATAAAATTAAGAACTGCATGAAGAAAACTTGAAAATAAAATGACAGGTGAAAACAAGGGAAGATTGGAATTGAAAGTTACGCACAATTTACTGGCTGAAGCGTCGTCGTTCGTGGCTTGAACTGCTGCTCTATTGCTGCGAGAATCAGCCACGGGATTCGCCATCGTTGCTTTGCTTTCGTGAGAGAGGCAAACCTCAAAAAAACACACCGTATGCGTTCAACGATATGAATTGTGAAGGAGCAGATGAAGATGAGGACTTCGAATATGCAGTTGCAAAGGGTATTGGTGATTTCAGTTTAAAGCTAATTTGACGATTTCTCCTGCTCTAGCTCCGCAAAGATGAAATTACCCAAAAAAACTCTAGCATTTGGTGTTTTTAAGCACTAAATCTAGAAAGTGTGGGGCGAAAATGGGAAAATAATTGGAACAAGGTTAAATTTGTCACTCAACTCGCAAGCAATGTTTAATTTAATTAAAATATAAAAAACTAGTCTTTTTTTTAGACATTAAATTTAATAAATTGATTTATAACGAAAAAAATTAATAAATTGAGTCAATTTAATATAAAATATATATTTAATAAATGTTTGAGGATCAAAATTTAGATGACAAATTATATTATAATATTTAGGTTATGTTTGTTTCATAAAAATATTTTTTAAAAAATATTTTTTATATTTTTTAATATTTTAAAAAAATAAATTAATAAAAAATATTTTTTTATTTAATAAAAAAAATAGAGAGATCTTTAAAATGAATTAATTTATAATTTTTTATAAATAATAAATTTATAAAAAAACAGTAAACAAAAAAGGAATTAACCAGGTTTTAATTTATGCAATTAAATTTATAAAATATTTATTTTAAAAAATTTTATTAAAATTTAATCACTATTTCAACATATAAGTCAAAATATTAAATTTTCTTTCAATCAAACTGATTTATGATACTTTTACTAAAAAAAACTCATTTATGATATAATAATAATAAATTTTATAAAATTATAATAATTTATTAATTATATAAATTATTTTTTATTTTTAAAATAATAATTTTTTTATAAACTTTAATAATTATATCATACGTGTTACAAACACATACGGCGTTCCATGATATGATTACTCGTGGATCAAGCAAGCTCCTTCCACCGTCGCACTCGTGGCTTGACAATACCTAAGCCCTAAAACTTTACCTCTCTATTTGCACTATTTCAATTCCCCCAGCCATTTTCTTTCTCTTTCTCAATGTCCTGATTCCTTTATTTCCATTAACCACTTCAATTTGTTCAGGAAGGACGTGTGCAGGCTGTGTTACTGAAGATGGACATCGAACAAGAGCAAGCTGAACTCATCCATCACTTTGTCAAGCAAGCATCGCCTCTTAAAGGCTCGCTTCTCGTGCCCGTTATTATTGAGGCCACTTCTCACCCCTCCCTCTTCTCCTTCTCTGAGATTCTCGCCGTGCCCAGCTTTGCTGAGGTCGGGAATTGTAACCATTTCCGCTTTTTGCTTGATATTATACTATCTTCATCATCGGAGAGTTTTCTATTCGTTTTCTTTTTCCGTTAGTGTTGTTAGATTTGAAAAATTTTCTGTTATTGGCTAATGGATTCTTGCAGCTTGAAGGAACTGAAAATTCCCGGCACCTTGACGTTCTTCGGTTGTTTGCACATGGCACATGGACTGATTATAAGAGTAAGCTTAGAGGCTCCTTTTTCTCTATGGGTTTTACATTTCTCTGTATTTGGGGTCCTGTATTGGGTTCTTTTCTCACGGGGGAAAAGTTTCGCATCCCGTGAATGACCGTGATTATAGGATATTGACATCTGAAGCTCTTACTCTGCCTTAATTTTCGAAGACAACTCATGCTAGATGGTATGTGATCACATGAATGTGTAGTTTCCTTTTCAGTCACTGGCGACTTCATACTTCTTTGTCTGTTCTGTTATCCTGAATTCTCTGGAAATAGTTATCCTAATAGGTAATAGTGTCTGCTTATGCTAGGTGCAAGAATGGGTGTTTGGCATGAAAATGTGTTTCTGAAATGTCTAGCGTGCATTGCAGCTTCCTTGAATCTTAGGATCTGAATGATATACTTCAGACTTCACACCACTATTGTTGGAGTGTTTTCTTGTTTGACAGAACATGATGTGGAATCTTAGATAGTCACAGCTAAAGTCTGGTTGGGGTTTCTATTCTTTGTTTGAGCTGACAAAAGACCAAATTTAAGTGAAAAAGGCAATTGAAGCATGTGCACGCACGCATGCGCGTGCACACACGCATATATATAGGGGGTGAGGGATTGCTTGTTGGAAGCATAGTTATTAAAGGCTCAAGGTGCACTAAGGCGCCAAGGGGTCCTGGAGCCTAGGCGCAAGGCGAAGGCGCAAGGCGAAGGCACACGCCTGAGCAAGATGAGGCGCAAAAAAAAAAAAAAAAAAAAATATGAATATTCCATCAAACTTCAAATAATATAAAACTAAAAATAATAATAACAAATAAGTATTCAAGTACTAAATTATTAAAACTTTAATAATCTTTTAATCTTTCATAACTAAAGTTAAGAGATTATAAAGTAACTACATCTTCTTCATCTTTTTCTACACCTTCATCCTCTTAATATTCATTTTCAAAATCAATATTTTCATCATTTCCCTCACCTTTAAGAACTAAAGGAGTATTAACTTTTTTTTTTTTGAAAAAAATAATGAGTGGTGGTGTTAAAAATGAAAATATGAGAGGTTTGTAATCCTGAGTATGTTAGTTTGATGAGATTTTGGTGACTAGTTAGCACCAACTATACTAATTTTGAAAACTTCTAGATCAACAAATTTCGAGTTGGTTGGTAGTGCTTTTTGTCAATGGAAGTACTCGCCGAATGTAGAAATAAAAAAGGCACGCCTTTCTAGTCTTGCCCTAGAACAAGGCTCATGCCTAGGCGCATAAGGCGAGGGCCTGGTGAATGTTGCCCGCCTTTCTCCTGTAGAGGCGCTAGGACTGGAGCCTGGAGCCTGAGGTGTGCCTGAGACGCGCCTTTAATAACTATGGTTGGAAGGAAAATGAAACAAGAAATATAGTTCCACAGAAGGAAATCCATGACTTGCTTCTAGGGGACTATTTGTTCATTCAGTTGGATTACTGAACAATAAATTCCTCTCTCTTGATCCTTGTTTTTTCACTTTCCTTTGAGACAATATAATGAAATTGGGAATTAAAGCTATCACTTTACAGATAATGCTGGTCATCTTCCAGAATTGATTTCTGATCAAGTCCTCAAGCTTAAACAACTTACTGTGCTTACATTTGCTGAAACAAACAAGGTATCTTTCTTTGGATGATGAGCCCTTTCCACAATACTAGTTATGTCTAAGTAGTTGATTGCCTGCAGTCTGATGATAGAGAAGCATGTCACATAGAACTTAGTGACACAAGTTACATTTTAAAGCTAAAAGGGAACGCTAGTCAAATTATGGCCTAATTTTGAAAAGTTCAATCGCTAATACTTTGACTCAAAGAATGATCTTGGCTATAACTTCAAATCTTTTTGAATTACTGGAGTTTGTATTGAATAAAAAATAAAATTAGCTGACAATTTTGAATGTCTAAGATTCTTGATAATTGAACACCTGCAGTACTTTTCCATGACTCATTGGTGCCTACATGGATGTGATTAAATGGTGTCTCCTATATGTTGTGCTTAGTCAATGGATTATATTTTGTGACTGGAATATCTATGATGAACATCTTTGATATTTTCATGTATTTTGTGCAGATGCAGTCCATTTTGAATGTTGGATATTATATGATTATGTCACATTCTTCACTTTGAATCATGATAATTTAATTGACCTGCCCCCTAAGCTTGTTATGGTGTTCTCCTTTTCCAGGTTCTACCCTATGATCAACTAATGCAAGAGCTAGACGTGACAAATGTTCGTGAACTTGAGGATTTTCTAATCAATGAGTGCATGTATGCGGTATGTTTATTTCTTTTGGATTCTATTTTCGCCCCTTTAGATTGCATGCTTTCCTTTTTCTGCAGATTATTATTAATTTCTTAAGAAAGGTATCAATTGTGCAAGTAGATAAGAGTTGAATTTATTAGCTACCTTCTTTGTCCAGATAGTAACTTTGGAATGTAATTTTCACTTGTTTTCATCATTTTCATTGGGAAGGATTTGGTGTTAAGGTTAGAATTTGCTCTATTATACTGATTAATTGAGAAAAATATTGAGGAAGATACTGATTGTTGCATTTTATTTTCCCACTCCTGTTATTTAGGGAATAGTTAGAGGAAAGTTGGATCAATTGCGAAGGTGCTTTGAGGTCTGTGAATGCAGTGATCAACTTGCCTTTTTTGCTTCTGCTGTTTCTTTTCCCCTTGTCTCCCTTTTGAGCATTTTGAAACTTCTCCAGTGTTTTCTGATATACAGGTCCAATTTGCAGCTGGGAGGGATCTGAGACCTGGGCAACTTGGGAATATGTTACAAACATTATCAAACTGGTAAGATCTCTGGTTTGAGTAGATACTCTATTTATCTTACCTTAGAGTGTCTGTTTTCCTAGTTGCAACAACTTATTACGAACACAATTCTGTACATAGAAACCATAATGCATTGCTTATCTGACCTGTATGTTTGACATGTCAAAATCAAATAATGCCATAATTGCGTGTTAAATTGCTTTGATTTTCAAGTCCTTGGGCAAATTATATTTGGTCCCTTTTGCAATTGTTAGGTTTTTAAATCAATCTGATGAGGTCAAGATTGATAGTTACTTTAGATTAGTACATTATGGTACTCTACTGTAGATCTTAACGTGCTATTAGTAAAACTTGTCTTTTAGTCTCCTAGCTGTTTTGGTGGTTATTATTATTATTATTACACTAAATACTTGCTGTTAAATCTCTAGCTGTCAGCATTCTTTTCTAACTTTATACCAACGGATGTGTAGGTTGGCTACATCAGAGAATCTACTTGTATCAATTCAAGAGAAGATAAAATGGGCTGATACTATGAGTGAATTGAACAAGAAGCACCGAAAGGATGTGGAAGACAGGGTTGAAGAAGTAAAGAAGTCCCTTGCCCTCAAGGTCAGTTGATTCCAGTTTTATATTTCATGTTAATTAATTTGGCAACAAATTAATTTAATGGTGTATTCCATTTGCATTTTTTTTTTTTTTTTTTTTTGGTCCTGGGGGAAGAGAGGGAGAGAGAGGTTGATCCTTACACCCTTAATATTCATCTTATAATGAAATAACCAGGAAATAGACTGGTTAATAAGAATGAGAGAAGAATAAATGGTAACATCCTTTCTTCTGATCCCTTTCTCTAGAGAGACAGAGAGGTTGATCCTTACACCCTTAATATTCATCTTATAATGAAATAACCAGGAAATAGACTGGTTAATAAGAATGAGAGAAGAATAAATGGTAACATCCTTTCTTCTGATCCCTTTCTCTAGAGAGACAGAGAGGTTGATCCTTACACCCTTAATATTCATCTAATAATGAAATAACCAGGAATTAGACTGTTTAATAAGAATGAGAGAAGAATAAATGGTAACATCCTTTCTTCTGATCCCTCTCTCTCTCTAGAGAGAGAGAGAGAGAGGGGTTGATCCTTACACCCTTAATATTCTTCTAATAATGAAATAACCAGGAAATAGACTGGTTCATGAGAATGAGAGAAGAATAAATGGTAAGATCCTTTCTTCTATCCTTCTCTCTCTCTCTCTCTCTCTCTCTCTTGCTCCCTCTCTGTGGGGGTCGTCTGTGATGATTGTAGAGGGATTTATTAGAGAGAGGGTGATCCTTATGCCCTTAATATTCATCTAATAATGAAATAACCAGGAAATAGACTGGTTAATCAGAATGAGAGAAGAATAAATGGTAACATCCTTTCTTCTGATCCCTCCCCACCCTACATCCACCACCCCCCTCTCTCTCTTTCTCTCGGGGTGGTCTGTGATTATTGTATGGGGATTTATCAGCTATATTTTGTAGATAAGATGTAAAAGCCAACTTTTAAATCTGCATGCTAGCAAGTTGGCCAGTGGCGGATTTATAATGTTAGTAGATAATAGAGTTTATATTAAGTTTCTGGGATATGTCGGTCTATGTGTCTTACTTACATTGTGGCAGAAGTTACACACTGTAAGCAGGCCGACATTGACTTCAGAGGCCATGAAGAGATCTACTCTGAATCTGGTGGAGTGATGGACTACGAGGAAGACCGAAGCAGACCCAAAAGGTATTGTGATGCTGCTTCTTTTTTCCTTAAGATTAAATGTACTGTTGATGTCAGATTGTGCGTATGCTTATATTTGTTTGAATTTCTGGTAGATACTCAACTCAACTCAACTAAGCCTTTATCCCAAAAATTTGGGGTCTGCTATATGGATTCGCTTTTTCCACTCTGAACGATTTTGGATTAAATCCTCATAAATGTTTAATACTTCTAAGTCATGTTGTACTACTCTCCTCCAAGTTAATTTAGGTCTACCCCTTTTTTTCTTTCTATCCTCTAACCTAATGTGCTCTACTTGTCTAACTGGAGCCTCCGTATGTCTACGCTTCACATGACCAAACCACCTCAATCTCCCTTCTCTCAACTTATCTTCAATTGGCACCACTCCTACCTTTTCTCTAATACTCTCATTACGGACTTTATCTAGTCTAGTATGGCCACTCATCCACCTTAACATTCTCATCTCTGCAACTCTTATCTTAGATGCATACGACTCTTTCAGTGCCCAACACTCACTACCATATAACATAGCCGGTCGTATGGCTGTACGGTAAAATTTTCCTTTTAATTTATTGGGAATCTTACGATCACATAAAACTCCCGTGGCACGTCTCCACTTCAACCATCCGGCTTTAATCCTATGACTAACATCCTCCTATGAATTTCTGGTAGATAATAAACAACAAATGTTCTACAGGGAAATATGGTGTCCTATTTACTTTTATGGATCACTATTTATCATTTATTGTGACTGGTTACTTTGGAATATTTGCAGGAGGCGGCATCCAATATCTTGAAGGTATAGATAGATCAAGAATCTTATTGGATGGGTATTTAGGCTAAATGCCAGGTTTTCATTCATGGCATTCCAGCAGCAGATGATTTCTGCTTTGGGGGACAATGATACTTCCTCTGACAGTGAAGTTTTCATTGTCAGTTTGGATTGATATTTGAAAACTGTTACCTTGTTTTTGAACCTATTGTTATTCACATGGAGTTAGAAAGGAACCAGATATGCTGGTGCAGCTGAAAATTTAACTGGGTCTGAATCTCAATTTTATAATTCCTATAATCCTTCTTTCTAATGCTTCTCCCGCAAAAATAGCTGCATGCCATGTACTATACCTGCTTCCTGCATGAAAGTCTAACTGATCTCTTTTAGTAGTCGAGATTCTTATTGTCTGCCAGATGAGTGGTTTCTTTGTTTCAATTGCCTGAAGTCTGCACGTCTACGAAATTTAGTAATATTTATTTACCACATCAAATTTATCATCGTGAATTTGCATATTGTATTAGTACTTTTCTTTTGTTCATGTGTGTGATCTTTGAATCAGCAGTGATGAATTAGAAGTTGGAGCTTGACTTGTTCGTTTTACGGTTTAGAGATGCAACGGGTAAAGTACTTATAAAAATCATCTTACTCGAACTTGAACCGAATTAATATTATTAAAATTTGAATTTATTTTAAATTTAATTAAAATTTATTCTTAATTATTTAAATTTATCTTAAATCTTATTATTATCATTTAAAAAATATTTGAACATGTTTAATTTTATATATTTTAATTAAAATTTTATATAAAAAATAATTTTTATTAATAATATATATTTTAAAAATTTAATAATTTTTTAAAATATTTTATTTTTATTTTATAATAATATTTATATTTTAAAAATTTTATATAAAACAAAATATATAAAAATTTATAAATATTATTATAAAAAATATATATTTTATATTTAATTAAATATTTATAGAAATGAGCTCGATTAACGAGAATTTAACATATAAAATTTGAATTTAATTTAAATTCATCAAAATTTGAATTTAATTTAAATGTATTAAATTTTAAAGTTGAATTCATCTTAAAACAGATTATATATCATTTAAACACGTTCTATTAAGATTCGATTAGATCGGATACTCGTAAAAATTTAATCCATTATTATCCCTAGTTCGGTCCCTTAGACTGGTTTATTTTAGAATTAAAATTTGTCAGAAATTGAACTTGAATAAGTATGAAATTGGATCAGAATCAATTTAATTTGATTTGGAAATAAATTCAAAGTTTTCTTTAAAAATTAAAGTAAATTTTAACTGTTGAATTGAATCGAAACTTAGGAGACTGGAACTAGCCTTTCGGCTGCCCCTAGTTGACATATTAATATTTAAAAATTAGATATAAATGGCATGTTTTTACGAAAAATATATATTTTTTTGATATTTATTAAATTAGAAGTAAAATATGAGAGAAAATTAAAAAAAGTACGATATTTTAATTAATTTTCATTATGCTATGTTTGACTTAGTGGCTGAACGTGTATGTCACTTAGTAGATTCAAATCTCCATTCTTCTAAATTTCCCACTTAAAAAAAATGGATGGTATTAGTTTGGACTTTAGAATTATTGTGATGAAAAGGCAATGTCTAATTGGACAATGGCCTTTCCATTGCTTAATTGATCCTCTTCCTTCTTCGGCCCAATTTATACGACGTTATGGAAAATCAGCCCAATCAACTTCGAACGTGCAAAATCATTCACTCCCAACCCAAGTGGTTTGGGGAGAATCACTTCACTTTATATACATATATTATTATAATGAAAGTGAGTTTCATAACTATTAAATTAAATATTTATATTTAAATTTATGTTACATATTTTGATTAATTGTATAAAAATTTCAATAAAAATATTTATTTTAATAATTGTAAAACTTGTTTTTATAATACTTTTATTTTTATAATTTTTTAAGAAAGTTATTGTATATAAAAAAACTCAATTACAATAAGAAATTTATTTATTTTTTCTATGGCTGTCTGGTTTTTTTTTTTCCAAGTATTTTTCTAGAAAGTATCATCATTGATGCTAGGTAGCTATAATTTTGTTCCCACTCAAGTATTCGGATTTATTAATCAGAATGAAGGAGACAAAGAAAACTAATTGACCGCTAACTCGCCTGGAGACTATTGAATTGATTTTGCGGTGCCAGGGTTGGGTCTATCTTTGCTACAATGGAATAAACACAGAAAATCAAAAATAACAGTGGCAAATTCTCCTACGATATAAAGTCCAGAGATATATGCAGAGGTCGGCTTAATCCCTCATTTTGTCCGCTTAGGCGAGCCACTCTCCAACATTGTGGTAGGATCCGGTGATCGCCGCTTGGGGTTAACTCTCACTGGAGCCTGGTAATCGCTAGAGCCAATGAGGTGAGGAAAATTTAGCTTCGCTTTGGAGCCGCGAAGCTTAAAAGCTGCTTGGTCGTAAGCCAGAGCCGCATCCTCAGGCGTTTCATAAGTTCCAAGCCAAACCCTAGCACCATTTTTCTTCGGGTCTCTTATCTCCGCTGCGTATTTCCCCCACGGCCTTCTCCTCACTCCTTTATACTGCCATCCTTTAGACTCTGCGTTATTCTTACGCACCGACACAACTTTTGGAGTAGTGACCACCACACCTTCTGGACTAGCAACCGCATCGTGCTCCACCGGTTTGATGGCCGTCGCCATTGTTGTATCCGTGGCCGTTGGATCAAACTGATTATTAGTAATGCTTCCTTCATCAGATAGAGCAGTGAAAATGCTCATGTCACTTGTATCGTTTACCTTGAAGGGAAAATCACTGCAGGTATCAGTGAAGAGGAGACTAGAAAAGCTTGATTCTTTGCATGAATTAACAGGTGGGATACTTGTTAGTGTTTCGAAATTATTATCATCAAGTAGATACTGTTGAATCGACTCCAAGAGAGCGAAATCATCAAACTCTGAGGTATTTGCACTCCGCATTTCCTTGAATATTATGTGAATCTGTGCTTTAGTTTTCAGTGAGGTTTGGTTCCTGATACTGTATGGTTTTGGCTTGTGGATTGTGCATGCTTGATGATGATTGATTATATACATACACAGCTTTACAGAAGCTGTCTACTCTTTTTCCTTCCAGTTATATCTGTGTTCTTTCCATGAAATTTCATTCCTGAGGAACCAACTCCACGTGGTATAATAAGTTAATTAATTAATTGACAAATTATTAATTAATAATTTCTAGATGAGTCATGGGTTGTTGGGTTCAGGAGGCCTTCATGTGTTGAGAGATCAACATAAATTAAAAAGAATTCTTCTTGCCACCTGAATAAATTAAATATCATATAATCAATTAATCCATACTGTGCACCATCTTTTATTATTTTTTATCGTTTTAATTAATTACAATGATATTATTACTCAATGAAATAGGTCTCCACCTTTTGTTAAGAAATTATTACCCATTTTTTCATTAATTAATTAATAAAAACATGTTTTTATATTTGTGTCGATTCTAATTCCACCTCGTTTCTGATTTCATTTAAATATAAGAATATTTATTTTGTTATGTACTTTTTTTGACAGACTCACATGAAATTTGAATATTCACTGTATATTATGCTTTCCTTAAGAGAACGTGCAATGCATGGTGCTTTACTCTCTCCCTCCCATCTTCCTGGAAATTTACTTCTGCTTTACCTGAAGTAGACCTGACTAGAGATAGTTTAGGTCCTGAACTGAATTAGGTTTGAGTATGGTTAAATTTGATATTAATACTGCTTAATGGTTTGTGGGCTTGAATTGAACCTAAATTTTTATATAGGAAATTAATTTTTATCTCTCCTTCCATTCTTGAATCAAAATCGAATCAATCAAGATTGAAGATCGAGTTTGAACTATATTTTAAAAAATGACATAGTCATTAATATAAGAGGGTGTTGCATAGATTGAACCAAACTAAACCGCTTAGAAATCAAAATAGAAACTCAGATTATTGGTATCATTTGGAGCCAATTTGGTTTTAATTTTTATTCATTCCTCTTATTTTAACTCTAAAATGTTGGTTTTGACCCAAAATCAATCCTGACCTAAACAATAGTCTTGTAACACCCTCCCGATAACCACTCCGTACATCCTACTGTTCCGGTGACCGGTGTCGGTCCGGACAGCTAGAATATCCGGAAAAATATTTAAACTAAAGTCAGGAACCATAATTAACTCAAATATATATAAGAAAAATTTAGTAAAAATTTTAGAAATAAAATACAATCAAGTCAAACGAGCCGGTGCCCTAGCGATGGGTAACCAGAGGGAAGTTGCGGTTCTCGCAACGAGGAGCCCTAGACCCGGGGGAAAAATTATAAAATAATTTTTGGGACTTTAGAGAAGGGTTATTGAGGTTCCCATGGCATTAGAATGCCAAGAAAATACCTAGGAAAATTTTTCAATCGGTACAGACAATTTTGACCCGTTAAGCCAAACGGAGGGCATTTTGGTCATTTCGCCTTCAGAGGTGAATTTTGGCCGACTTGTCCAGTTGAGTAAATAATTAATATGACATAAAATATGAATAAATATTACTAGAAATTAAATTGGAAATGAGTAGTGGAGAAAAGAGAAGAAAAATCAATAAAATGCAATTTATGACATCAATGTGATGTCATTTATAATTTTCAACCAATCACACTTAAGCCATTATTTGACTAACTATTAAAAGAGATAAGAGAAGACCAAATTCAACAAAGAAATCAGCAGCCATCCTTCTCTCCTTAGTGTAGCCGAAACCACTCCCATACACCCTCCATTGATGTGCCATCAAAAGCTTAATTTCTCCTTTGTTTCCACCATAAAATCATAACCTAGCTTCACTAAAATTTGCCCTAGCACCTTGCTAAAGTCTTTGGCAGCCAACAAGAGGAAAGAAAGTGAAGTTTAGGGCTTTGGAAATTCTGCCCAATCAAGGTTAGTGCTACACTTTCATTCTCCTTCTTTTAAATCTTAGTTAGAACATCATTTTGAGCTAAGAAATTTTAAGGAATTGAAGTAAATTATATGTGTCATGGTACCTTCAATTTTCAGCAGCCCTATGAAAGTATGAGGTTGATTGTTTTAATAAATTTAGAGTGGCTAGAAATAATGGTTAAGGTATTAATATACATGGACATTAAACTAAGTATGCTAATTAAGGTTATGAGTAAATTGATTTGGATATTAGGGTTTGGAAAGGTGAAAACGTGACTTGGTTTATTAAACTGTTAAAGAACAATCTAATGGTCAATAAGTGACCATTTGAGGTATGTTGAACACAATTTGGACTGAAAAATGGTATGGCAAAGTCAAGGTATAAAGCGCCTAGGGCTGACATAGGGACTAAAAATTCAGTCCCTTTGAACTGCCATAACTTGGGCTGTGTTAGTCCAATTGAAGTTTGGCCAATTGGATATGAAACTAGGCTTATAATGGCACATTTTTGCTGAAGAAACCATGCCCAAAAGACCAAAGCAAGAGGACCAAAACTTGGCCCCAATCCGGATACCCTGCAGCTGGTTCTGCAGAATTGACCAAATTCATTTGGCCATAACTCACTGTAGATTTGGTCAATTGACCTGAAATTTTTACAGCAACAAGTTAAGACATAGACAAACAACTTTCATGAAGGAACCTACCCCAAATTATGGCCAGAACCTAACCCAAATGGCTATGGCAGTCACTGTTCATGCTACTGTAGATATGGTATTTTCTGCAGAATGCAAATCCGGCCAGCCTGGGTTTTTGGGTCATATCTGGAGCTACAAAACTCCAAATGGAGTGATTCAAAAAAGGAAATTCAACTAGATAAAATAAGGAACAACTTTTATGTTTTACATTTCTTCAAATTCCCACAGTAACAGTGTCCAATGGAACAGTGAAGTTGACTCACCAAAACTGAAAATTCTGCTTGTGTGGGTTTACACTTTGAAATGGTATTAACACTTAATGCCAACAAGTTTTAAACACCAAATGTGGTATTTTGGGAGTGCCAAAGTCAATGTACACATTTTTATTCTAAAAGTCAACATTTTTTGTTGACCAATGTGAAGGAACGGAAGCGTGAAAAACACAAGATTATACCATTGAATTCAAAAATTTTCACCTAGGGTCACATGCACCATGCAAGATTTATTTTTATCTATTTGATTTCAATGATAAACAACATATTAAAACTCTTTTAATATGTTTTTGGATCTGTATTTGCCATTTAAGATTTTAAAATTAATCAGATTAATTTTAGAACCCTAGATTAAATCAAGAACGATTACACTAACCTCTTGATGCACTGCAACGTGTCTGCGCCTTTGAGATTCGTCTTCAGGACATCAGATGTTGTCCCTCTAGCTTGTCCACACCAAGAATACCTATGGCAGCCCTTGAACAGCTTCTAAAGCCTTTTCTATTAATTAGAAATTCAAGTTCTGCCTTTTAAGAGATTAGAGATGTAAACAGGACACTAGAAACAATTTCTAGTGTTCTTAATTCAAGAGATTGATGGCTAATCTCTTTGAATTGATAAGAGATGAAGAAGAAGAGATAAAAACCCTCAAAGTGGCGTGACAAAGGAGTGTGGCTGCTGGTTGTGTTTTATTTTCTCATAACAACACTTAAATAGCTAGGTTAACACATTAAACCCTTGCCACATGTCACCTTTTGATTAGCTCTAGGTTTAAGTGACCCAATCACATTGTGCCAAGTGTCAAACCTATATTTAATCTTGATTTTAATCATCTTACATGATTAAAAAACATTTGGCAAGCTTATGTGTAATCCCATGTGTCACCATCTCATGGTGCCACGTGTCACACTGTGAAATGACCAAAATACCCCTGTGTCTTAATTTTGAGTTCTTAACCCAAAATAATTATTTTCTTCTTCTAATTAATTTATATCAAATATAAATTAATTAATTAATCTCTATTAATTAATTTCTCATCAATTAAATTCATATTTAAACACTTTAAATATAAATTTAATTTATACTACACATCCAATAATCTAGATTTGGTTTCAAGTCATGCTAGGGACTTTGCAATTTAATTGCAAACTAAACCTATTTAATTAATCAATTAAACTCTTTAATTAATTAATTAAATCATATTTAAATAGGTGATAACTTGTGTATGTGTGTGACTTACTAGGCTCATCACTAATTGGCAATGAGACATGATATCAACTCTTAATATCATTAGAACTCTTTCTTACCATAAATGATTTCTCTAAATCATTTTGTGAACCTCATAGACCATGATTAACACCTAGCATAGCATGCCATGGCCACCCAATTAGTAATAAGGTTTACCTTAAATGAACCTATAATCATATGTTACCATGCACTAGAATCTCTCTGTTACAAAATCCCAACTCAATTTGAGTCATGGTTTATGTCAAACTCCATTTGCTATGAATATTATGTTCTCTTTTAATTCCAGTTCTTGATTAAAAGATTTTCTCATCAGAAACTCTTTTCTGAATAAATCTATCTGTCCTGGCCAGGAACTTGAAACATCAAGAACAATTAAATGAACATAGGATTTTATCTCTATTTACTTAGAGGAACAGATTCCATCTTGATCAACACCTACCTCCATATATAACTAGTAGGAGCCAACACATGCCCATATACCCATACACAGTACAAGTATGAAAGCAGTACCAAACTCAAACTACCTATATACAAGATAACTGTGCTATCTCAGGTCTAAAAATTATATGCACTGATATGATTTATGACAAAACATTGACAAGAGTAAACTCCATGTGCTTGTCATAAGTGTCACTGGTTCGGCCTACTTATCATTTATAAGTGCCTATCATGTTTGTTATATGGCATGAGACTCACCATTCTATCTTATTTATATCTCATATAAATAACTTGGGAACAAACATGAATACAATCTTTCTGGATAAGTCATGTCCTTATTATGAAGTATCCTCGATTGTGAACCTATTTATGATACTTTGTGCTAGAAATATTGTCACTCATATTCTTAACAACTTAAGAATAATATTTCTAACAAAATATCAATGGACCTTTTCTATTACACATAAATATATTATGTAAACAGAAAAGTGGAAATGCCATTTATTAATAAAATATGTACAAGATACATACTAAATGATATGCTCTAGGGCATACTACTAACAATCTCCCACTAGCACTAGAGCCATTCATTACAATATCTTAGACCTATCTTTTCAAAATGTCGGTCTAACTGAGTCTGTGACAAAAGCTTAGTGAATGGATCAGCTGGATTTTTCAGCTGATGTTATTTTTCTACATGGCTATATCGCCTTGCCCAACTATATCTCTGATAATGTGGTAGTGCCTTTCTATGTGTTTGGATTTTGGTGAGACCTTGGTTCCTTAGCCTGTATGACTACTCCATTGTTGTCACAGTGTAATGGAACTGCTGACTCAATGGAAGGAACTACTGTAAGTTCTGTCACGAACTTTTTAATCCAAAGCGACTTCCTTTGCGACATCGATGCGACAATATACTCGACCTCTGTAGTGGAATCTGCAATGCGTGCTCTGTTTGGAACTCTTCCAACCGATGCACCTCCATTACAAATGAAAACATAACCAGAGGTAGACTTACTATCAACGATATCTGATTGGAAAACAGAATCAGTATAAACATCAAATTCAAAGTCTACAACACCATAAATAAAGAATAAATCATAAGTTCTACTAAAGTACTTAATAATATTCTTGTGACTATCTAGTGTTCCAAACTCGATTGGATTGATACCGCTAGTCAAACCGTGACATATGCGATATCCGGCCTAGTACACAACATTGCATACATTAAACTTCCAATAGCCGAAGCATATGGAATCCTGGCCATCTTATCTCTTTCTTCAGGTGTCTTTGGAGACATCTCTTTAGAAAGGTGGATACCATGTCTCACTGGTAACAATCCTCTATTGGAATCAAGCATGTTAAACCTCTTTAACACCTTTTCCAAGTATAGACTTTGGGATAAACCAATTATTCTTTTCGCTCTATCTCTATAGATGCGAATCCCAAGAATATAGGTTGCCTCCCCTAAGTCTTTCATGGAGAATGTATTTGACGACCATACCTTTATAGTCGTCAACATACCTATATCATTACCCATCAACAGTATGTCATCCACATATAAGACAAGGAAAGTGATAGCACTGTCACTAACCTTCTTATATACACATGGCTCATCCTCATTTTTGATAAAACCAAAAGATTTAATGGCTTCATCAAAACGGATGTTTCAACTCCTCGAAGCTTGTTTCAACCCATAAATGGATCGCTTTAGCTTGCATACCTTGGAACCATCTTGGGATTCAAATCCCCTAGGTTGTTCCATGAAAATGTTTTCTTCAATGTATCCATTGAGAAAACATTTTGACATCCATCTACCAAATCTCATAATCATAGTATGCAGCTATTGCTAATAAAATCCTAATTGATTTAAGCATGGCAACAGGCGAGAAAGTCTCCTCATAGTCTATTCCTTGCCTTTGGCGAAACCCTTTCGCTACTAGCCTTACCTTATAGGTCTCTACCTTTCCATCAGAACCAATTTTCTTCTTGAAAACCCATTTGTTCCCTATAGGTACAATACCTTCAGGTGGGTCAACAAGATCCCAAACTTGATTTTTATACATGGAATCAATCTCGGATTTCATAGCATCAATCCATTTTGAAGAGTCTATATCTGATATAGCTTCTTCATAGGTAAGTGGATCATCTCCATGATCTACTTCTTCATGAGTAGACAACTCTTGTTCTTCTTCATGAAGAAAACCATATCTCACTGGTGGGTGAGATACCCTGGTTGTTCTACGAGGAACAGCTGTAGATGTTTCATCAATGGGTATAGGTTGACTAGATGGATCTATATCCATCGATCTGATTGGTTGGTCGAAATTCTCCAATTCTAACTCTATTTGCCTTCCTTTGCCTCCTTCTTGAACAAACTGTTGTTCAAGAAATGTGGCATCTCTACTTATCACAACCTTTTGTGAAGTAGGAAAATAAAAATAATATCCAAAACTATCTTTTGGATATCCAACAAATCGACCTTTTTCTGATCTGGTCTCCAATTTATCAGTGTTCAGCTTTTTGATATAAGCTGGACAACCCCAAATCTTAACATGCTTAAGACTTGGTTTTCTTCCATGCCATATCTCATAAGGTGTGGAAGAAACTGATTTTGATGGAATCCTATTCAGAATATACAAAGCTGATTCTAATGCAAATCCCCAAAAGGAAATTGGCATATCAGTATAGCTCATCATACTATGTACCATATCCAATAGGGTACGATTTCTCTTTTCAGATACACCATTTAGCTGTGGCGTTCCTGGAGGAGTCAGCTGAGAACAATGCCATGCTCTCTCAAGTATTCATCAAATTCAGTACTCAAATATTCACCTCTACGATCTGATCGAAGAGCTTTAATACTCTTTCCTGTTTGATTTTCTACTTCAGATTTAAATTCTTTGAACTTTTCAAAGGATTCATGTTTGTATTTCATCAAATACAAATACCCAAATCTTGATTTATCATCAGTAAAGGTAATAAAATAATGAAAGCCCCCTCTAGCCATTTCTTTAAATGGACCACATACATCACTATGTATTAGCTCCAAAATATTTTCAGCTCTTAGCCCTTGTCCAACAAAGGGTGATCTAGTCATTTTGCCCTAAAGACAAGATTC
Organism: Hevea brasiliensis; assembly: GCF_030052815.1. Lineage (NCBI taxonomy): Eukaryota > Viridiplantae > Streptophyta > Magnoliopsida > Malpighiales > Euphorbiaceae > Hevea > Hevea brasiliensis. Next base: position 124,239,288 of record NC_079494.1, on the reverse strand, counting down.
ACAAGTTGGAGTAGGCTCAGAGCCCAATGAGGATAAAATCCCCATTTTCTCCAGTTTTGCAATCCTATCTTCTGCAACATGACATAACCTTAAGTGCCAAATATATTTTGAACTTGAGTTGGTTTTCACCATGGCATTGCATTCATTTAGATTGCTATACTGCCGATGGAAACACTTTCTTCATCGGCAATGGAAACACTTTCTGTTGGTAATGGAAACACTTTCCTTTGCCTTTATCGACTTTAGTCTTCCTTTTCTGTTTAGCTATTTTCTTGGAAGGACCAGAATCGAGGTTTCTTTTTCTTATTGCCCTTCTTCTTGTTGGACTTTCCAGTGAGAAGAAGATGCAACCAAAGCTACCTCTTTTCCTTTATTGCACGGCATATTCTTTTGGGCAATAACCAGCATGTTGAGTAAACCGGCTAAGGTGCATTCTGTTTAGTCATATGGAAATTTGTCACAAAATTCCCAAAAGACTCGGGAAGGATGAAGGATCAAATTAAATCTGTAGTTGGAAATCCATGTTGTAGTCAAGATGTTCCAACCGCTCAATCACCGAATCATCTTGTGGACATGATCCCCAACATTACATCCCTCGGACATCCTCATACGGAATAGCTGTCTAGATATCTCATACATAGCATTCTCTTTGTGCTCACCATACAACTCTTGTAGGTGAAGGAGGATCTCACTCGCACTCTGCATGTTCTCATGTTGCTTCTGTAACTCATTACTCATGGAAGCAAGCATGTAACACTTAGCTCTCATATCATGCTCCTTCCACTTGTCCAAAGTTTCATGTTCCTCTTGTGTGGCCTCTGGAGGTAAGGGACCAGGAACATTTGAATCTAGAACATATCCTATATGTTCAAGGTTCAGGACAAGTTTCAAATTTCTTAGCCAATCGCATGATTAGGTCCTGTCAACCTATTGTGATCAAGTATGCTTGCAAGGATATTGGATGGTGGTGGTTGTTTTGTGCTCATTTTTATCAGAAAATTAATTGCAGAAAATAACTAGATTAATTAGTAAATGTATCATGTAATTAACCAAATATGATTATGGTCTTTTAATCAAATTGGTCCTCCCACTAACTTAGCGAATCCTACACTTCCAAAGTAGAAAACGGAAATCCTAGTTGGATGGATTTCTAGTGGGTGATTGAATTCTTATAATTCTATTGATCATCCTCAGGTACATCCATTATTGGAATTACAATAAACTATAAGTGAGCAACTCTTTGCCCATCACATCTCATGTGAGGTTCAATCCTTTACCTAGCCCCTAATGCTCAAAATCTCAGGTACATCCATTATTGACTTATCTTGCATTAGTTAAGTTGATCCCATTGAGCCAGTAATTATACAAATAATTTTAATGTCCTCAGGTACATCCAATATTGGCCACTAAACCATTTACATATTTACAACATCTCATGCTTAACAATTATTCTTAAGAAAATCTCTTAAATTAATTGCATCTTATGCAACTATTTAAAATTTCTTAAAATAATTGCCCCAATGGAGGGCCTATGTTATAATTACTTTAATTATATCATTTCTAACTTAATCATTTGTTTGGAAGATTTTATGGTCATTCTATTTACTATTAAGGTCTCACTTTGCACATTATCCATTTAGCATGCATATATCATATAATTGCATACATTCCCATACATCTCATGCATTCATGGATAAGCAATAAATATGGTATGATCATGGACTTTCTAAGGGATTCAATTCTGAGCCACCAAGAATTGAATCAGGGCATTCCTAGGTGCATTTCATTCATTCATTTTACAAGAGTTGCTGAAGGAGTACATAATCAACACTTGATCTTGAATTCCTCCCACTGGTCCCACCAATGCTCTTGACCTCCTTGAACTTCTTGCAATCCAATATTACATAGTAATCCTTGGCATACCAAGGCGAATTTACAAGAACTTAAATAAATGAAATTACAACCCAAAAATTATTACAAACTTAATAATACATGCCCAAAATAAATTAAAATAAATTAATTAATTTACAATCCCAAAGAAACATAAAAGAAATAAATCCAATCACATTGGTCTTTTATAGTCCATGATCATCCATCATGCATATCACTATTTAACAATTAAATAAAACATACATACTTAAATTAAATTGAATATCTCATATTCAACTTAAAAATTCAGATTTGAATATGATTCAAATAAATTTAAAAATTCAGATTTGAATCTCATTCAAACAAATTTAAAAATTCAGATTTGAATCACATTCAAACAACTTCAAAAATTCAGATTTGAATCACATTCAAACATTTTTTAAAAAATCAGATTTGAATCACATTCAAATATTTTTTAAAAAATCAGATCTGAATTTTATTGAATCAATTTTAAAAAATCAGATTTAAATATGATTCAAATAATTTTAAAAATTCAGATTTGAATCACATTCAAACAACTTTTAAAATTCAGATTTGAATCACATTCAAACAATTTTTAAAAATCTGATTTGAATCATAATTTAATTGTGTGATTAAAACAACTAATTAAACACTTTAATTAGTCAAAGAATAGGCCTTAGATCATACAACAATTGCAGAATTAAAAGCCAAACCTTGAACCACCCAAGGAACCATTGTTGCCGCCACCAATGGTGGCTTCACCATGTATGCCGCCACACCTCATGATCCAACCAGCAATGAATCTCTTGATCTCATGATCAAACACACAATTAAATTATATAATCAACAATCAAAATGGCAAATAAACCAGGCAGCTCTGATACCAATTGAAGGAACGGAAGCGTGAAAAATACAAGATTATACCATTGAATTCAAAAATTTTCACCTAGGGTCACATGCACCATGCAAGATTTATTTTTATCTATTTGATTTCAATGATAAACAACATATTAAAACTCTTTTAATATGTTTTTGGATCTGTATTTGCCATTTAAGATTTTAAAATTAATCAGATTAATTTTAGAACCCTAGATTAAATCAAGAACGATTACACTAACCTCTTGATGCACTGCAGCGTGTCTGCGCCTTTGAGATTCGTCTTCAAGACACCAGATGTTGTCCCTCTAGCTTGTCCACACCAAGAACACCTATGGCAGCCCTTGAACAGCTTCTAAAGCCTTTTCTATTAATTAGAAATTCAAGTTCTGCCTTTTAAGAGATTAGAGATGTAAACAGGACACTAGAAATAATTTCTAGTGTTCTTAATTCAAGAGATTGATGGCTAATCTCTTTGAATTGATAAGAGATGAAGAAGAAGAGATAAAAACCCTCAAAGTGGCGTGACAAAGGAGTGTGGCTGCTGGTTGTGTTTTATTTTCTCATAACAACACTTAAATAGCTAGGTTAACACATTAAACCCTTGCCACATGTCACCCTTTGATTAGCTCTAGGTTTAAGTGACCCAATCACATTGTGCCAAGTGTCAAACCTATATTTAATCTTGATTTTAATCATCTTACATGATTAAAAAGCATTTGGCAAGCTTATGTGTAATCCCATGTGTCACCATCTCATGGTGCCACGTGTCACACTGTGAAATGACCAAACTACCCATGTGTCTTACTTTTGAGTTCTTAACCCAAAATAATTATTTTCTTCTTCTAATTAATTTATATCAAATATAAATTAATTAATTAATCTCTATTAATTAATTTCTCATCAATTAAATTCATATTTAAACACTTTAAATATAAATTTAATTTATACTACACATCCAATAATCTAGATTTGGTTTCAAGTCATGCTAGGGACTTTGCAATTTAATTGCAAACCAAACCTATTTAATTAATCAATTAAACTCTTTAATTAATTAATTAAATCATATTTAAATAGGTGATAACTTGTGTATGTGTGTGACTTACTAGGCTCATCACTAATTGGCAATGAGACATGATATCAACTCTTAATATCATTAGAACTCTTTCTTACCATAAATGATTTCTCTAAATCATTTTGTGAACCTCATAGACCATGGTTAACACCTAGCATAGCATGCCATGGCCACCCAATTAGTAATAAGGTTTACCTTAAATGAACCTATAATCATATGTTACCATGCACTAGAATCTCTCTGTTACAAAATCCCAACTAAAGCTGGAGTCATGGTTTATGTCAAACTCCATTTGCTATGAATATTATGTTCTCTTTTCTCATCAGAAACTCTTTTCTGAATAAATCTATCTGTCCTGGCCAGGAACTTGAAACATCAAGAACAATTAAATGAACATAGGATTTTATCTCTATTTACTTAGAGGAACAGATTCCATCTTGATCAACACCTACCTCCATATATAACTAGTAGGAGCCAACACATGCCCATATACCCATACACAGTACAAGTATGAAAGCAGTATCAAACTCAAACTACCTATATACAAGATAACTGTGCTATCTTAGGTCTAAAGATTATATGCACTGATATGATTTATGACAAAACATTGACAAGAGTAAACTCCATGTGCTTGTCATAAGTGTCACTGGTTCGGCCTACTTATCATTTATAAGTGCCTATCATGTTTGTTATATGGCATGAGACTCACCATTCCATCTTATTTATATCTCATATAAATAACTTGGGAACAAACATGAATACAATCTTTCTGGATAAGTCATGTCCTTATTATGAAGTATCCTCGATTGTGAACCTATTTATGATACTTTGTGCTAGAAATATTGGCACTCATATTCTTAACAACTTAAGAATAATATTTCTAACAAAATATCAATGGACCTTTTCTATTACACATAAATATATTATGTAAACAGAAAAGTGGAAATGCCATTTATTAATAAAATATGTACAAGATACATACTAAATGATATGCTCTAGGGCATACTACTAACACAATGATGAATAGTGACACCAAAAATTTGAAATTCACAAATTGAAGAATTTAAAAGTTTCAAATGCCCTAGTATACCTAACAAGATTGGTTTGGATAGTTTGGCATGCCAATAGGGTTCAGTTAGCAGTACTGCACATGGCAATATGCCATTCCGTGATTTCATGGCTTTTAGCCATTCTGACTTTATATTGAGACTTGGCCTTGTGCCTGATATTATTTACAGCTTATTAGCCGCTTACATTGCCGGAGATGCATATGTGACCGATGGTGTGACGGCCCGAGGTACTAGGTACCCAGTGTCAGTTTACCCGTTATCCAGTCCAGTCGTCTAGTGTAGGTTACTTGAGGCAACAAAATGAATAAAAGTGAACAAAGTAAATGATATACAAATACCAAACAAATAAAGCATATACATTCACTACACATTTAATTTCTTGCTATTTTCTTTTATTATATTATTGCACCACTAAGCATTATTGCTTAGCGCGTTGCTTTTGCCACGCAGCGTGAGTCTGAGACCCCGATCGTGAGCCCGGTAGACCACGGTGGGTGAGTCCATCCGTGATTACGCTCGATGTCCGTGTCACCTCGTCACCTGCAGTGCATTGGTAGGACACTAGATGTCATTTTGTCATTTTGTAATTAAATTTTTATTTCTCATATGTATTTGGGATTTATGTAATGTATTTTGAGCTTTATGTAAATAATAAAGATTTATGGTCATGTATGGTATTAATTTGAGTATTTAATGGTTGTTTATATATGAGAACCCTGAGAAAGGGATGTTTTGAGCAATGAAAAGGTTGTTGAGACCTGAAATTGAAAAATTGTTGAGATCTTGATATTGAGTTTTGTGATGATATTGGAGTTGAGAATGAATGAAATTGTATATTGGAAGTGTTTTTAACAGGTTCCGAAGAACTGTTTTCTCCATTTTTAGCCGGTACTCATGGATTTTCCTTAAAATCTTTGGAACCTCAAATGAATAATACTTTTGATAAATGGTTAAAATAAATCATATTTCATAAATTAACTTCAAAAGCATGACACAAATTAAGTAAGATATATTAGAGTGTGCCAGTATACCGTGTGGCATTACTTATTAGGGTATCTTGTACGAGTAAGGGTGTCACATTTAGTGGTATCGAGCACGGTTTAGGCGTTCGGTCCTAGATTGAGTCCATACCATGCATTGCATTTGTAAGAGTCGAGGTGACACTAACGCAGATCTGTTTATCTTTCTTATTTTGAATAGGATATGGATCCTTCATCTCGAGAGCCGTTGAGGAGGAAGTGGAGAGTCATGCTCCACTGTGCAGTGAGGCTGGGGCATGAGAGAATCTGCTCCGCCCGGCTCAAGCGAGCACCTTTCGGCCTCCACGAGCCATGTTCCAACAAATGGCCGACTTCTTTAGACAAATGGCCGGGGTAATGCCAGCACCACCACCACCACCACCAGCTCCACAGCAGAAATCACACCTGGAAAGGCTAAGGAAGTTTGGAGCTGTGGACTTCTATGGCAAGAGAGAAGATGACTCTGTTGCAGCCGAGAATTGGTTGAACAGAACAGGCAGAGTACTAAAACAACTCCACTGTACTCCAGAGCAAAACCTGGAAGCTGCCATCTCTTTACTGCAAGATGATACATATGAGTAGTGGGACACCGTGTCCAGTGAAGTGCAGCCAGAAGCTGTAACTTGGGACTTCTTTCTCTCTGAGTTCAAGAAGAAATATGTGGGTACTGTATACCTGGAAGAGAGAAGAAGAGAATTTATTAACCTGAGGCAGAGACAATTGTCAGTGGCTGAGTATGAGAAGGAATTTGTAAGATTGAGCCGCTATGGAAGGGAGATAGTCCCAAATGAAGCTGAAAGATGCAAGAGATTTGAAGAGGGACTAAATGACAACATCAAGATCCAGCTCACTGCCTTGGGAATCACAGAATTTACCAAGTTAGTGGAAGCTGCAATAAAGGTGGAAAAAGTAAGAATTAGTGAACAGACCAGAAGGGATAGACAGCAGAAGAGGGGACCAGGTCAGTCTAGTTCCGCTCCTGGATTTGGGAAGAAGTTTAAGGGTCCTCCTGCACAGAGTTCGGGTCAGCCACAGGGTCAGGGTCAGTCTCAGGGGCCCAGGCCACAGTTCACCCCTAGGAGAGGTCAGTCCACACCATCAGTGGGCAGCTCTCCAGGGATGGGGTTCAGGGGACCAGCCCCAGCATCTTCTGCATGTCCACACTGTCAGAAATGGCATAAGGGGGAGTGTTGGAGAGTGACTGGTGCTTGCTTGAGGTGTGGGTCAGCAGAGCATCGATTGAAGAAGCGTCACGCAGAACTACTACTGTTGCTCCAACAAGCGCATGGACACGCTCCTGCACCACCAAGGGGTAGAAGGTCTGGTAAATCCGAAGCTGTGGGACCATCTCAGAGGCCTGCATCTGAGCCAGCAGAGAGGCCAGATAACAGACCACCTGCCAGAAATTATGCCTTGAGAGCTCAGGAGGAGCAAGATGCCCCGGACGTCATCAGGGGTACGTTCTCCCTCTACAATACTCCTGTGCATGCATTGGTGGATCCAGGATCCACTCATTCCTACTTTTGCATCAACCTACCCATAGAAAGGGGGATACTAGTAGGGGAGAGTGACCAAGACATTCTGGTCACTAATCCATTGGGCCACAGTGTAGTGGTGAACAAGGTATACAAGGGTTGCCCGTTAAGGATTCAAGGGTATGAATTCTTGGCAGACCTGATTGAGTTGCCTTTCCATGAGTTTGACGTGATTTTGGGAATGGACTGGTTATCACGTCATCAGGTAATAGTTGATTGCAAATTGAAGAGAATTTCTTTGAAAACTCCTGAGGGTAATGAGATCACTGTTGTGGGTGAAAGGACAGATTTCCTGTCCAATGTCATCTCAGCCACAGTTGCAAGAAGAATGATGAGAAAAGGCTGTGAAGCCTACCTAGCACATGTGGTGGATACTAAGCAGGCTAAGCCAAACTTGAGTGACATACCCACAGTAAGAGACTTCCCAGAGGTATTTCCTGAAGAGTTGCCTGGTTTGCCACCAGAAAGGGAAGTTGAATTTGCTATTGAGACACTGCCGGGTACAACACCCATTTCCATTGCTCCTTATAGGATGGCACCCACTGAATTGAGAGAGTTGAAAACTTCGATTGCAAGGATTCTTTGGATAAGGGGTTCATACGCCTGATGTGTCACCATGGGGAGCTCAGGTCTGTTTGTGAAAAAGAAGGATGGGACTTTGAGGCTATGCATTGATTCTGCGATTGAATAAAGTGATTGTGAAGAACAAATATCCGTTGCCTAGAATTGATGATCTGTTTGATCGGTTGAAGAAGCGAGTATTTTCTAAGATTGATCTCAGATCAGGATATCATCAGTTGAGGGTGAAAGATGTAGATGTGCCCAAGATTGCGTTCAGGACCCGGTATGGGCATTATGAGTTCCTGGTGATGCCCTTTGGCCTAACAAATGCACCAGCGGTATTTATGGACCTTATGAACCGTATCTTCCATCCATACCTAGATCGGTTCGTAGTGGTCTTTATTGATGATATTTTGGTGTATTCCAAGACCAATGAAGAACATGATGAGCATTTGAGGATTGTTTTGCAAACCCTGAAGGAAAAGAAGCTGTATGCTAAGTTGTCCAAGTGTGACTTTTGGCTGAATGAGATTGCATTCCTTGGACACATAGTGTCAGCTGATGGGATTAGGGTGGATCCTAAGAAAATAGAAGCAGTGATGGAATGGAAGCCTCCCAGGAATACAACTGAGGTCAGAAGCTTCTTGGGGCTAGCTGGGTATTACAGAAGATTTGTGAAGGGATTTTCCCTAATAGCTGCTCCAATGACCAAGTTGTTACACAAGAATGTCAGATTTGACTGGAATGACAAGTGTCAGACCAGTTTTGAGAAATTGAAGGCTATGTTGACAGAGGCACCAGTGTTAACACAGCCAGTGTCCGGAAAGGACTTTGTGGTCTATAGTGATGCCTCACATAATGGGTTAGGGTGTGTATTGATGTAAGAGGGGAAAGTGATCGCCTATGCTTCCAGACAGCTAAGGCCACATGAACAGAATTACCCTACCCATGATCTAGAGCTTGCAGCAATTATCTTATGCTTGAAGATATGGAGGCATTACTTGTATGGGAAAATTGTTACATTTACACGGACCACAAAGCACAAATACTTGCCAACCTGGAAGGAGCTCAACCTTAGAGCGAGGCGATGGATTGAGTTCCTGAAGGATTATGATTGTGTAATTGACTACCATCCTGGGAAGGCAAATGTAGTTGCTGATGCTTTGAGCAGAAAATCCATCACAGCTCTGAGATCATTGAATACCCGTCTAACTTTGATTCGAGATGGAGCTATTTTGGCTGAATTGCAAGTGAGGCCAAACCTGTTACAATAGATTTTAGATGGGCAGAAGGTAGATGAGAAGCTAACGGCCATTATGAGTAAAATCCTAGAAGTAAAAGCAGCTGACTATGAGGTGAAAGCGCAGGTGTATGCACTACAAAGGAAGACTGTGTGTACCGGATAACGGGAATTGAAAGCCGGTATTCTAAAAGAGGCACACACTAGTGTATATGCTATGCACCTGTGAAGTACAAAGATGTATCATGACACGAAGCTTGATATTGGTGGCCTGGTATGAAGAGGGACATAGCTGACTATGTGACTAAATGCTTGACATGTCAGCAAGTCAAGGCAGAACATCAAGTTCCATCGGGTTTGCTACAGCCTATACGCATACCTGAATGGAAATGGGATCGGGTCACCATGGATTTTGTAAGTGGCCTACCTCTCACCCGGAAGAAGCATGATGCAGCATGGGTAATAGTGGATAGATTGACCAAGTCAGCACACTTTCTGCCAGTTAGGACTGACTACTCACTAGAGAGGTTAGCAGAATTGTATATCAGTGAGATAGTTAGACTGCATGGAATTCCACTTTCCATCATATCTGATCGAGACCCAAGGTTTACATCGAGATTCTAGAAGAAGTTGCATGAATCCTTGGGTACACCACTCCATTTCAGCATAGCTTTCCATCCTCAGACGGATGGGCAATCCGAAAGACTAATCCAGGTAAACAATTGAACCAATTGAATTAGTACAAATAATGAATTAAAATGATAACAATAACATGAAATATATGTCAGGTCCTTGAGGATATGCTGAGGAGTTGTGTCATTGAGTTTGAGGGAAGTTGGGATAGATACCTCCCACTGGCAGAATTTGCATACAACAATAGCTATCAAGCTAGCATCCAAATGGCCCCGTATGAAGCATTATATGGGAGGAAATGTAGAACTCCAGTGTGCTGGACTGAATTGGGCGAAGACAAACTGGTAGGGCCGGACCTGGTGAAACAGGCTGAGGAGAAGGTAAAATCAATCAAAGCCAACTTAAAAGTTACCTCAGACAGACATAAATCTTATGCCGACCTGAAGAGGAAAGAAATAGAATATGGGGTTGGCGACAAAGTGTTCCTCAAGGTGTCACCATGGAAGAAAGTGTTGAGGTTTGGAAGGAAAGGTAAGTTAAGCCCTAGGTTCATTGGCCCATATGAAGTCATTGAACGTGTGGGTCCAGTGGCCTATAGGCTAGCTTTACCACCAGAGCTGGACAAGATCCACAATGTGTTCCACGTGTCTATGCTCAGAAGATACCGCTCAGATCCTTCACATGTCATCTCCAGAGAAGAAATTGAAATACAGCCGGATTTGACATACGAAGAAGAACCTCTACGGATCTTGGCTCGGGAAGTGAAAGAGTTGAGAAACAAGCAAATTCCATTGGTGAAAATGCTATGGAGGCACCATAACACCGAGGAGGCAACTTGGGAAAGTGAAGAGACGATGAGGCAACAGTTCCCTCAACTGTTTGCATCAGGTAAATTTTGAGGACGAAATTTAAATTAGAGGGGAAGAGTTGTAACACCCTCCCGATAACCACTTCGTACATCCTACTGTTCCGGTGATCAGTCGGTCGGATGACTAGAATATCCGGAAAAATATTTAAACTAAAGTCAGGAACCATAATTAACTCAAATATATATAAGAAAAATTTAGTAAAAATTTTAGAAATAAAATACAACCAAGTCAAACGAGCCAGTGCCCTAGCGATGGGTAACCAGAGGGAAGTTGCGGTTCTCGCAACGAGGAGCCCTAGACCCAGGGGAAAAATTATAAAATAATTTTTGGGACTCCAGAGAAGGGTTATTGAGGTTCCCATGGCATTAGAATGCCAAGAAAATACCTAGGAAAATTTTTCAATCGGTACAGACAATTTTGACCCGTTAAGCAAAACGGAGGGCATTTTGGTCATTTCGCCTTCAGAGGTGAATTTTGGCCGACTTGTCCAGTTGAGTAAATAATTAATATGACATAAAATATGAATAAATATTACTAGAAATTAAATTGAAAATGAGTAGTGGAGAAAAGAGAAGAAAAATCAATAAAATGCAATTTATGACATCAATGTGATGTCATTTATAATTTTCAGCCAATCACACTTAAGCCATTATTTGACTAACTATTAAAAGAGATAAGAGAAGACCAAATTCAACAAAGAAATCAGCAGCCATCCTTCTCTCCTTAGTGCAGCCGAAACCACTCCTATACACCCTCTATTGATGTGCCATCAAAAGCTTAATTTCTCCTTTGTTTCCACCATAAAATCATAACCTAGCTTCACTAAAATTTGCCCTAGCACCTTGCTAAAGCCTTTGGCAGCTAACAAGAGGAAAGAAAGTGAAGTTTAGGGCTTTGGAAATTCTGCCCAATCAAGGTTAGTGCTACACTTTCATTCTCCTTCTTTTAAATCTTAGTTAGAACATCATTTTGAGCTAAGAAATTTTAAGGAATTGAAGTAAATTATATGTGTCATGGTACCTTCAATTTTCAGCAGCCCTATGAAAGTATGAGGTTGATTGTTTTAATAAATTTAGAGTGGCTAGAAATAATGGTTAAGGTATTAATATACATGGACATTAAACTAAGTATGCTAATTAAGGTTATGAGTAAATTGATTTGGATATTAGGGTTTGGAAAGGTGAAAATGTGACTTGGTTTATTAAACTGTTAAAGAACAATCTAATGGTCAATAAGTGACCATTTGAGGTATGTTGAACACAATTTGGACTGAAAAATGGTATGGCAAAGTCAAGGTATAAACTGCCCTAGGACAGCAGCATAGGGACTAAAAATTCAGTCCCTTTGAACTGCCATAACTTGGGCTGTGTTAGTCCAATTGAAGTTTGGCCAATTGGATATGAAACTAGGCTTATAATGGCACATTTTTGCTGAAGAAACCATGCCCAAAAGACCAAAGCAAGAGGACCAAAACTTGGCCCCAATCCGGATACCCTGCAGCTGGTTCTGCAGAATTGATCAAATGAACAGTAACTGTTCAACTGTTCATTTGGCCATAACTCACTGTAGATTTGGTCAATTGACCTGAAATTTTTACAGCAACAAGTTAAGACATAGAAAAACAACTTTCATGAAGGAACCTACCCCAAATTATGGCCAGAACCTAACCCAAATGGCTATGGCAGTCACTGTTCATGCTACTGTAGATATGGTATTTTCTGCAGAATGCAAATCCGGCCAGCCTGGGTTTTTAGGTCATATCTGGAGCTAAAAAACTCCAAATGGAGTGATTCAAAAAAGGAAATTCAACTAGACAAAATAAGGAACAACTTTCATGTTTTACATTTCTTCAAATTCCCACAGTAACAGTGTCCAATGGAACAGTGAAGTTGACTCACCAAAACTGAAAATTCTGCTTGTGTGGGTTTACACTTTGAAATGGTATTAACACTTAATGCCAACAAGTTTTAAACACCAAATGTGGTATGTTGGGAGTGCCAAAGTCAATGTACACATTTTTATTCTAAAAGTCAACATTTTTTGTTGACCAATGATGAATAGTGACACCAAAAATTTGAAATTCACAAATTGAAGAATTTAAAAGTTTCAAATGCCCTAGTATACCTAACAATATTGGTTTGGATAGTTTGGCATGCTAATAGGGTTCAGTTAGCAGTACTGCACATGGCAATATGTCATTCCGTGATTTCATGGCTTTTAGCCATTCTGACTTTATATTGAGACTTGGCCTTGTGCCTGATATTATTCTGACTTGTTGTTACATTTGCCTGGGAGATGCATATGTGACCGATGGTGTGACGGCTCGAGGTACTAGGTACCCAGTGCCAGTTTACCCGTTATCCAGTCCAGTCGTCTAGTGTAGGTTACTTGGGGCAACAAAATGAATAAAAGTGAACAAAGTAAATGATATACAAGTACCAAACAAATAAAGCATATACATTCACTACACATTTAATTTCTTGCTATTTTCTTTTATTATATTATTGCACCACTAAGCATTATTGCTTAGCGCGTTGCTTTTGCCACACGTAGGTACTGGAGACCCCGATCGTGAGCCCAGTAGACCACAGACTGGGTGAGTCCATCCGACAGTTCTGCTCAGTGTCCGTGTCACCTCATCACCTGCAGTGCATTGGTAGGACACTAGATGTCATTTTGTCATTTTGTAATTAAATTTTTATTTCTCATATGTATTTGGGATTTATGTAATGTATTTTGAGCTTTATGTAAATAATAAAGATTTATGGTCATGTATGGTATTAATTTGAGTATTTAATGGTTGTTTATATATGAGAACCCTGAGAAAGGGATGTTTTGAGCAATGAAAAGGTTGTTGAGACCTGAAATTGAAAAATTGTTGAGATCTTGATATTGAGTTTTGTGATGATATTGGAGTTGAGAATGAATGAAATTGTATATTGGAAGTGTTTTTAACAGGTTCCGAAGAACTGTTTTCTCCATTTTTAGCCGGTACTCCGCCGGATTTTCTTTAAAATCTTCGGAACCTCAAATGAATAATACTTTTGATAAATGGTTAAAATAAATCATATTTCATAAATTAACTTCAAAAGCATGACACAAATTAAGTAAGATATATTAGAGTGTGCCAGTACACCGTGTGGCATTACTTATTCGGGTATACTGTACACGAGTAAGGGGTGTCACAAGTCTGGTCTAATTCCATGATTAGAGATGAAGGGGGGGGGGGGGGGGGGGAACTTGCTTAGATTTGAAAGATTTTTGCATGTGAATAACTAACAATTTTCTTTTTTGTTTCTTCAAGTTGATGGAGAAATTGTAAATTACCAATGCTTTGGAGATTTAATTAGAGTTGAATCAAGAGCAGAAACTAGTATTGTGCTTTTTTTTTAAGGCTATGTATGTACATCAAACCTATTCCATTTGAAAATCTTTTTGAATTGTTTAAGAATTGCGGAAACATTCTCAACGTGAACTAGAGAAAATAAAGAAAGGAAAAACAATTAAAAAAAAATTCTAATGAAGTCAACAAAATTCATTGTTTGTTTTGCAATCAAATAGAATTTGAAAATTGAGAAAGACCCTACAAACGTATACAAATTTCTTGCATAACAACCCAAATAGAATTTTCAAAATGGGTCTTGTGACATCCCTTACGTGTTTATAGTGTAGCCGAGCAAGATATGCCACACAGTGTATCGGAACACCATATTTTATCTCAATCATTTTTATCATTCCTTAATTTATTTCTTCATAGATATGAAGTGTAATTTGTAAAATTTAACTCATTTAAGTCATTTATTGAAATTATAAATTCATTTGAGGTTCCGAAAATTTTATAAAAAATTCGACAGAGTACCGGCTAAAAATGGATAAAACAGTTCTTCGGAACCTGTGAAAACAGGTCCAATACATTTCCAATCATTCTCAAACTCCATTTGTATCAACATAATCTCAATATTCTCAATCATTTCTCACAACTTCTTCTATTTGACATTCATTCATTTCTCATGATAATCATATTCAAATCATCAATAAATACTAAATTTTCATTTATAAACATAAATTACAAATATTTGCATTAATACTAAAATATATTACATGAGTTTCTATTTATACATGAGAAAATAAAAGTTTAATTACAAAATACAAACAGTACAAAATACCAAAATGGGACCTAGTGTCCTACCAATGCACTGTAGTTGTGAGGTGACACAGATACTATGTAGATTTGTATACAAGTCTCACCCAGTTTGTGATCTGCAGGGCTCGTTGGCCAAATCTTTAGTACCTACACGTTGCAAAAGCGACGTGCTAAGCATAAAGCTTAGTGGTGCCAATAATAAAAGAAAATATAATATACAAATAAAAGTAAAAATTTCCTAATTATTGTGCCTATAAGAAATAAAAAAATTACTAACTTAATGTTTAGTCGAAGGCTAATTACATTTTATGATATTATATTTTTCTAGCATTTTATTAATCGTTTTCTTGATGATTTTGAGCCTCTTTTTATTGTTGTAATCATTCTTATTCTTTATCTTGATATTTAATTTTCTTACTTTCTTTAATAATCAATTCAATTACATTTATACTTTTCCATGCCTAAATAACCTATACAAATTGACCGGACTGAATAAATGGGTAAACTAGCACTGGGTACCAGGTACCTCGGGTCGTCACACCATCGGTCACAATGTGTCTCCCGGTGTGCAGACAGAATAGCTAATAAGCCATAAAAGCAATAAGGTATAAAGCCAAGTATAACATCATAATCAGTATAGCAATAGGCTATCATATAACAGAATGGCATGGAGCCATACATTATATGCAGTACTGCTATCAGAACCCTATTGGCATGCCAACCTATCCAAACCAATCACATTAGGCCTACTAGGGCATATTACAAAGTTATTTCTTAAATATTTATACTTAATATGTAAGGTTACTATTCATTTAGTCATTTAAGTCAAAATATTAACTTTTTCATATATAATAGTTACATGAGTTTTAATCACATAGATTTATCATATTTTGATTCCTAAAATTGTTGGCATTAGTTGCCAATCCATTCTTCTAACCAATGAAAAATAAATCAGAAATTTCAGTTTTTGGTGCTAGAGTTCATTGTTCCATTAGGCTATTCTACAGTGAGAATTTGGCCAAATGTTCCTCATCAAAGTTGTTTCTTATTGTGTCTAGTTACATTTTCTTTTTTAAATCACTCCATTTGGAGTTTTGTAGCTCAAGTTATGGCATGAACACCATAACTAGCTGGATTACAATTTTTCCAGAATTTCTGGGCAGAATCAATTCTGCAGTTTTTGTACACTGACTATAGGTCAGTTTTTGAACATGTTATGGTCAAAATTTGAGTTTGTTTTCTTCATGAAAGTTGTAGGTCTATGTCTCAGCTTTCTACGGGTAAAAATTTAGGTCAATTGGACCTTTCTACACTGAGTTATGACCAAATAAATGAACTCTGTTCATTTGGTCATTTTCCAGGGACTGCATATTGGTCACCCAAATTAAGTCAATTTTTAGGGCCACTTAGGTTGGTTTTTTAGGTAGGATTCCTTCGCCAAAATTGTGGCATTATGTATCTAGTTTCACCTCCAATTGGCCTTGCACCAATTGGAGCTATACAAGTTCAGTTAAGGCTCTCCAAACACATTGGAGTCCAAGAGTCCAGACTGCAGCACACAAGGCAGCCTCCTCTTTCCAAATCCAATGACTCAATTCACTTTATAGTAAGTTTAAAACTTACCAAATGGTCACTAACTAACCATTAAAATGTTCCTACACCATTATAGGAGCAAAACCTCACTTTGCTCAAAACCCTAAGTTCTCAATTTCTCAAATCTTGCATTATACATACAACTAAAGTTTTTATCTCACTTATATATATCAAGGGACATCCCTACATCATTTTAAGTCCACCAAAAACCATCATACTCATAGAAGTTCATGGCTGCCAAAATTTAAAGAAACCCTAACATGTATAGTTTGCTTCAATTTTTTTTTTTTTTCATTTCATTACTTAATTTGTTGTTCTAACAAGAAATAAAGGTGTAAGAGAGAAAATAAGGCACTAACCTTGTGTGCAGAATTTTCACTTAGCTAACTTCAATCTTTCCTTCACTTTCTAACTTTTTCTTGGCAGCCAAACACTTTCCCAAGAGGTGTAGACAAGTTTTAATGAAAGATGCTTAGGGTTTAGTAGTGAGAACTCATGGGAATGGAAGAAAGAGATGAAAAAACACCCATGGAGGTTGAGAGAAAAGTGTGCCGGCTGAATGGGGAAGATGAGTGCAAAATTGTGTTCTAATTTTACTCAATTTTATCTCTTTTAATTAGGTTTATAAGTAGGTGTCACAATGGGATTGGATGGAAGCGTATTAATGACATCATAGTGATGTCAAAATTCCTATTTAATTCATTTTCTTTCTTTTTTCTTTTCTACTCATTTTCAATTCAATTTTTAACAATATTTATTCACATTTTATGTCATAATAATTATTTACTTAACTGGATAAGTCGGTCAAAAATCATCTCTGAAGACGAAATGACCAAAATGCCATCCATTTGGCTTATTGAGCAAAAATCGTCTGTACCGATCGAAAAAATTTTCTAAGCCTTTTCTTGGCATTTTAATGCCATAAAAACCTCAATTACTCTTCTCTGAAGTCCCAAAAATTATTTTATGAATTTTCTCCCGGGTTTAGGGCTCCTAGTTGCGAGGACCGCAACTTCCCACTGAGTTAGCACTGGCTCATTTAACTTAGTTGTATTTTATTTCTAAAATTTTTTCTACATTTTTCTTGTTAATATTTTAGTTAATTATGACTCCTCACTTTAGTCTAAATATTTTTCCAGACGTTCTAGCTGTCCGAACTGACACCGGTTACTGGAACAGTAGAATATGCGGAATTGCTACAGTGAGGGTGTTACAGGTCTTTCCCTTTTATATATTTTTTTATTGTTTACTTTTTATAAAAATATTATTTTTATTTATTAGGAGGAAAAAAAAACGGAATATCATTTGAACGTTTATCTAATTAATAATAAAAACTCTTGCCTATTAATAACTTAATTATTTCTAACTCTAATTTTTTTTTTAAATATCAAAACTTCACCTAAAAAAAAAAGTTCGATATAGAATTTTAAAAATTCTTCCAATGGTACTGCCTATCCTTCAAAAATTTAAATCTATTTTCAGTCAGGCCCTAAATGAGAAAAAAGATAGGCCTTCCTTCTGTAATTAATTTAGAAGAATTGCAAATTGCATTTTAATTCATTGCTTTGCTTGGAAGTGAACGATGGTAGGATCAAAATGATATTTATTTTGAACTAAACGAATGGAAAGGCTTCAGAAATTTCAATAACATTAAAAAAAGAAATCACCATTATTAATCTAATAGAATAAATTAATTAATAAAATGACATGTACAAGTGATTCACTAATAATTGGCAGCAAGGCTTGTCATTGGCTGATTCAAATCCCTTTTTTCATTCTCCGCTTTGGCGCAGGAGAACAATCATCCAAGTCTCACGAAGACGACGATGAACTTGATAATGAAAAGGAACGCTCAGGCGAGCACCGCTTATTAGTCACTCTAATTGGCTCATAGTAACTGGAACCTATCAAATGAGGAAAGTTTAATTTGGCTTTTGAGCCCCGCATCTTAGAAGCAGCTCGATCATAAGCTAACGCCGCGTCCTCGGGTGTCTCGTATGTACCAAGCCAAATTCCACCTCCATTTTTCTTCGGATCCCTAATCTCTACTGCATACTTCCCCCACGGCCTCCTCCTTACACCTTTATATTGCCACCCTTTAGAAAGTGCATTTTTGTTACTCACCACCACAACCTCTTCTGGACTAACGATTGACTCCTGAAATTCCAATTCAATGCTCGGCATTGTTGTTTCTGTAAGTGCTGAATCGAGTTGACTTACCGGAGCCCATTCATTGTTGAATTCATGACATATATCACTGTAAGTGATAAAGTCCAGTAGATCGTCAACACTGAAGGGTAAATCATGGGAAAGGGGAGTAGCAAAGCTTGAATCTTCAGAGAAATTTGGTGGCGGAAGAGTGGTTAGGGTTTCAAAATCATCTTCAAGTAGATACTGCTGAATGGATTCCAAGAGAGAAGGCAACGAGGTATTTTGACTAATTTCCCTCAACATTTGCTTAATTATTATGAGGTATAATATGGTATAGGATAGTGGAATATGCAATTGCTTGAGCTTGATGATGATTTACTCTCTCTGTGTGTATATATATATATATAATATGGGTTTGGAGATGGTTCTTTCTCCGAAACTGCGTGGGTCATAATCTATTTTCACGTGGTTTAACGAAATTATTATAACATGCACGCCTATTTTGGTTATTAATCCAATGAAATAAATTATTATGTCCATAAGATGATATATATAAAAACAATTAATCGACATCATTCTCTAATTAATTGTTTTGATAAATATTAATTTAATTAAAAAAAAAAAAACAACAACGAGTCGAAACGCGTCGAAAAAATATATATAATTTGCGAATCAATTAAATTGAATTAACCTTACTGGATTTGAAATTTCTAGACGGTTACGTTACCTGCAACTGTGAAGAAAAAATAATGCATAAAAATTAAAAAACAATTGTAGATTAAACATGTTGATGTACTTTTTTTAGTATAAACACATGTTGATATACTGGGAAAAAGAATCAGATTCTCTTTGTTCACAACAAGAATTTTCCAGAACAGAAACTGAAATTAGAAACGGATTTATATCGGTTTGTAATTTGAAACGGATTTTGAAACGGAAATTAAACAATATGAATCAAATATATTAGAAACCGATTAGCAACGGATTTAAAACCGAAATTAGAAACGGAAAATTATCCGTTTCTAAAGCATGCGCTGAAATTTGGCGGTAAAATAAATGTCAGTTTAGAAATCGCTTAGAAACTGATATCTGAAACCGATTTTGGTCGGTTTCTAAATCTTTACATTTAGAAACTGATTTCTTTCAGTTTCAAATCAGTTTCAAAAGGTGAGTATACTATTTATTGAATTTAAAGACCAAATTAAAAACAGATTTTTGTCGGTTTCAATTTATTTATATTTAGAAACTGATGATTTTCAGTTTCAAAAGTTAAGATATTTTACTTATTGAATTCTAATTCCTTATAATTAGAAACCGATTATAGTCAGTTTCTAATTTCTTATATTTAGAAACCAATTTATTTCGGTTTCAAAAATTAAGGTATTTTGTTTATTGAATTTTAAGTCAAATTAGAAACCGATTTTAGTCGGTTTCTAATTCCTTATCATTAGAAACCGATAGATTTCGGTTTCAAATATTAAGCTATTTTGTTTGTTGAATTTTAAGTCCATATTAGAAACCGATTTTTGTCAGTTTCTAATTCATTGTATTTAGAAACCGATTGCTTTCGGTTTCTAAAGTTAAGGTATTTTACTTATTAAATTTGAAGCTCAAATTAGAAACCGATTTTGGTCAGTTTCTAATTCCTTATATTTAGAAACCAATTTATTTCGGTTTCAAAAATTAAGGTATTTTGTTTATTGAATTTTAAGTCAAATTAGAAATCGATTTTATTCGGTTTCTAATTCCTTATAATTAGAAACCGATTTATTTCGGTTTCAAATATTAAGCTATTTTGTTTGTTGAATATTAAGTCCATATTAGAAACCGATTTTTTTCGGTTTCTAATTCATCGTATTTAGAAACCGATTACTTTCGGTTTCTAAAGTTAAGGTATTTTACTTACTAAATTTGAAGCTCAAATTAGAAACCGATTTTGGTCAGTTTCTAATTCCTTATATTTAGAAACCAATATATTTCGATTTCTAAAATTAATATTTTACTTATTAAATTTGAAAGCCAAATTAGAAACCAACTTTGATCGGTTTCTAATTTCTTATATTTAGAAACTGATTGCTTTCGGTTTCAAAAGTTAGGATATTTACTTAATTCTAATATAATTTGTCATTTAATTTTATAATTTGAGTTTAATTTTTAACTTTACTTAATCTTATTTTTAATTGAATTTTAATTTTTATTTTAATTCCACTTTTATTTCAACTTTATAATTTCGATTTAATTTTAATTAAAAAAAAATGAAAAACGCAAAAGTTAATCTTAACCTTTAATTTTAGACTATTAAATCATAAAGCAATAAAAATTTCCAAATTAATCTAAACCTTTTCTTTTTATAAGTCTTTATTTTTATTTTTGTATAAGCTAATTAATAATATAAAAGTTAATATATTTTAAATAAAAATAAAATATTTCAATTATAATTAAATAAAATTAATATTAAATATTTGTTAGCCCTAGCCACACATCGACAGTCCTCCCTTCCATCATTCATCCAGTTCTCCACTTCTTCTCCAATAGCTGTTCGGCCGCTTCTCTTCGGCCATTTCTACGGTGTTTCTTCGGTCGCTTCCCTTCCATCATTCATCCAGTTCTCCACTTCTTCTCCAATAGCTGTTCGGCCGCTTCTCTTCGGCCATTTCGGTCGCTTCTTCTTCGGTCTCATCAATCTCAACACAGAATCGTTCTCAGCAATCTAGCTCATTCTTAACAGATTTGGCTCGTTCTCAGCAGATCCAGAACTAAGGTGAGTTTATCTTGCTGCAAACTTATTTTTTTCATTTACTATGCATTTTGCACATTAGTGGGATTGAACAATTGCAGATGGAATGTGGGTTCATTACATGGTGTCATCTCTGAAGATCATTTCTTAAATTTGTCCAATTTGCTGCATGTACATTGCAAACTGAATAAAAAAAAAAAAAGAGACAGATTTGATGACCCCTTTTGGTGTATATTCAAGTAGAAAATCAATCAGTATAAACTGCAACCTGATATTGATTTTATCAAGTTTCTTTCCACAATGAAATCTTCATTCATTCATGTTGTGTTCTGATGAACTTTGCTGAGGTTCCTCAAAGCCACCCCAAGTTCTGATGCGCTCTTCAGCTTTCAAAGCCTGCATTATTATGTAACTCTGTTAATTCTGCAACAAATGATTGAAAATACTAACAAGAATTTAGGTTCTTGTTGGTGCCATTCAATTCTTAAAACACTTAGGAGACCTTGAAATTTAGTCATTGCCTGTCACCAAGTACTAGCTATAGAACACGATTTCTACATTGGTTAATTTCTCTGATATCTATTATTCAAGAAAGAATTGTAGACTTACTTCTTTGTTCGGTTAGTACTGAGAAGACGAAAGTCAGAATGATTATTTGAAGAACACAACCAGCCAACATTCCTGACCATATGCCCTTAACACCTAGATTTATTTTGTAGCCAAGAACAGCACCAATAGGAAGTCCCACTGCCACCCCTGTAAATGTCAAGAGAAAAACCTTTAGTCACTTGCAGAGGAAAAAGGAGAATGGGTTCATCCCTAGTGCTGTGGATACTGGAGAGTTTAGTTGCAATACCATGGAGCACGGTTGGATGCTATTGAGGAAGATTGTTCTGCCAAAAAGTAACCAAGCTTTGATGCCTCCTTCATGATCTTTGGTTTACAGTCTTGGTTACAGAATCAACTTGTGAATACAACTCCAATTATTGTTGAAGTTAAAGCGGTCACCACCATCGAGAATTTTGCTACTTTAGGATTTCGGCTCCAAGCTCATGTGAAACTCTCACACTGCAAGCAAGTCCAGTTGAATTAAAATACCCAAACCATGGTTCTAAGGTGGATAAAATCATTTTCGCTATATGCTCAGGCGACGAAGCAACTAACCTTATGGTGCATTGAAACCAAGAGCAATCATCGAGCCCACGATTGCGAGTTCATCTGCAATTAAGAAGAAATATGAGATGATAAGTAGAATACGTAAATCACATTTTTAGTGGACTAATTTGATAAATAGGAGCAGAACTCTTACGGATGGAAACGGCATCTCTGCAATTTCTGGATTGTCTAACCATCCCACCATAAGAATCACAAATTGTAAAATACCATAACTCCAAGTCGGCATTGCCAAGAAGAGAAGAAAAGTGAAATCCTGAACATGGATTTTGCAAAAATAAAATTTGAAAACTAACCATAACATTACAGCTGATGCAAGTGAGAGCTTTAGAAAACTGGTTAATGAGCTTTAGAAAACTGATGGAATGTGGGTTCATTACATGGTGTCATCTCTGAAGATCATTTCTTAAATTTGTCCAATTTGAAAGCCTTGTCCAATTTTTTATTCAGTTTCCGGTAAAACCAATTTCCAAATATGCTCAACATAACAGGTTCTTAATTGGTTCTGTAAATATAGGTTGGATTAATTTTTTGCATCATTTGTCTGACTTTGCAAATGTGTATATTTGTATGATTTTGTAAGTTTACACAAAATTACAAAAGACCAATTCATTCAGAATTCAGATTTTGCAATTTGCATGGCTTCTTATTTTCAACAGATGGGTAAATGTGTAATATAAACAAGTCCTCTTCTCTTTTTTTCATTTGTGTCCGTTTGTCTTAATTCAACATTTTGGTATGCTTATGCAGAAGATTAGCCAGCTCTTGGTTCAGATTGCACAAATGAATGAGATGATATCTGCACGCAAGAAGATTCCTGTTACCAGAGTTGGTTGATTAATCAGGAGTTCTGTTTGCAGGTGCTACTAGGTTCCCAACATCTTCCATTTTTATTCACAGAGAGAAAGAAAGGCATGTATGTGTAGCTTTGTATTTAGACGCTTGTCTGTTAAATTGGCGACTGCACCAGTTTTCATTTGCTCATCTTAATTTACTTTTTTCACACACACACCTAGGCCTTTCATAACCCCTTTTTAAGGATTAGGATTTCACTTATGAACCAAACCCTTTGTGGCTTTGTGTTCCGGATGAGATTTTCGTATGCTGTTGGCAACTTTCTTTCAATTGTTTTTGGCCACCTCCCAATAATCTGAGTTTATTTGATCAGCATAATAGCATAAAATAAAATAAATAAAAGCCTTTATTACAAAAATAATTTAGATCTTTGTGCGTTTTGATGGTCTAATTTAAAAATATTGCAGAAGTGATTCTAGCTTAGCACCTGGGCTAATTTCACCAAGTTTGGAGGAAAGAAATCCCATGATATACTAGTATCTGTTGACATTATGTCGTTTGTTGAACTCAATGTTACCCTTTCACTGGTGGAATCTTTACTTACTTTCCCTAACATAGGAGCGTTCTTTGCTGGAAATTTTGGATGATTTTGTAGTTATACGAGTGACAGTATTTTTTTCTTATAGAACTTGGATTGTCATCAGAGCTACTGCACCTATTCGAACGAACTGGAGAAATCTGCAGATATAGAATGAGTGTGATAATTTATGTTAAATCATAAGGCAGTGCACGCTAGAATTTTCAATAGTTTACATTACAAGGAAGAAAATAAGGCTTAGATACACTCACAGAAACATTAGGATTGCTGCCATCTGGTTTCACAATAATAATAATAATAATAATAATAATAATAATAATAATAATAATAATAATAATAATAATAATAATAATAATAATAATAAATTAATCATATTATTATAAAAAAATAAATAAATAATACATATAAAAAAATTATAAAAGCAAAATAAGTTTTTTTAAAAATAAAATAAAAAATTATTTTTATAGTTATTTAGTAGGCTATTAGTTGTGGATGAGTACACTCAAATAGTTCAGATGTAAATTAGCAACCAAACTTATATATTTAATTACAAATAAAAGATTGTATGTTTATTTTATTGCTATACTAATATCTATTTTTTCATGTCCTTTAATTTTAATGATTATTATGTTTTTTAATTTTATACTATTATGCCATATAGTGTAGTTATTTATTTATTTATTTACTTTTGGGTGTTAAATTTTATACAAGAATTTACTGACAGAATTTCTTTTTTTTTTTGGAACTCTGATCTGTCTCACTCTCTTTTGGTCACTATCTCTCGTTATTTTGTCCCTTGCTTTCAGTATCACACAGGTAAGTAATATTTTAATATGGCGTTTTGATTTGTAGATGCATGCATATCAATTTTTTAGGTGATAATTTTTTCTATTGTTGGACACTATTCTAGATTTTCTATATATCTTAATAGTTTCTTTTTTTTTTTTATCAAATTTGTCACATAATAACCTTAGAAAACCCGTCCAATGTCATACTGACAATTCATGTCAGTGGACAATGGATTGTCCTGTTGGACAAATTGGAATTGTATACTCTACATAGGAATAGGATGGATATAAATATGTATTATATATTTGTAGAAATTTCGTAACATCTCTCATTGTTCTCTGGGTGCAGACTTTATGTTGTGCACTTGGAGAACTAATGGGAGATGCTGCCGAAATTTTTACAAATATATGACATGTCATTATCTGTCTGTTATTGGTAGAAATGATACAATTCTAATTGGGTTAGGGCCTTACCTTTCAACGCATGATTGGGGATATGATGTAATTCTGATATCTGACATATCATTACTAATATTCACTTAATTATTACACAGCTATTAGCAAAATGGGATCAGATCGGAGATGGATGTATGCTAGGTTAAAAGATGGCCTATTGACCTCAGAATTCATAGAAGGTATTGAACAATTTATAACATTTGCTAAGCAACATCCAGAGTGGATGGATGGGGATAAACTGAAGTGTCCATGTAATCATCGAAAGTGTCAGAATCGTAATTATGTTGATGAGAATACAATTCGATTACATTTGATGAAGCATGGATTCGTGCCATATTATTATAAATGGATTCTACATGGGGAACCCCGCACAAGTAATATTGATAGTCAAAACATAAATGTTATAATAGCGGAGTCTGTTCAAGAGGTTGATAATAGCACAAGCAATACATATGAGCAAATGGTAATGGATGCAGCAGGTCCTAATTTCTTTCAGGATGTAATGGAGGAGCCTCCAAATCCATCAGCTCAAAAATTGTATGACATGTTACAAGCTGCTAATCAAGAGGTGTGGCCAGGTTGTGAAAGCCATTCACAGCTCTCAGTTGTTGCAAGGATGTTGAACATCAAGGCAGAACATCATTTGTCAGAAAGGTGTTTTGATGACATTTGTCAACTTATGAAAGAGGTGTTACCGGATGAAAATTTAATGACTGAAAACTTTTACAGTACAAAGAAGTTGGTCCAAGCATTGGGCCTACCTGTTGAGAAGATTCATTGTTGTACTAATGGATGTATGTTATATTGGGCTGAAGATAGTGAGTTAATGAATTGCAAATTTTGTGACCATCCACGGTTCAAACGACATAGTCGAGGCTCTTCTAATTTTCAAACCAATGTCCCACATAAGAAAATGTACTACTTTCCTCTCACACAGAGATTGCAAAGATTATATGCTTCGAATGCAACAGCAAAAGAAATGAGATGGCACGCTGAGCATGACCATGAAGATGGGGTAATGCGTCATTGTTCAGATGCAACTACATGGAAGCATTTTAATAAAACACATCCTTCATTTGCTGCTGAGGTTCGGAATGTAAGGCTAGGACTGCAATCGATGGGTTTCAACCATTCGGTCGACCGACAACAATATTCATCTTGGCCAGTCATTGTCACTCCTTACAATTTGCCTCCTTGGTTATGTATGAAGGAAGAGTATATGTTCCTAACGGTAATAGTTCCTGGTCCGAGAAACCCAAAAGACAAATTGGATGTGTACTTACAGCCCCTTATTGCAGAGTTGAAACAGTTGTGGGAAGTTGGAGTTGAGACATATGATGCATCAAAGAAGAATAATTTTAATATGAGGGTTGTGTTATTATGGACAATAAGTGATTTCTCTGCATATTCAATGTTATCCGGCTGGAGCACAGCAGGCAAAACTGCTTGTCCATATTGTAGGGGCGATTCAGATGCATTCACATTGACAAAGGGTGGTAAACAATCATGGTTTGACAATCACCGTAAATTCTTACTAGCTAACCATCCTTTCAGACGGAATAAAATTGCTTTTAGAAAGAACAAGACAGTTACAAAAAGTGCTCCCCCCATTCTATCTGGTGAGGAAATTTTAGAACAAATAGAACATCTAGGATTAATGTGTGTCACAGATATGGGTGCAGATGAGAATAACAGTTGCAAAGCAAAAAACACGGGTTGGAAGAGACGGAGCATTTTTTGGGATTTGCCATATTGGAGTACTAACATGCTTCGCCACAACCTGGATGTCATGCATATAGAGAAAAATGTATTTGAAAATATTTTTAATACTGTGATGAATGTTGAAGGGAAGACGAAGGACAATGCAAAATCAAGGGAAGATTTGAAAGAGTTTTGTCACCGACCTGAGTTAGAGAGGGATATGGCAACAGGAAAGTATCCTAAAGCATGTTACACATTAGACAAACAATCAAAAGCAGTATTGTGTGAATGGCTTAAAAATCTTAGATTCCCAGATGGTTATGTGTCAAACATGGGTAGGTGTATAGACATGCGAAAACTAAAGTTGTTTGGGATGAAAAGCCATGATTGTCATGTCTTTATGCAAAGATTACTCCCAATAGCATTTAGGAATTGCTTCCAAAAATGTGTGGCAAGCATTGACCTAATTGAGAAATTTCTTTAGAGAGTTAAATTCAACAACACTTAGAGAAGAAGCCATGTTACTGACTCAATGAAGAGATTCCTATAATATTATGTAAACTTGAGCGTATATTCCCTCCAAGTTTCTTTGACTCCATGGAACATCTCCCAGTACATTTGGCTTATGAAGCATGGATTGCTGGTCCTGTGCAATATCGGTGGATGTATCCATTTGAGAGGTAACTAGTTTAATGTATTGTTGTATACTATCATTACATGGAGAAATAAAAACTTTATTGTGACTAAATAGTAAATGGTGCAGGTACCTTAGGAAGTTAAAAAATAATGTGAAAAATAAAGCCAAAGTGGAAGGTTCCATATGCAATGCATACTTAGTTGAAGAAGCATCGTCATTCTGCGCTCATTATTTTGAACCCCATGTCAACACAAGGCATCGAAAGGTTCCACGCAATGATGATACAGTCGAACATATGGATGAACATCCAGGGAATCTATCAATTTTCACTCATTCTGGTAGGCCACTAGGAAAAGGAAAGGTTAGATATCTCACAGAACAAGAATTTCAAGCAGCACAAATGTACATCTTGTTGAATTATATAGAAGTAAAACCGTACATTGAGTAAGTTTTTCTAATATTCAATTATTATAATTGTTGCAATGCCATTATTGATTCCAAACATGTAATTAACTATTTTCATTATGTGCAGCATTTTTGTTAATGAGTTACACATGGCCAATCCAAATATCAATGATAAACAAGTTGATGAGAAACTAGAGCGTGAATTTGATAAGTGGTTCAATAAATATGTTCACAATCCCTCCAACAATATATCAAGCCAGTTTTTAAAGGATCTATCAAAGGGTCCATTAAGAAGTGTTATGTGCTACAATAGTTATGTAGTTAATGGTTATAAATTTCACACTAAAGGTTATGGTTCGCATAGGGCAACGATGAACAGTGGGGTATGTATCAAGGGGACTAATTACAGTACTAATGAAAGTGACTACTATGGACAATTAATTGAAGTGCTACGATTGGAGTACCCTGGATTACCTATCAAAAGAACTGTATTGTTTAAATGTGATTGGTTTGATCCAACACCAAATGTGGGAACAAAGATTCATCCAAAATATAAACTTGTGGATATTAATCATAAAAGATCCTTCAATAGGTATGAACCATTTGTTCTTGCTATCCAAGCTGCTCAGGTGAATTATTCCATATATCCAAGCTTAAAACGTGACAAGGATGATTGGTGGGCTGTGTTCAAAATCAAAGCGAGATCTGTTATTGATCTTCCTGAGCAAGTGAATGTCACAACCCCCCCTGCACGGGAAGAACCATTTCAAGAAGATGAAATGGAAGTCCCTTTGATTCAAATTGACGATGATGATGATCAACAACAATATTTGAATGATCAAAACGGTGTACTAGTTGAAATTAATGAAGAGGATGTTGAAGATGAAGAAGAGCTTGAATTGGACTCAGAAAGTGATGAGGAATGCGATGATGTATATGATAGTGATACTAATTAGAATTAGGTATTTCTCTTAATGAATTTATATTTCTAAACTTGAAGTATAAACTCTAACTAATTTCATCTGTATTATGTATCATAAGTTGAATGAAGCTAACTAATTAATACAATTATTTATGCAGGATGCGAGGCAACGGTCGCAGGGGAGGTTTGTTGGGTCATTCACACCAAGGCGATTACTGCGTGGATGAGCCCAATGATCAACTAGACCAATCTACACAGTGGTCACCTCGTGTTCCTTCACGATCCACCGGGAGGTCGACACGGATCCGAGGGGTCTCATCGCTTCAACACAAAGATCGAGCTACACCTCCACCTCCACCGCCACCACCTATTACCCCATCTTACGAGCTCGCAATTGATCAACCTCTGGTCATGAAGGTCATTCAGTTGGGGCAGCACCAATATCATCGATGGATGGCCTATCACTCACTACATTTGGAAGAAAGAAAAGAATAAAGCTCATTAATGGCACGTAAGTATTTAAAATTAATTAACTTTATCTATGATTTGGTATTTCATATCATTAGCAATTGAAGTACCGTGTTTCTACATTTACATAAAATCAATATATTTGCTGTCTTTCTTTTGTACAGGTTACATCCATCTGAGGAATGTGCTAAGAAGATGAAGAATATCTTCAAGGAGAGGATGGACCCAGAGGGGCACTGTTGGAAAACTATCACGCCTGAAACAAAAGAGTTTTACTGGGATGAATTTCAAGTAATAAAATAAGTATTTAAATATAATTAGCTATCAGATAACTAATTTGCATAGTTTATGAAACCTCAAAAAAGAATATTATGAACAAATATCATTTAAGTGATGAGAATTTGTGAATTAATGTAAAAGAATACAATTGAAGTATATTAATGCTTAAATGATCTATATGTACAGCTTGTGTGATATTGAAAATATGTATTGTTGTGAGTTGTTGTAGTTGGGGTGGATGTTATTTATTGTTGAGAATATATGAAGTGTTTTTAACAGGTGCAATTAATACATAATAACTAGGCTGGATTGTCCAAAATTAAGGAGAAATGCTGTCAATTTTTTTCTAAAATATTATCATACTAATAGAACTGTCTTAATTTTTATTTATTTTATACCAGAAATACTTTGATTGGTAAGAGGTGACTCCACTAGTAAAGGAAGCTTGGAGGCGTAAGGCTGTAGAGCGCTATAAGGCCCTAATGTGCAATGTTAGGAAAGAAAAATCCAAGGTCATCGTGCCTAATAGTACAATGCAAAAATGGAAGGAGGCATGGAGTAGCCCAGAGTTTAAAGCCAAGAGCCATCAGTTCACTGCTAACCGTTGTAGTGAGATAGGGGGAGTTGGGGCAGGCATCTCTAGACACACAGGGGTTGGGCCACATGCTACTCACGCAGATAGAATGGTAATGATTTCATATTTACTATAGGATGGTAATGATTTCATATTTACTAGTTTTGTTATTGTCTGTCTACATATTAGTAGCAAATAATCGAACATTATTATAAACATCACTAAAATCATTATATCTTTCAGAAGCCCACTTGGCCAAGACCTTTTCCTTATGAACTTTTCCATAAGACCCACACTAGGAAAGGCACCTCCGATATGGTTGATTCACGAGCGCAATCAATTAAGGTAAGTGAACAAGTATTTTATGTCTTTCAATTATATGAAAAAAATGAATAAGTGAGTTTGTTTATTCAATTGCCAAGAAAAATAAATTTAAAATATGTGTATTGACTTATGCAGGATGCATTTTTGGCGCTTAAGGAGCAGTCGTCTCAACCACAAGAGGGGTGCAATGACCCTCCTATTGTAGATGAGGTCGCACTATATTATCAAGTTGTGGGGGGGAGAAGAAGAACAGGGTTTATGGCATTGGATCTCAAGCATCAATTTTTTACCCTAGCTCATCACATGGATCATCTTCTACTGCATCCTATTGTGCTCAGTCAGAGGCAATGGAGGAAGAGATTCAACAATTACATTAGACTGTTGCAATGCTCAAGGATAGTTTGGTTGCAATGGAGGAGAGAGATCGACAACGCGAGTTGATGCTAGAGGAGAGATATAGACAACGTGAGCAGACACTGGAGGAGCGCATGCAACAAATGATACAAAACATGATGGCACAAATGATGCAGGGTACGCAGTTTACAGCCCCAACTCCACATGCGACTCATCAAGATGATGGTAGAGAGGCTGATAGTGGTGATGAGTGATTATCTTCTTGATGACAAGTAGCTTGTTTTTTTGTTATTATGATATTTTATTTTTTCATACAGTATATTATTGTCATAACCCTTCACTGTCATATTTATATATAATATTGACTGATATTTGATATTTGATAGCCTGATATTATAAATATTATGATATTGAGCATTTAAAATTAATATTATATTATATGCTTCAATACAGGAAATAATATATTAAATAAAAAAATAAAAATTTTCTACTAGTAATTTGAAACGGATTAAAAACGAATTTTTCAGTTTCTAATCCAATAACACACGGATCGGTTTCAGAATTTAGAAACCGATTTGAAACGGAATTTCTGTTTCAAAAAAATTGAAACCAAAATATCAGTTTTTAAATTAAAACGGAATTTGAAACCGAATATAAGTGGTTTCTAAATTTAAAACGGAATAGTGGTTTGAAAATAGTTTCAGAATTTGAAACGGACGCCATTTTCCGTTTCAAATTTATTTAGAAACTTGCGGATTTAAAACTGAATATTTTGGTTTCAAATCGGTTTCTAAATGTATTTAGAAACCGATTTTCACTGATTTGAAACCGAATATTCGGTTTCAAATCTCCTTTTTTCTTGTAGTACCACGTTACATTAAAAATAGGATGAAACTCGAAATTAAAATTAATTTTTTAAAATATTAAAATTAGTTAATTATTCACAAGTGCTCAAGTTAGACATTAATTGTTTAAAGGGTTAATCTAAGTTTTTTTTTTTATAAAAAAAAATTAGATAAACTGGCAATTTGATCTGATAAATTATTGCACTTCCAACTTAAAAAAAAAATTAAAACAATAATATTGAGTTATCTTTACTCAAATTAACAAAATTAGTTCAATTAATAAGGAAAAAAAACTGTATTTTTTTATCCATTAAATTCTATCCCACTAAAAAGTTGTCTATAATTATCTATTTTGAATACATAAATCAATATATTTTAAAAATTACCTGAAAAATAAAATTTAATATCAACATATATAAATACTGACTCAAAAATGCTCATACGTAATTATTATATAAAAATATATGTAGTGTAAAAAATAAATGACTTAAAGTTCAATTACATCCCTATATTTGTTAGGGAGTTTAATTTAGTTAATTTTTAACTTTTTATTAATTTAACTTGGAAGTTTAAATTTAAATTTAATTTAAGTCAAAAATAAAAAATTAAGAAATTACACTTCTTAATTTTTGAGTTTAAATTAAAAAATTTAGTCCTAAAATCAAGAAATTTAACTTCTTAATTTTTTTAATTTAAATCAATAAATAAATATATTTAGCTCATAATTTTAATTTTTAGATTAAATTAAATTTAAATTGAAACTTTTAAATTAAATTGGATTAAAAATTGATAATGAGCTAAATTAAACTTTCTTAATAAATGCAAAGGCTAAATTGAACATTTTACAAAAAATAAATGTCAAAAAAAGCAAAAAAATTATACGATAAAATGCGTGTGAATTATAATTTAATATATATTTTTTGGTTAGATTTTTTTTATCAATCTTATTAATTAACTTGAACTAAACGAATAGAAAAGTTTCAGAAATTTCAAATTTAAATGAAAGGAAAAAGATATTGCCATTATTAATCTAATTTATTAAATTAATAAAATAACATGTACAAGTGATTCACTAAGAACTGGCAGCCAAGGCTCGTCATTGGCCGATTCAAATCCATCATTTCATTCTCCTCTTTGGCGCAGGAGAATAATCATCCAAGTCCCACGAAGACGATGATGAACTTGATGGTGAATAGCACCGCTTATTAGTCACTCTAACTGGCTCACAGTCACTGGAACCTATCAAATGAGGAAAGTTTAATTTGGCTTTTGAGCCGCGCATCGTAAAAGCAGCTCGATCATAAGCTAACGCCGCGTTCTCGGGCGTCTCATATGTACCAAGCCAAATTCTCGCTCCATTTTTCTTTGGATCCCTAATCTCCGCTGCATACTTCCCCCACGGCCTCCTCCGTACACCTTTATATTGCCACCCTTTAGAAGGTGCATTTTTGTTACTCGCCACCACAACCTCTTCGGAACTAGCGATTGACTCCTGAAATTCCAATTGAACGCTCGGCATTGTCGTTTCTGCAAGTGTTGAGTCGAACTGATATACTGGAGACCATCCATTGTGGACTTCATGACCTACATCACCGAAAGTGGAAAAGTCCAGCAGATCGTCAACACTGAAGGGTAAATCTTCGGAAATGACAGAAACAAAGCTTGGATCGCAGGAGAAATTTGGTGGCGGAGGAGTGGCTAGGGTTTCAAAATCATCTTCAAGTAGATACTGTTGAATG
The DNA here is from genome assembly GCF_030052815.1 of Hevea brasiliensis. Lineage (NCBI taxonomy): Eukaryota > Viridiplantae > Streptophyta > Magnoliopsida > Malpighiales > Euphorbiaceae > Hevea > Hevea brasiliensis. Next base: position 124,205,837 of record NC_079494.1, on the reverse strand, counting down.
GACTCCAAGAGAGCAGGCAGAGAGGTATTTTGACTATTTTCCCCCAACATTTGCTTAATTATTATGAGATATAGTATGACTTAGGATTGTTGAATATGCAAATGCTTGAGCTTGATGATGATTACTGCGTGCATGCGCGTATATATATGGGTCTGGAGATGGTTCTTTCTCCGAAACTGCGTGGGTCATGGGCTATTTTCACATGGTTTAATGAATTTATTTATATATATATATTTTTTATTACTTTAGTTCCTTTATTAGTCAATTAATTTAGTTTTGAATCTCTAAATGTGGTGGTTGGATTTAGAAGGAAAAGGACACTATATGTGCTTCGAGATTCGTGGGCAACACCTGTTTGATCAATTAATTAATTAGATGATCATTAATCTATTTATTAATATTATTATAGCATGCACGCCTAGCTTCATCATTAATCCAATGAAATAAATAATTATATAATCGATAAGATTATACATTAAACAAATAATCGATCGAGATCAGTTTTCTCTAAATATTAATTTAATTAAAGAAACAATAATGAGAAACACGTCATCATATATTCTTTCTCACTATGGAAAAGGGTATCTTTTAGTTGCAATGCCTGTGAAATTATTAGTAATACAAATGATGTCCAATAATATATCAATTTATTTATTTATTTATTTATTTTTTACCAAATGCAATTCAATACAACACAAAAATATAATTCATGATTGAATAAATAAAATAATCAAACAATATTAAATCAATTTGTATATATAAAAATATAAACCAAAATCTTTTAATTTTCAGAATCATAACCTTGAATCCTTTTATTATAATAATTATAGATCAAAGCCTCTTAGCCTTATCAAACATAAATTATTAAAAAAAATAAATAAAATTATTTCCAGTTACATAGCTTATTAATTATTATTGAGTTCTCTCTTTCTGCTTATCTTTTTCAACCTCTTGTTCATAGTGATGCCTTTTGTTGGTTTTTTTTTTTTTAAATACATATTATTTAAATTCCCAATTTAATTTGAGAATCAATTAAATTGACCTTATTATATACTTGGTTTGGAATCTCTAGACGGTTACCGTACCTTCAACCGTAAAAAAAATGCATAAAAATTAAAAATGTTAATTTTTAGAATAAAAAAATAATGATTACGCATGTTGATATGCTTTCCTTAGAATAAAAACTCTTACCCGTCACGGTTCAAATTAAAATAGCACGCATAACAGTTTTTTTTTTTTTTTTTTCCCTTTGCTGTCAGTGATAGTTAAGATCTAGGATACGGTGTAATCTCATGCAGTAATATTTGTTAGCATAATTACAGTAATTAATATGATTATAAGAGATTTGTGTAGCATAATTATAATAATTAGCATAATTATAAGATATTTGTGTAGCATAATTACAGTAATTAGCATGATTATAAGAGATTTGTATTATTCTTGTCTAAATTAGCTCATATTCTTATGTATAAATAGATATAATATCTCTGTAAATATGATACAGATAAATACACAATCATTTCCTTCATTACTTTAAAGCTTTTATTTCTAGTTTCTAGGGTATCTCTTCTCTCTCTACAACCTGTTCTGGTTCATTCTTTCATTCTTGTTATTATACCATTTTTTCTCCTCATCATCTTGTTATCAATGGAGAAATCTGATATTTCAAAACCTATTGCAACAGTTTTAACTGGTTCCAACTATAATCTTTGGATTCAAGGAATAAAAAGTTTTTTAATAGGTCGCAAGCTTTTGCGTATTGTTATCGGAGATATCACTATGTCGACAAGAGAGAACGATGAGACTGATGCAAAATTTGCTGACATTCTTGAGGATTGGGATAGTAAAAATCATCAGATCATCACCTGGTTTCGCAATACCTCTGTCTCGTCCATCCACATCCAATTTGCTAATTATGACTCTGCAAAAGAAATCTAGAATTTTTTGGCTAATCGATATCAGACCACTGGATTTGCCCACTATTATCAGTTGTGGACTACTCTTCATAATCTGAAACAAGAAGCAAGTCAATCTGTGAATGATTTTCTTGCCCAGGTCCAACCCATTTGGAATCAAATATCTCAGGCCAAAATCAGTGAAGATCATCTTTATCTCATTCAAGTTCTAATAGCTCTTCGATCATAATATGAGGCCGTTCGAGCGTCCCTACTACATCAAAATCCACTCCCATCATTGGATATTGCTATTCAAGAGATTATTTTTGAAGAGACTCATTTCAGTTTGGATAAAACTCCTCAATTTGAAACTGCTCTTGCAACTACTTGATCCTCACATCAGAAATCTGGCAATCAACTCTGTAATAATTGTAATCAAATTGGTCATGCTTTTGCATATTGTCCTACTATAAAATGCAAATATTGTCATGGTTACGGTCATATTCTTGAGTATTGTCCCACACGCCCTCCAAGACCAAAAGGAGGGCATTCTAAATTCAAGAATGTCTCAAAGCCTGGATCTTCCTCTGTCACTGCTGTTGCTGCTACTGAGGGTTCTACTGCCATCACCATGAGTGATCTTGAGGGTAATTCTCTTCTAATTCTCCTACTGCCATGTCTGCCACTCCGGGTAATTCTTATTGGCTTTTTGACTCTGCATGTTATAATCATATGATCACTAATCTTAAATTCTTTTCTTCTGCAAAACCTGTATCTTCCTTACCACCAATCCATACTGCAAATGGTACTAAAATGAATATCACACATATTGGTCATGTGTCTACCTCAAATCTTCATCTCCCTGACACCTATTATATCCCTAATTTGGCACTCAATCTTATTTCTGTTGGTAAGTTGTATGAAAAATGACTAAATGTTATTTTTTCTCCCCATGGTGTCCAGGTACAGGATTCACAAATGGGACAGATTCTTGGGGAGGGTCGCAGAGTGGGTCGATTATTTGAGCTTGCATCTTTACATCTTCTTAAGAAATTTGTGTCTGCAGCTACAATCCCTAATTCCTCCATTCACCAATAGCATCTTCGTCTTAGTCATGCTTCTGCCAGTAAAATTCAACATTTAATTTCTCGTGGATTATTAGGATATACTAAGTTTGAGTCATTTAATTGTTTAAATTGTCAGCTTGCAAAACAACCTGCATTATCTTTTTCTCATAATAATACTACTTCAGATACTCCTTTTGGTTTAATTCATTCTGACATTTGGGGTCCTTCTTCTATTTCTTCAATAAATGGTTTTTGTTATTTTGTGATATTTATTAATGATTATTCTCAATTTACTTGAATATATTTTTTGAAACATCGATCTGAGTTATCACAAATTTACATCACATTTGCAAAAATGATTAAAACTCAGATATCTTGTGAAATTAAAATTCTCCGAATAGACAATGCCATGGAATATCGGGATTCTTTTTTACTTCAGTTTCTTAGTCAATAAGGAACAGTTGTTCAACGTTCTTGTCCTCACACCTCTCAACAGAATGGGCGAGCCGAACGCAAGCGTCGCTATATTCTTGATTCTATACGTACTCTTATTCTTTCTGCCTCATGTCCAGAAAAATTTTAGGGAGAAGCAGCTCTTCATGCTGTTTATATTATTAATCGTCTTCCTACCTTGGTTCTTCATAATTTATCTCCTTTTGAAAAGTTGTTTGGACAACCTCCTGACTATTCCATCCTTAAACCTTTTGGATGTGTTTCTTTTGTTCTTTTACAACCTCATGAACATACCAAATTAGAACCCGTGCTCGTCTATGTTGTTTTCTTGGTTATGGCATTGAACACAAAGGGTATCGTTGTTGGGATCCTGTTTCTAATAAGTTACGCATCTCTCGTCATGTTACCTTTTGGGACAATACTATATTCTCTTCTCTTTCCAAATTTCATCACTCTGTCAATACTGACTCTCTATTTTTTACTGACTCCTCCAAAGAGTTGTTTCCAAGTCCTGATCTAGGTGATTGTGATGTGCTCAATATTAGCCCAACTACACCTGCCCCTATTGAATCTGTACCAGTTGTTGATCCAGTACCTGTCCTTGCATCTCCTCCTAGCACTACTCTTCGTCGTTCTACCCGTGTAAGAGAAACTCCTCATTATCTTTTTTATTTTCACTGTTACTCTACTATTGCAACCCTTCATGAGCCTCGTTCTTATCGTGAGGCAAGTACTGACCCTCTTTGGCAGCAATCTATGACTGACGAACTTCAAGCTTTAGAGAAAACTCATACTTGGGATTTAGTTGATCTTCCACCAAACAAGACCCCTATTGGTTGCAAATGGATTTACAAAATCAAGACCCGTTCTAATGGAACTATTGAACGCTACAAAGCTCACTTAGTAGCCAAAGGGTACACTCAAGAGTATGGTATCGACTATGAAGAAACTTTTGCTCCAGTGGCCCGATTAACATCTATTCGCAGTCTCTTAGCTATTGCTGCAGTTCGTAAATGGAAACTTTTCCAGATGGATGTCAAAAATGCTTTTCTTCATGGTGATTTAACAGAAGAGGTTTATATGCATCCTCCTCCTAGTTATCATTCTCCTCATAAGGTTTGTAAACTTCGGCGAGCCTTATATGGATTAAAACAAGCTCCCAGGGCCTGGTTTGCCAAATTTAGTTCCACTCTTGCTCAACTTGATTTTCTCTCTAGTCCACATGATTCTGCATTATTCACTCGCCGAACTGACAGTGGTATTGTTCTTCTGTTGCTTTATGTTGATGATATGATAATAACAGGAGATGATTCATCTGGTATTTCAGAGTTACAACATTATCTCAATCAGTATTTTGAAATGAAAGACTTGGGTTCTCTCAGCTATTTTTTGGGTCTTGAAGTTTCTCAAAATTCTAATGGCTATTATCTATCTCAAGCCAAGTATGCATCCGACTTACTTTCTCGAGCAGGCATCATTGATAGCAAAACAGTATCAACCCCATTGGAGCTCAATTGCAAACTTACACCTCTTGATGGCACTCCTCTTGATGATCCTACTTTATATCGACAGCTTGTCGGGAGTTTTATTTATCTCACAGTTACTGGACCTAATATTTCATATGCTGTTCATCTGGTCAGCCAGTTTATGTTTGCTCCTCGCTCAACTCATTTCTCTGCAGTACTTCGAATCCTTCGTTATATCAAAGGCACTCTTTTTCATGGTTTGCACTTTTACGCTACCTCCTCCCTAGTATTATCTGGCTACACTGATGCTGATTGGGCTGGTGATCTGACAGATTGTCGCTCTACAACTGGTTATTGTTTCTACTTGGGTAATTCTCTTATCTCTTGGTGTAGCAAAAAGCAAACTGTTATTGCACGTTCTAGCACAGAATCTGAATATCGTGCTCTTGCTGATGCTACATTTGAATTACTTTGGTTACGGTGGTTATTAACTGATTTGGGTGTTACTCATTCTTCTCCCACAGTGCTTTATTGCAATAATAGAAGTGCCATACAAATTTCTCATAATAATGTATTTCATGAGCGTACCAAACACATCGAAATTGATTGTCATTTTGTACGTCATCATGTTGCTTATGGCACCATATGTTTGATTCCTGTCTCCTCTGTCAGCCAAACCGCTGATATATTCACCAAAACCCATCCTCTCGCTCGCTTTCAGGATCTCTTAAGCAAACTCAAGTTGGCACCTGTGCTACCACCTTGAGTTTGAGGGGGGTGTTAGCATAATTACAGCAATTAGCATTATTATGGGAGATTTGTGTAGCATAATTACAATAATTAATATAATTATAGGAGATTTGTGCAGCATAATTACAGCAATTAGCATGATTATAGGAGATTTGTATTATTCTTATCTAAATTAGCTCATATTTTCATGTATAAATAGATGTAATATCTCTGTAAATAAGACACATATAAATACACAATCATTTTCTTCATTACTTGTATTATTTCTTCTAACAATATCAATCATTAAATTATTTTTAATTTATTTCATTTTCATTGAAATTTAATTTTGAGATTTTATAATTTTAGGATTGACATCTAACGGGATTAATTCAGTTGTAAAAGATCCAACGGTCAGCTTCCAGTCGACCAAAGGATGGAGAATTAATATAAGCGTATAATTTAATATGCATATATATATATATATATATATATATATATATATATATATATATATATATATTGTGTTAGATTTATAATTAATTTCGTCAAAATAAAGATGTGCTTTCTTTGACGTCCGCTTGAATTTTTCCAGTATTTTTAAATTTGCCAAATAGCACGTGCTTTTTTTTTTATCATCTTCCACGAAGTTTTCTTCTGCTACGCTCGTATTCTGTGCACGCCATCTTCAAGAAATCAAAGGAAAAAAATAAAATATACTAACCAACAAATTTCCCTTTTTTATTTTCACTATTATTTGGTGATATTTTCAATCTCTTTTATTCCTTCAATACCCAGCTCGATTATCTACTTATTAAGAAAGATTTTTTTTTAATTAAAATTAGTTTATTATATTATTTAAAAAATAAAATAATTAAATATTTTTAAAATTCTAATGCTGACACAGTACTCAACGGAGTGTTTCCGGTGTTAATCCCTGGCGAGAATCTATTAAAATGATCGATGCTGGGAAATTATTATTATTATTATTATTTTCTCTGGGAGATACTTTGACCTTCCATTAATTAACTCTGTTTTCCCTCTGATTAATAGGAATTCTTAATTAGGTGCTTGTGAACACATTTTTTTTCCACGTGTTTTTAGTGTCTAATTATTCACTTCATTACTATGGAATAATTATTCAGTCATTAACTTGAGACTTTCCTGTTAAAAAAAAAAAAGAAAGAATATCATATAAATATCAAATATGAAATAAAAATTTCAATAGGTATATATTCATATGTTTAAAAGTTTTAGAGAACGCGTTGCCCTCCCATCAGGATTACTCGATCCTTTTTAAATCAATATATATTTATATATTGTTTCTATTTCTGTCCTTAATTAATTAATATTACAATTACTAACTTCTATTTTACAAAATTTATTTACGAGATCAGCATATTAAACTTTTAATTAGCACCCATTCGTTAAAAAGTTTCTAATATACAAAAAATAAAGTTTTTTTTGGTGTTCTGTTTCAATCTTATATTTATTATTCTTTGAATATATATATATATGTATATGTATTTCACTTTTGTTGGTCCAGCATCAACTGAGGGCTGAGCAGAAAGGGGCAGAAATGAAGCTAGCTATTTAAGAGATGATGAGAAGGGAAGCATTTGCTTGTTTCCATATCTCATATATATATATATATATATATATATATATATATATATATATATATATATATATATATATATATATATATATGCTTTTTAAGCATGGCTGCTCATGAAATTACCTCTAATATGTTGTATAATGTCTTTTTTACATGTAATTTTAGGACTCAATTTAAATATGTACTTTTTTCTATGTCCATTTAAAAGTTAATGAATTTTCATCTTTAGGAAAAAAAAAATGTTTTTCACTTTCACATTGTTGAATAATTTATTTTCATCAATTGCTGTGGCAGCCATTAATGTTGATATGATGGACGTGAGGAGAGGTTGTACGTGTATAGTGGACAAGTGAACTCAAATTTAGCTGCTTGCTCTCCTTTCCGGGCGGAGGAAAAAAAAAATTACATATTGAGGCGTTAATATTATATTACAATCTTATATATAATAATAATAAAAAAGAAATTGATAAGTATATAAATATAATTAATGAAATTAAAAAAATAATAATAACTATTTGATGATTATAATTTTTTTACAATGGGTACACAAGATTCTTTTCTCGCTCTGCTTGTATGCGTTGAGGATGTCCTTATAACAGGGGTGAATGACTCCAAAATCATTCACGTGAAGCAATTCTTGGATCAGTCCTTTACTATTAAAGACCTCGACAATGCAAAATATTTCTTGGGGGTGGAAATTACAAGGTCTTCTGATGGCTTATTTCTTAGTCAATGAAAGTATATATTGGATATTCTTAGTGATGCTGGGATGTTAAATGTCAAACCAAAAGGGTTTTCTATGTCCAAAAGTTTGAAACTTGATGATCATACTGGTGATCTATTTCATGAACTAGAGGTATATCGTCGTTTGGTGGGCAGGTTACTCTACCTGGGCCTTACACGCCTTGATACATCTTATGTGGTTCAACACTTAAGCCAGTTTTTATATCTCCCACGTAAGCCTTACTGGGACGCACTTATGGCTTTACTTCGGTACCTCAAAGGCTCTCCAGCCAAGAGGTTATTTTTCCCTGTTAATGTCCCTCTCAATATTTCTGCATATTGTGACGCAAATTGGGCCACTTGCCCTATGACGCGAAAATCCCTCACGGGATATTATATTTTCTTAGGGACATCTCTTATCTCCTGGAAGTCAAAAAAACAAACAACAGTTAGTCGATCCTCTGCTGAAGCTGAGTATCGTAGTATGGCGACTACTGTTTGTGAGCTGCAATGGTTGTCTTATTTGTTGCAGGATTTAGAAGTTCAAGTTTCACAACCTATTTCGTTATTTTGTAATAATCAAGTTGCAGTTCATATTTCCGAAAACTCAGTATTTCACGAATGAACGAAACACTTAGATATCGATTGTCACATTGTCGGACAACGTGTGCTTGATGGATTTATCACAACTAAACATATTGCAGCAAAGCATCAATTGGCAGATTTGTTTACTAAGCCGCTGACTTCCAGTCTCTTTTACAATTTTCTGTTGCATTGTATGGGGGGTGGGGGGGGGGGGGGGGGTGGTGTGCTGTAGCATATTCAGTAATTTATCAACTGTAAATAGCAAGAAAAGATTGGCAGAAACGGTTATTTTGTTAAGAATAATGAGTTGGCAAATTTGTTAGAGACAGCTGTATAGTTCTTTGTATAAAAACAATAGAAGAATCTCGAATAGAAGAAGTTACAATTTCACAATATTTTCTCTCATTCTCCTATCCTTTCACAGAAGAGCTGCATGTGATTGTATTAAGACAGCAGCCGCTCGCTATCCAAACATAAACGCCAACGCAGCCTCTTCACTTCCTAAGAAATGCGGGATTGACTTCAATATTCCCATCTCCAAATCCACCGATTGTCAGGCGTAAGTTGTTCTTATATTAAATCTCTTCTATTTCTTCTTCTTTATAAATTAATGCATAATTAATGTTGATGTTGTCTTCTTCATCTGTTCTCTTCCAGCATTAACTAAGATGATGAGGACGTATCGCTGGCGATGAATAAAGCTGTACTGCATGTGGAAGCTTTGGGTGCTAGCTTAGCTGCTTGCATCTCCATTTTCTTTTATTACTTTCAAATAAATTAAGCTTGTTCTGTGTAAATCTTGGTGGTTCCCCAGTTCTACTGAGATTGTTTGTCATCACGAATTAATGAAAAAGCTTCTTGCTATATAATTAAATTTAATTCTCTCTTTCATTTTTGTTTTTGTCAATTTTGTCAATTTCAAGCGATCCGACAAGTATACATACATACACATCTACAAAATCAGATTATGCAAAATACTTGGCTAGATTAGGATATATATAGTATGGCTAATCAAATTATTAAACTAAAAAAATAATATAGTTGATTCTTATTTAATTCGAGGGTTGTGCTATGCAACATAATTATATTTTTAAATACATAAATTTATTAAAATAGTTAAATGAAATGAACCACTCAAGAATATAATATTTGAAATTCAAGAAAACAAAGGAAAGTATCATATGAAAATTACAAAGGAAATTATTGAAATATTATCTATTGAAGTTAAAGAATGATTGATAAGAAAGATCAACTCTTAAGATTGTATATTAGATTTAGGGCAACGATCTCTTTGCATTAGTTATAAAACTGTACATTTCTTTTATACATATAAGGTAATAGTTTTTTAATAAAAATTTAAAATCATTGCAAACTAACTAATAAATTTTGTTAAAATTTAAATAAAATTACTATTAAAATAATAATAATAATAATAATAATAATAATAATAATAATTTACATCTATTTGAGACAACGATATTTGTTCATTATAAGAACGTAATTAAATTGCCACTAACAATTCTCAAATTACTGTCATTGACTTATAACTATAATTTAAGTACATATAACGGTAGTTTTCAACTATTGTCTTGCAGTAGCTTCTTATCCTTGTCAATAGAATTAATGCTATTGGGTTTCCCACCATCTTCTTTTTTTACATATTCTTAAATTATCCACCTAGTCCCTATTGCCATGTAGTTGCTCAAAATAATCTACAATTTAATAAGAATCATATCTTTACTTATTAAGTTATAAAAATACAAAATTAATCTAAAATAGTGGTCCTTAATTAGTGAAATATTATATTGCTGTGATAACCTTTATCATGCTATATATATAAGTTTTTCTTAAATAATTTTAATAAAATAATTTATCTACTTATCAAAACAAAATTAGTGAAAAACGATCACTAAATTATTTTCTAATGAGATAACTTTCTCTAATTAATCAACATGCAATATGGAGTATCTTAATGGGTTTTATTCATTTTTAAGGTATAAAAAGTGAAAAGCCATCGAAGTTGAGTTTTTTTTTTTAATTACTAATTATAAAATTATTTTTTTAGGGAAAATTATTTAAAAATGAAAATTACCACTAATTATTTAATTTATTAATTCTTAGTTAATTCATTAATCATCCTATGAATAATAAAAGAAAAAAATACAGCACATTGACTAAATATGAGTTCAAATGATATTTTTGAATCCTTTCATGTTTGTTTAAATATAAGTTATCATATTATTTATATAATGTTAGCTTATGATTTCAAAATAAATTATTAAAATTTTTAAAATTAAAATTTAATTTCAGAGATCGAAAAATTATATACTTAGATAATTAAATTTTAACCATATTGAATGGTAAATTATATGAATATGATAAGTTATGCTTACATAAATGTGAGAGAATATTAAGTAATTTGCTAAGACAAATTACAATGCAAATATAGGAGTTATTAAAATAATAAAAAAAAATCTTAAAAGCTAGTCATCTTATATTTTAAATAGATAATAATAGTGTCGAATTTCGAAATTTTTCAAAGTAGGATTCATATAATATATATATTGGAGCTATATAAAAAATAAATAAAAATTTAAATATAAAGTACTTTATATGATTAAAAAATATTTATTGATCAAACTCAATAACCAGCCAAAAGTTTATCTTTCTTTTCCAGTTACTCACACATCGAGGCAGAGAATAAGCCAAAAGTAATGTAACTAATGCTGTTATCCCAAGAGTCCATGATCCTCACATCGTAACTTTCTTATCACCAATCGCCTATATATACCGCAATTGAGTGCATCACCATTCACAACATCTCATACAAAAGTTAGCAGAGTTTAGTACTTGTTTTTGTTAGCAGCAAACAAATTTAAAAAAAAAAAAATGAAGGTAGCAGTGATCTCAATGTTGGTAGTTGTAGCCATGGTTCACTTCATGGTGACACCAGGAGAGGCTATTGATTGTGGAAAAGTGAGCTCCTGTTTGGCTCCTTGCATTCCCTTCTTGACAGGAAGGGACGCTTCTCCGTCAACTGGGTGTTGCGGTGGAGTGAAGAATTTGAACGCACTTGCTCAGACTACTGCTGACCGGAGAGCTGCTTGTGATTGTATTAAGACAGCAGCCGCTCGATATCCAAACATAAACGCCGACGCAGCCTCTTCACTTCCTAAGAAATGTGGGATTGACTTCAATATTCCCATCTCCAAATCCACCAATTGTCAGGCGTAAGTTGTTCTTATTAAATCTCTTCTTTTTTCTTCTTATTTCGAAATTAATTTATAATGTTGATGAATGTTGTCTTCTTCTCCTTTCTTGTCCAGCATTAACTAAGATGATGAGGACGTATCGCTGGTGAAGAATAAAGCTACATTACTACATGTGGAAGCTTTGGGTGCTAGCTAGCTTCCTGCATCTCCATTTTATTTCATTACTTTCAAATAAAATAAGCTTGTTCTGTATAAATCTTGGTGGTTCAGCAGTTCCACCGAGATTGTGTGTGAACATGAATCAATGAAAAAGCTTCTTGCTATAATTAAATTTAAATCTCTCTTTCATTTTGTTCTTGTCGATATAAAGCGATGGATCCAACAAGTATACATGTATATGTACGTAAACAACGGATAGGGTATTCGTAAAAATCACCTATCCGAACTTGAACTCAATCAATACTATCAAAATTCGAACCCGTTTCAAATCGGATTAAAATTTATTCTCAACTATTCGAACCTGTTCTAAACCTGATTATTATCACTCGAAAAAAATCTAAACCTGCTTAATTTTATATATTTTAATTAATATTTTATATAAAATATTATTTTAATTAATAATTTATATTTTAAAATTTTAATAATTTCATAAAATATTTAAATTCGATTTTATATAAAATAAAATATATAAAAATTTATAAATATTATTATAAAAATATAAATTTTATATTTAATTAAGTATTTATATAAAAATGTTTGGGTAACGGATATCCAACATGTAAAATCTGATCTCGATCTGAATCCGTCACTGGTATTATTTTTCAAACCTGAATCTAACCCAAATCCGATTATATAATATCCAAACTCATCTTATTAAGATTTGATCTGATCGAATACTCGCAAAAACTTGACCCGTTCACATCACAACATGCACGCATGGACAAAATCAGATTAGCTGCATTAGGACATATGGCTAATGAAATTATTGAACTAAAAAAATATATATTGTTGATTCATATTTAATTGAAGAGTTGTGCTAACATAAATTCATAAATACATAAATTTATTAAAATAGTTAAATTAAAAGAACCAATCAAGAATATTAGTATGAAATTCAAGAAACGAATGGAATGTTCTCTATTGAAGTCAAACTTTGATTGACAAAAAAGGCAATCTCTTATTCTTAATTACTGATTGAATTAATGTTGTTGGGTTTCCTATTAATATTCTTAATTTATTCCTTGTAAATCATCCGTGTAGCCACTATTGCCATGTTGTTGTTCAAAGGGATTATATTTAATTACGTAAATCATATTATTTATATAAATGATTGAATTTTTTAAAATTAAAATTTAATTTTCAGAGAGTGTCTAATTATATACTAGATAATGAAAATTTTCAAAGTAAGATTCATATAATATATACTAAAACTAAATAAATAAAAATTTAAATATAAAATACTTTACAAAAGTTTTCAGAAACATCAATTTTTTTTTTCTCCTTTATCAGTATGTGTTTGTAGGGATAGAATAAAGGGATCCCATGAAAAATCAAAGTGTTTTCATAATAAATTTAATACTTTCCTGATAATTTTTTTAAGAAAGTGGAGTGAGTCCAAGAACTCTGTTTCCTAGGGGTGAGCACGAACTAATTAATCTCCAGTCCATTAATTATTTTTTTAACTTAGCCATTAACATCAATTAATTTTTTTTTATTCAATTCAAAATTAACCCATTTTCAAACTAATAAGTTAAATATAATTTGTATTAATTAATTTGTACTTATATTTCACTAAATTTTTTTTGATAATGATTAATTATTATCTAGAAATTATTGTTATTATAAAGTAAATTTTATATGTATTTTTATTCTCATTCTATTTTGATTTTCTAAAATTATTTTATTATTTATATTAAGTTATGATGCAGTTAGAAAGCAAATGTTCAAATTTCTACTCTCCCTTTTCTTCCCTTGGAAAAAGCACACACATTGCTGGGGATAAATAGAGGAAAAGGAAAGAGAATGGAATTTGTAGCTCTTCTAATCTTGTTTGCTTCTAAATTTTGTTACGAGGGGGAAAGGAGAAAGGAGGATCCTGATTCTTTATCTCCCTTTCATTGCCAAATTTGGTATACACTATCCTTAATTCGTAGTGTGCATATATGGATATGCTGATCATATGTAACTGCCTGAAAGAGATGGCTTGCTTTTTGGTTTTGGCACGCCACTGTAGTGAGGTATTGAACTATTGATTACCTGCTTGGACGTTGAAATGAGCGGTGCATTTGTCATCAAGACTGGCAAGACCCTCAGGAACTGTTGGGAGATTGAAAAATGATTGAGAAGCTCATCCTCTTTGCTGTTGAAGGTAGGCAACATGAGGGATACTCCAAAGTAGAGAAGAAGCCAAAATAATGTAACTGATAATATATGGTTATGCATCAGTCCATAAGCCACATAAACTTTATAATCTCTGAAGAGGCTATAAATACATGAGCCTCTCCGATCAGTTCATCACACAGAATTACAAGCGTGAAAACTCAGTTAAGCAGTTCACACACTCTAGCAAAAATGAAGGGATTAGTCATCTCAGTGTTGGTAGTGGTAGCTCTGGTTCTATTTATGGTGATGCCCGGAGAGGCAGTTGATTGTGGGCAAGTAAGCTCGTGCTTGGCATCTTGCATTCCCTTCCTGACAGGAGGGGAAGCTTCTCCCTCGTCTCCATGCTGTACAGGGATCAAGAATTTAGAGGCACTTGCTCCAACTACCGCCGATAGGAGAGCTGCATGTGAGCGTGTTAAGACAGCTGCTGCTCTCTACCCAAATATAAAGGAAGATGCTGCCTCCTCCCTCCCTAAGAAGTGTGGGGTTGAGTTGAATATTCCCATCTCCAAAACCACCGATTGTCAGAGGTCAGTTTTTCTCATTTGCTCCATTTTTCTTTTTAATTTTATGGTGACTCACTTTCTAACACGATGGCTACTTCCAATTTTCTTGGTTCAGCATCAACTAAGATGAAGGCCATCGCGGTGGGAACAGAGAAATAAAGATTTAGGAGAGTATGATATTGGTTATATCTAATTAAGTGTGAATCTGCTACGTACTACACTTTCTTCTACTGAGATTATTGTAATAATAAAGTAAAACTTGATTTGCCAATTACTCCCTCCACTCCTCCCTCGTCTCTGCATGTGTGTGCATTTCTCTTTGTGCCTGCATGCGAAAAATAACACATACGAAAGAAGAAAGAAACATTACGATTTGAACCTAAAGCAATCACACTTCTCAATTTCCATAAAAATCATAATGGTATTTCCGGATTCTTTAATTAGTTGATGCTGCAGTATAGATTTCTTTTATACACTTCAGCAATTGATAAATTTATGCAGCAGATTTCATTAATCAAAAGAACTTGAAAAGTAAATATAGCAATCACTTCATTTTCAAGCACTGCACAGAACAAACTGAATCTCATCATCTTCTCAATTAAGTTGGGTGTGTAGTTAGAGCAGTAAGAGTGCCAACTAAAATTTGCAAATCAATACTCTAAGCCCAACTGCAGATCTAGAGGTCTATCAACAAAATATAATTTCTCACACACCTTTAGTTTTCCTCCACTCCTTTATGCTTCAGATTCAAGCAGATGAACCAACTTGTATTTTTCATTACGTATCAGAACTCTCCTGCTATCACTCCACCGTCTTGGCGTATGAAAGGACAAAACAAATTCCTGGAGCTCCTTGCATGAGACGTTTGGATATCTCTCAATCACATTATGGTCAGTGTTCTATGCACCAACAGAGTTTATCCGCATAATGGATCTCTGTGATGCTGTTTGGAAGTGTTGGCCGAAGCACAGTGGGTGACCCATCTCACCTGCATGGTCATGTAATCCTTTTACAAGGGATTAAATTCCATGATTCATTATGACTCTTTATTAGTCTCAATTATATTGGAAATCAAAATCAATCTTCCCATATCCTAGGGATTAGAAGAGTACATATAAATACTTGATATTAGCTGAAAATTCGTGGTTGCTACTAGATGTATCTTGTCCATAGCTGGAAGCAAGCATTCTCTCAGTGCAATTTTAGTTACTCTTTCTTCCCCAGTAGAAATTCATTACAAAGAAAGTACATCTAAATTGTGAGTTATGTAATTAATTTGATGACATGTGATTAAATATAAACCATAATTATGGGTATATATGCATGATTTAGAGACATATTTATGTCCATATGAATTCCAAAAAATATTATTCTCTTATATATAGAAAGCACAGAACAATCTTCAATCATAATTTTTAAAAATTAAAAAATAAAAATATGTAAATATATTAATCACACATTTTTGCTATATTACTACCACTTGTTTTTGTTAATTAGGGATTATGGGGTATAAAAAAAAAAATTCAATCCAGACATACGAATGTGGAAAGAGAAAATCATTAAAAAAAAAAAAAAAGGACATTCTATACGGAAAAAAACCGTACTCATGTTTACGATTTTCCTTCCTCTAGAAGCCAAAAAATTTAACGTTTTTAGTTCAGTTTTTCCAATGGTGATACGAAGGCCGTCCTTTGAGAGAATTCAAGTGTGGAAAACAGATGAGTATCTAATGACTAATGGGACCTTGGAAAAGCTGTTGCTTCCAATTGGAGCATTGGTATTCTCAGATGGCTTTCCTTACCAAAATGATGATATTGATGCGGAGAGCCATTTGGCTTGTGCGCCACCACTATATGATAACTACTAACTGCTGGAGACGTTGGTATAAATTGAATGTTTTTATTTATTAATTAAAATAAAATGATATGAGCTTAACCTCTATGCTGTTTTAATGAGTAAATATCACAAGCAATCATGAGTGTTTTTATAAAATTTATTAAATTTTAATTTTTTTATTAATTTTTTATAAAAAAGATTAATATATTAAATAAAATAATTTTATTTATAAAATAATTAATGTATCAATATTTTTATAAAATTAAATTAAAATTAATAAATTTTATAAAAAAAATTAAAATTTAATAATTTTCATAAAAATATTAATAAAGTTGATTGATCACCTCTCATTATTACCTCTTTCAATTCAATTGAGTTAATATATATATATATATATATATATATATATATATATATATATATATATATATAAGCAATCTTTACTCGAGAAAATAAAATAAAGAGGCTGCACTATCAGGAATGAAATCACATAGTACCAAACAGCTATACAACATGATCAGCTTTTAAAAATATTTCACCAACCAGAGGCCAAAATGTAAAAGATGCGATTTTTGGAATGTACTGTACGGAAGTAGACGACCAGACGTTGAATTCAAAGAAGCTACACTCACTGCAACCGTTTCTATGATATGGCGGCAAAGTTAAATGGCAGTTAAACTTTTGAATGTGTCTTCTATTATGGTCAGTTCTAGTCCAGCCAGAAATTAGCTGACGCAGGCCGGCGGACCTTCACAAGCAATTCCCATCGTCTCCTTGCAAAATGGAGCTTTCTCCTTCATCGACCATGCCCCTCCATTTCTACGCCCGCATCTGCGCCCATCTGTCTCTAGCTAATTGCCTTAGGTTTCTCTTAGTCATTTCTTTATTATTTTTGCTTCTTGTGTGCCACTTTGCCCATTTCAATTTGATGTTGATAGGGTCACTTCTTGTTGCTTTATTATATGTGTATATATGTACATTCCTGTCATGGGTGCCTTGCTAGGATAAATTATTCCCTGTACTCTCTTGATCCTCCAGAATCTTGGCTAAATTCTAAGGTCATCTTTATGTTGAAGAATTTTGATTGTTAGTGTTCCATTATATAGGTCGCTGCTGATTAATTCAAACCTGTAGTTAATATCGTTTAATGGGATTGAATTTGCTTGGTTTAATTGCCATTTAATGACCTGAAACTTGAGGTTTTCCTGGGTTGCTAGTTTTTCCTTTTCCTTGTGTTTTTTCTTGTTTTTAGTGGAGATATTTTGTCATTGGATACAAAAGCAGGTAAAATAATTATTGTTCAAGTTAATGGATAAAAATTTAGGAAACAAATAAGTAATTTGTTTTTTAGCAAATTTGGTGGAGAGAAGTATATGGCCTCACATGAAGTGTTTGGCAGTGCAGAATCTCTTCCAAGTACCAACACTTGCTGAGAAGAGAGTCTAAGCTCAAGGATATCAACAATGGTTGAGAAGTCGTTTGAACTCGATGCTGTTATCAAGGAAGCTGTTGATCTGGTATGTGCTTATCTTGCTTCTCCTAAGATGTTCAATTCCGCATCATGGTTTGTTTGCTTATTAACTGAAGAATCCTCCTTTAAGCTTTTTAATTCGTTAATATTACAAGAATAAGCTAAGCTAATGTAAATGACTCACATATTCTTTGTTATAAAGGTTTAAAATTCTCCAATTCTTGATACAAAGGTTTGAAATTCTTCAATTCTTGCATGATATAAAATATTTCTCCCCACCTAAAACTAACGTTTTTCCCTTGCTTCGAAATGTTGGGCCTTAGAATGAAGATAGTAACAGGAACATATTATTTTTGTTGATAAAAGATTATAAAAGTCAATAATGATTAAACTTCATAAGATGAATAAACAAGGAAAGACAAAGTTGGATGAAGGTGATTTTGGGAACATTCTGTCTGGAAGTCTTACGCATGATGCCTGTCCGCTAAATTTCAAAATGGGTTCCTGCAGGAAAATATACCCCTTGAAGAAATTTTTGTCCATCTTAAATGTACAAGAGAGGGTTTGAGTTCTGATGCAGTTCAAGAGCGGTTGGATTTGTTTGGATACAACAAACTTGAAGAGAAAAAGGTTAGCAGTGAGAAGCTCATTGGATCACTTTCACTTTGTCTTTGCTTTTTATATTTTTCTACTAGATTGATTAACCTACTCTTTCTTCAACAGGAAAATAAAATATTAAAATTTTTGGGCTTTATGTGGAATCCTTTATCATGGGTCATGGAAGCTGCAGCTATCATGGCCATTGCTCTGGCACATGGAGGGGTAAGTCTATATCTCAACTCTTTTTTTTTTTTTTTTTTTTTATCTCTTTTGTATGATAAATTTTGTGGTCTGATTCCAACTCTATCCTAGCTATGTTCTGTTTCAATATGAATTGTTTTGACAAAATATCTGAATTAACGAACTACTATATAAGGTGATTGGCATTAGTGGTGGCCGAGTGTTTGATGAAATGCTGTTGACAACAACTTGTTGTGCAGGGCAAGAGTGCAGACTATCATGATTTTTTTGGCATCCTGATCTTACTTATAATCAATTCGACCATCAGTTTCGTAGAGGAAAACAATGCTGGAAATGCAGCTGCTGCCCTTATGGCTCGATTGGCCCCAAAAGCCAAGGTTTGTTAGAGCTACTTCTATCTGTCATGTGAATTTTCCGTAATGCTAAAGGCATCAAATCTCAGTTGCTTCTTAGTTATGACTTTCTAGCTACTTTTACCAGGTCCTACGAGACAGAAAGTGGAGTGAGGAAGATGCGTCAGTATTGGTGCCTGGTGACATTATTAGTATTAAACTTGGTGATATCATTCCTGCTGATGCACGTCTATTGGAAGGAGATCCTCTAAAGATTGATCAGGTGATTGCTCATTCACAATTTTGACTTCAGGGTAAAAAGTGAGTTATAATTTCTTTGTTCATGACCTGGTGTTGATATTATTTTGCGTTGTAGAAGAGGAAAATTGAGGAGAGTTTTAATTGAAGTTGCCTTTTTGTAGTGGAACATAAAATTTTACCTCGCTTTTACAAACATTGCAATTCTGGATTTGACATTTTGGTAATCACTTGCAGTCCGCTCTTACTGGAGAATCACTTCCAGTAACCAAAAATCCAGGTGATGGAGTTTATTCGAGTTCGACATGTAAGCAAGGTGAAATTGAAGCAGTGGTCATTGCAACTGGTGTCCACACATTTTTTGGGAAGGCAGCTCATCTTGTTGAAAACACAACGCATGTTGGGCATTTCCAGAAGGTTTGTTTAAGAGCTTTTTGTGCTTTCTCCACCTAAAATAATCAAGAAAGAGGAGAATCTTAATCTCATGCATGACTTGTGAAACACTATGATAAATGAAATTTAATGACTAAACTTGGTATTATATGAATGAAAATCATTATGATATAACTTCAGAATTAGTTATTAAACTCATTTGATGGCTCCAGGTTTTAACAGCTATTGGAAACTTCTGCATTTGCTCTATTGCATTTGGGATGCTTATTGAGATCATTGCAATATATGGGATTCAACAAAGGAAATACCGTGTTGGTATTGATAATCTACTTGTCCTATTGATTGGTGGCATCCCAATTGCAATGCCTACTGTTCTCTCCGTTACAATGGCCATCGGTTCACATCGTTTGTCTCAGCAGGTCAGCAGAACCTCATCTGTAGCCTCGATTAGCTTCAAAAAATAGTCTTCAGATATACAATTTTAAAAAGTCAGCATTAATGAAATAAGTGCACGAAGTAGAGAGCATTATTCAAATAACAGGCATCTGTCTTCTGCAGGGTGCAATTACAAAAAGAATGACTGCCATTGAGGAAATGGCTGGAATGGATGTGCTTTGCAGTGACAAAACAGGCACATTGACGCTTAACAAGCTTACGGTGGACAAAAATATGATTGAGGTTCTACTTCTTGATTTCTTTATTTTAGTCTGCCTAGAGCGTAGCATCACAATACAAAATATAGTGTCACCCGAAAAAAACTGGCACCTTCAGAACTACATTTGCAGAGTACCTTGCACAGAAGCACATATCATTTGCATTTTTTTTTTAAATAAAATTCTTCTTTCACCAAAAGAAGTTGCATATTGGAGATGAATGGAAAAGTTGGCTACTTAGAAATCCATGAAATTGGCTGATCCACTTGTCACTTGAGGGAAGAAAAAAAAAAAAAAAACTGTCTAGGCACCCCAACCAATCAATCTCTGGACTGAATTATTTTTTTCATAATAACATTGATTTTGCTGTTTACAAATATCAGAAACATTATTTATGTGTTTTTCAGGTTTTTGCCAAAGGTGTTGACAGGGATATGGTTGTGCTCATGGCTGCAAGAGCCTCAAGGTTGGAGAATCAGGATGCTATTGATGCTGCAATTGTTTCAATGTTGGCAGACCCTAAGGAGGTATCTGATTAAGTGCTTTGATAATAATTTCTGTTGATGCTATGGAAATGCTTCTAGTATGTCTTGAAATGTTAATTTTCAAAATGTTTGTTATTTTTTCATAAGTGTTAAGAATACAATTTCCTAAGAATTTTCGAAATTTTTGCATTATGTTTAAAAATGTGTAACAGATTCTTTTCTTGCATATGTTCTGATACCCACTATGTGCAGTTTCTGCAATTTTTTTATATCTGCAGTTCTTTATTGCTTGATTGTCCTTTTTTCCTGTGATTTATGTGTAACCTTATTTCTCTACTGTGTACTTCTTTCTAAAGGCTCGAGCTGGAATTACTGAAGTTCACTTCCTCCCATTTAATCCAACTGACAAAAGGACTGCGCTTACATACATAGATTCTGTTGGTAAAATGCATAGAGTCAGCAAAGGTGCACCAGAGCAGGTATAACATCAGCATTAACATTACAAAAGCAACCAGTTAACCATAAAGGGTAATTTCTGAGCCCTTTTACACGAATTCCATTCAGATTCTCAATCTGGCACATAACAAATCAGAAATAGATAAGAAGGTACATGCAATAATCGACAAATTTGCAGAAAGAGGACTTAGATCTCTTGGTGTTGCACGCCAGGTGACTAACATGCACTTCTATATCTAATATATTCATGTTTTTCTCTATCAACTTTCTGAAAATATGCAGTTCCGTCTTCTCTAGGAAGTGCCTGCTGGAAAAAAAGAAAGTCTGGGTGGCCCCTGGGAATTTGTTGGGCTGCTTCCTCTATTTGACCCTCCTCGCCATGATAGTGCTGAAACAATCAGAAGAGCTCTGGATCTTGGTGTTAGTGTTAAAATGATCACAGGTGTGAGACTATTCTCCTCGTGATTTAAGTGCTTTTCTTTCTCTCATCCGATTCCTATTCAGCTTCTGTCCAATTATTTGCAAGCGATTTATATGTGCACTAAAACTGGAAAGTTATAATGCCTATCAGTTTATGGGAGACTGTAGGTTTATCTTGTTACCATCAATGTCTATAAGCCATCTTGTTGGTATCAGTTGGTTAATTTACTAGGTTAAAATTAATGTTAAATAGGAAAGCCATCAAGATTGATAGTAATTAGTAGTAGTTCATGTTTTTTGTGATTTGGTGATGTTCATTCTATGCCTCATATCACACATCTTTTCTGGGAGATGATGAAATTCAATTCGTAGATCCCGGTATGCATATGGGTAAACAGCTCACTTAAACTTACAGTGAAATGTACCCTTTCATGTGGGCTACTCCTCTTGCGTAATCGATGTCCCAATGAACCTCCTAATATATCAGAAGTTTTTTTTTTTTTTTGAAAGAAAAAGCTTTTGTACTGCAATACAGTCTAAATAAGATTTTTGCAGGTGACCAACTTGCAATTGGCAAGGAAACTGGAAGGAGGCTTGGAATGGGTACAAATATGTACCCATCTTCATCTCTGCTCGGTGAAGGCAAGGATGAGGCAATTGCATCACTTCCAATTGATGAGCTCATTGAGAAAGCTGATGGTTTTGCTGGTGTCTTCCCTGGTAAATCTGCTAATTCTTCCATTATGCTCAGGGAAAACTCTTCCAGTGTCAGCTGTCTAATTTGGATTCCATTTTCTCATCTTCAGAACATAAATATGAGATTGTACGAAGACTACAAACTAGAAAACACATATGTGGAATGACTGGTGATGGAGTGAATGATGCACCTGCCTTGAAGAAAGCTGACATAGGAATTGCTGTAGCAGATTCCACAGATGCTGCCAGAAGTGCCTCTGACATAGTTCTAACAGAACCTGGGCTAAGTGTAATCATTAGTGCTGTCTTAACAAGTCGTGCTATATTCCAGAGGATGAAAAATTACACGGTAATATTTATATTAGCTACAATATCCAAGATATGATCAAATTATCTGGAAATGCTTCAACCGTATGACTAGAAATCTAAAAGTTAATTTTTTTGTCCTTGCCAGATATATGCAGTGTCTATCACTATACGCATAGTGGTAAGGTTCTCTTGCATACTGAAATTTCATGAATGAAAAGTTATGAAATGCATCCTACCATCCTTCATGCTCATTTGCGGTTGGTTTTCTTTTAACAGCTTGGTTTTATGCTGCTGACTGTCTTCTGGAAATTTGACTTTCCTCCTTTCATGGTTCTTGTAATTGCCATTCTTAATGATGGTTAGCTTTTCTAGTTTCTCAACCTATTGTTATTTCTCTATAGTATTTACGTGCCTCATGTTTTTATGCACACTATTCATCCTCTTGCTCATCAATTTAGCCTCCCATTTGGCTGCCAGGTACTATCATGACCATATCCAAAGACAGAGTCAAGCCTTCTCCCCTTCCTGACAGTTGGAAGCTTAGTGAAATTTTTGCAACTGGCATTGTCCTTGGCGGTTACCTGGCTCTAATGACAGTCATTTTCTTCTGGGCAGCTTACGAAACTAACTTCTTTCCGGTAATTCCCTTCTTTTGTTTCCTAACATTCCTCTAATTTATTTCAATTATTTCCATAAATCTTCTGAAGTCAATACCAGAATATAAAGTATAAACAGCATATCAGTTCCATAAGTTATCGGAAAAGGGAGGATGGTCAGAGCCCAGAAGCTCCTCTATACCTTTGCTCCATTCCTGATGCTTCTTTAGTTGGGATAAATAATCTCCTTAACGCTTGCATTAACTTTTTGTAACGCAATAACTTTGTAGAAACATTTCGGTGTCCGGAACTTCAACCAGCACCACTTGAACATGGATGATGAAGCCATTGCCAACAAACTTAAAGAACAATTAGCATCAGCTATATATCTTCAAGTCAGTACCATTAGTCAGGCCTTGATATTTGTGACCCGCTCCAGGGGCTGGTCATTCACAGAACGTCCAGGCCTTCTGCTTGTTGCTGCCTTCGTAATTGCTCAACTGGTAACGAGTCCTAGATGTCCTATCATTTTACCTTTTAAATTACACATCAACTGCTATCAACTGAAACCAATGGCATTATTCTTCTTCCATGCCTCTAATAACAAGCACTGGAAAATTTATAATGAACATATGATATATGCCACAACTTTGGCTTGACGCCTACAAGTTTCTTCATGGAAGGCTTTATGTTGATTTCAGATTGCAACGGTGATATCTGCCCATGCAAACTGGGGATTTGCTGGGATCAGAAGTATTGGTTGGGGGTGGACAGGTGTGATTTGGTTGTACAATGTACTGACTTACTTCCTTCTTGATCCTATCAAATTTGCTGTGCGCTATGCACTCAGTGGAAAAGCTTGGGGTCTGGTGGTAGAGCAAAGGGTGAGTGCTAAGTAATGAATACTGATCAGTAAACTAGTAAGTACCATCCTTCCAAATTGAAGTCCTCAACTACTAACTAAACTTTGCCATTTACCAGACTGCATTCACCAGTAAGAAGGATTTTGGAAAGGAAGCTCGTGAAGCTGCGTGGGCGACTGAACAGCGAACACTACATGGCCTCCAGTCAGTTGAGACAAAAATGTTTTCGGAGAGGACCCCTTTTAGGGAAATCAGCGTCATGGCTGAAGAAGCTAAAAGGCGTGCAGAGATTGCAAGGTCAGTCTTCACCAAATTTATGTATATATATATTTTTTCCATGAAACCTGAAATTTCTTGATTCTGAATTCTGAGTCCTTTTGATGGAGCTGCAGGTTGAGAGAACTTCACACACTCAAAGGAAAGGTTGAATCATTTGCCAAGTTAAGGGGCTTGGACATCGATGCCATTAACCAGCACTACACCGTCTGAATATTTTTATTATTTTTTCCTCTCCTCCTTCGTTACTTTCTCGCCTTTCCATGTTCGTTCTATGTTACTTTTCAAATCATATGGCGGATTATCATTATGTATAAGCTTGACACTTGTTGCTACCGATTTATTATAAAATAATAATAATATCGATTTTCCAAGTAATTTGCAATTTGCGTGTGTTTGGATTTTGGATATTACCAAAGATGACAATAACGGTTGTTAAAAAAACAAAGATGACAATAGCGACATCGCTTTTTACCACAAACGCCATTTTGAATTTCTCCCTTCTCTCTTCAAGCCATATAGAGGAGGGGCAGCAACAGCGAAAGCATCTTCTCTTCTTTGGAGTATGACTCAACTCAATTCAACTAAATTTTCATCCAAAAAATTTGGAGCCGGCTATATGGATTTACTTTATCCACTCTAAACGATTTTGGGTTAAATCCTCAGAAATGTGTAATGCTTCTAGGTCATGTTGTACTACTCTCTTCCAAGTCAATTTAGATTTACCCCTTTTTTTTTCTATCATCTAACCTAATGTGCTCTACTTGTCTAACTAGAGTCTCTGTATGTCTACATTTCATATTACCAAACTATCTCAATCTCCCTTCTCTCAATTTATCTTCAATTGGCACCACTCCTACATTTTCTCTAATACTCTCATTACGGACTTTATCTAGTACAGTATGGCTACTCATCCACCTTAATATTCTCATATCTGCAACTCTTATCTTAGACGCATATGACTCTTTCAGTGCCCAACACTCACTACCATATAACATAGCCGGTCGTATGGCTATACGGTAAAATTTTCCTTTCAACTTATTGGGAATCTTGCAATCACTTTAAACTCCCGTGGCACGTCTTCACTTCAACCATCCGGCTTTAATCCTATGACTAACATCCTCCTCACATCCCCCATCTATTTGAAGGACTAAGCCTAGATATTTAAAGTGATTACTTTGGGACAGTACCACTCTATTCAAACTAACTCCTTCCCTATCACCAGTTTGGCTTTCACTGAACTTGCAATGCTTGTATTCTATTTTCGTTCTACTTAACTTAAAACCCTTTGACTCTAGAGTACTTCTCCAAAGCTCTAGCTTTCTATTGACTCCTTCTTGTGTCTCATCTATCAGAACAATATCATCCGCAAATATCATGTACCAAGGAATACTCTTTTGTATATGTTTCGTAAATTCATCTAAAACTAATGTAAAAAGGTAAGGACTTATGGCTGATCCTTGGTGTAATCCAATTGAGATCGAAAATCTTTTGTGTCCCCTCTCACTGTGTGCACAATAGTAGTTACTCCTTCATACATATCTTTCAACACTTATATGTACCTAATAGATAACATCTTTTGTTCTAACACATTCCATAAGATATCTCTTGGAACACTATCATAAGCCTTCTCCAAATCAATAAAAACCATGTGTAGATCTTTCTTCACATCTCTATATTTCTCCATCAAGCTTCTAATGAGAAAGATCGCTTCCATAGTTGAACGACCAGGTATGAAAACCAAATTGATTGAGAGAGATAGAAGTATCATGACGTAATCGATGCTCCATAACTCTCTCCCACAACTTCATAGTATGGATCATGAGTTTAATTCCCCTATAGTTTGAGCAACTCTGTATATCTCCCTTATTTTTAAAAATAGGTACTAAAATATTCATCCTCTATTCATCAGGCATTTTCTTTGAGTTTAGAATCTTATTAAATAATTTAATTAACCATACCACTCCCATATCTCCCAAACACTTCCACACTTCAATTGGTATTTCATCGGGTCCACAGGCTTTACCCACTTTCATTCTCTTAAGTGCTTCCTTTACTTTTAAAGATCTAATCCTTCTAGTATAATTTATATTCTTTTCTATTGTTTTATAGTCTATATTCACACTATTACCATTTTGACTATTATTAAAGAGATCATTAAAATAATTTCTCCATCTTTCTTTAATGTCCTCATCTTTCACCAACATTTTTCCTTCTTTATCCTTAATGCACCTAACTTGATTGAGATCTTGACATTTCCTTTCTCTCCTCCTTGCTAATTTATAAATATCTTTCTCCCCTTCTTTAGTTCCAAGTTTCTCATATAACTTTTCAAAGACATGTGTTCTTTCTTGACTAACTGCCTTTTTTGCGTCTTTCTTTGCTATCTTGTATTGTTCATATGCTTCATTATTATAATATTTGGGTAATTTCTTATATCATTCCCTTTTTCTCTTCACTGCCTTTTGTACTTCCTCATTCCACCACCATCTCTCCTTTGAGGGTGGTCCATGTCCTTTAGACTCTCCAAGTACTTTTCTAGCTACTTCTCTAATCTTTTGTCACGACCCAACCTATGGGCTGGACTGGCACTAGGACCTGGGTCAGCCTAAAGCCCTCGAGACCCGTAGTAAGCCTAACTATTCCTCAACCCAACTCTAAGGCCCATTTGGGCCCAATTTCAAGAATTCAATCGGACAGAGTCCGGCCATAAAATGGACCTTTAAACGGGGAGTTTTTGACTCACCCGACCTGTAAACATAATATATAATCAATTGAGGAGCTTCACTTACCCTCTACATACTCATAATAACATAAAAGCTCCTCATCCAGTCCAACATACATGCATATAATAAGTTTACAGGTCCAACATAGTAAATTATATTATAGACCCAAATCAATTAAATATTTTTAACACAAGCGAAAATTTTAGGAGTTAACAGAATTATACAAACATGAATAGACGACCTATGAAGGAGAAAAGCAGGTTAACCACAACAATAATCCTCTTGTAGCTTGGAAAAATATTGAACAGGAGTGAGCGTTCGACTCAGAGAATAAAATATCAATTTTAACCATAATCTCTATAACCATCTAAAGTTAATGCACCATGTAGAGTGAAATACAACATCGTTATTATTTTCACATCATAACAGCAAAAAGGTAATCTGGAGCACTCACACATCCGATAAGGTCAAACCATAAATATATGGGAGCTAATCCCCTATACAGCCCTCTTAATTCAACCTCTGCCAGCGAAGAACTCAAGCCGGACTTTCGCTTAATAAACCAATACGGGGTCCCAGCGAAGAACTCAAGCCGTGTCTACCCCGAAGGATCGGGTCCTAGCGAAGATCTCAAGCCATGTCTACCCGTCCTGTCCATATCTAACACTATACCACACGCACGCCAACGCACGCACACTACTCCAAATTATCACAACAATATCCATGGCACTTTAACAGTTGTGAATGCAACATAAAAAGTGCCTTGAGTTTAACTACATAGATACATATTTATAAGTGATGCATGGGCATGTTTGAACATATAATAATATCGAAATTATAATTAAAATTAATATTTTACTCACAGACTTAACCGAAGTCACTGTGGCGGCTGAGCGGAGGAAGAAGGCTGTCCCGGCTCACCTGACAATTTTATTATAATTATTTAGTACATTTGACTTAATACAAGCTAAGAAAAAGACCAAAGATGTCCTAAGTCGTACCGAAAATCCGGCAAAGTCTCCCCTATACCTAGGACCTACCCAATCTGCAAAAGGGCTTAAAATGCACTTCTATATCCACAAACCATACATCCACAACTCAATCACATCACACAACCCCTCCTGGGCCCATTCAAACAGTCATCAATCACAACATGTAAAATTATAGTTTAGTCCTCATAATTAACCCTTTTGCAAAAACTACCCAAATGAGTTCTAAAAATTCTAAAACATTACCCTGCGGTCCTTAGCATCATTACTAAGCTAATGCGAAAGGAATCATAATTTTCTGAACTACCACGAATATTTTATGAAATTTTAATCCAATTGAAGCACTAGAAAATTACAAAAAAGTAAGGTTCAGGTTTACCTATGCTGATTCCGACTTTGAGGACGTGCTCGGAACGTCTGACAATGGTGGGGTAGCTAAAATCTCAATCCAATTCCAAGACTTTTTCGGTAGCTTGTCTGTCTGGCCGGTCGAAAATTTACAGACCCGGGTAACCATCGAATTTCCGCGAATTGAAGGTACCTACACGAAGCCCATAACATGGGGGTTAGCACATAATTTTTATGGAATTTTCTAAGCTCATTTAGTACCCGGAAAAATACTACGAAGTTTCGTGGGACCCACCAAAAAATGATGTCGAAAAATTTTGAAATTTATATTGTCGTTAAGCTCTCGACGAGTGGAGCTCTCTGGTACTCTCGTTTTTCTCTTGGGGCGGTTTGCGAGAAATCTAGCCCAAAAATCGAAATGGGCTAAAATTTGCTGGACAAAAATTGGGTAAATTGCTCGATGGATTTTGGTGTTCTTAGTGTCTATGGAAAGCTCTCGAGATGTAGATGGTGTTTAACACAAGACTTGGCCCAATCAGTAGCCGGATCGAATGGATTTTGGCCTGGAAGTCAAAACAGCGCGCTGCGCATCGCGTCTCTTCGCGGGTCGTTTTCAGCAGCCTGGAAGGCTGGCCGGCAATGGGGAAAGGCTGGGGCGGTGCGCCGGCGAGGTGGAGAGGGTTGGGTAGCGGCGGCGCGGCGTGGGGAGGAGGGAGGAGAGAGAAAACAGGAGAGAGAGGAAGAGAGACGAGATGTGCGCGGGGAAGAAAGAAAAGGAAGAAAGAGACCTGTCCGATTAGATCGATCCGAATGATTCAGCCGGTCCGATTCAAGATACAAAATTTTGAATTTTTACTCTGTCTTGGGACCGAAAACGAGGCCTAAAAATTCCGAAAAAAAATTCTAGAAAACTCAGAAAAATTCGTAGAATCTAAATATATTTTTAGTTTTGCCATGTGGTCTTTAAATTAATTTTTAAAAATCATCAAAGTTTTATATTTTCGAAAAATCAAACCCGATTTCTAAAATCAGAAAAATTTCAAATAATTTCCTAAAATTTAAATAAAATAAAATATTAATATTTACTCATAAAATAATAAATTTAAAAATTAGGGGTGTTACATCTTTGATGCCATCTATATCCACATATCATTGGCCTCCATATCTAGCTCCCATACTTTGGATTTGAGAAGCTCATTTTTGAACTTCACTTGCTTTACTTCTTTGAACTCCCACTACTTTGTTCGATCTGTACTATTTCTTCTGACTTTACTTGAATTGTTCCTAAACTTGACATCCAAGACCACCAATCGATGTGGACTTTTTAAAGCTTCTCCTGCAATGACCTTGCAATCCTTGCATAGAGCTCTATTTGTCTTCCTAGTTAAGAGGAATTCGATTTGAATTCTATATTGCTCACTTTTGAAAGTCACTAAATGTGACTCTCTTATAAAGTAGGTATTTACTAGTATTAGGTCATATGCTATAGTAAAATCCATGATGTTTTTTCTCTCCTCATTTCGACTGCCAAAACCAAAACCAAAACCAAAACCTCCATGAACATTCTCATAACCTTGTCTATCATTTCCTACATGTCCATTCAAATCTCCACCAATGAAAATATTCTCTTCATTCGGTATGATTTGCATTAAATCATCCATATCTTCCTAAAATTTTTATTTACTCTCACTGTCTAGTCCTATTTGTGGAGCATAAGCACTAACTACATTTATTGTTTCTCCTTCTAGTACTAACTTTACTAGTATAATTTTATTTTCTACTCTTTTCATAGCTATTACTGCGTCTTCCAATATCATGTCTATGATTATGCCCACTCCATTCTTATTTCTCTGCTTTCCGGTAAATCACAGTTTGTACCCCTTATCAGGAGTACAATAGAAAGAAAATGCCTCTCTTTTATTCAACGAATAAAGACGAGAGAAACCCTCCCGCAAATCCACGCACTCATGCTTCGGAATGCCATTGAAACCAACGTCAACATTCTCGCAAAATTCATCACCACCTCTGCCTCTCTTGCTATTGTAACCTCCATACCTGAACTACTCGCTGTTACCTGCCTTTCCTTCCCGCTCATTTCACATTTACTGCGTTGGCTAAGTCGTTTGGAAGATTTAGAGATGCATAGTCATGTTCTAAAGATTGGGTTTTGTTTAGATTTGGATGTTTTAACAGCATTGATTGACATGTATGCGAAGATATTCCAAGAAAGTACTGTTTAAAGTGTTGTTCTTCACGCACACAAATTATTCCTTAATTTCAAGAGAAATGAATTTTCATGTATTGGGAGAGTGATGTGTTCCTGGAGTAATGAACAATCTCTTAATAGCATGGGATCCTGGAACGCTCAATAATCTCTCTAATGAGAGAAGTTTGGTGTCATGATGAACAGCTCTCATTGTTGGGTACGTCAGGTCAGGAGATACGGGCAGAACAAAGATACGTTTTGATCAGATGCCTGCGAAAGATTCTGCAGCCTATAATGCAATGCTTGACGGTTATTATTATTTTTATTTTTTCAAAGATCAAGCTTCATTGAAAGCCACTAAACGGGCATATGAGAAGACACAAAATCATCCTGGACAAGTGGATTTAAATAAAATTAGTCATCGTGAAGAGCTTTCGAAGCCAAGCAGTGTGCTGCTTGATTACTGTCTTTTTTGAAAAAATCGAAGGATATCTGATTAAAAGTAAGAGAATCGCCTTTTAGAATCAGCCTGTGGAAACCTTTGTTTTTAGCCAAAGATATGGCGTCGCGGCAAGCAAGGCTTTCCAAGATAAGTGGGGAAACAATAGCTGAATATCGCCTACAGGTCCACGCAATAGGATACCTTGAATGCATTCTTGCTACAGCAGCGGTAGCTCCTCTATTGGTAGACTTGGCGACAACCGCGTCAAAATTGATTTTGATGACATATGGAGGAGGCGGAGACCATATATAGGATTGGTTCAGATGAAGATTCTGAATAAAAGGGTCTATCTGACTGGGAAACGACAGAGAATTCTTCATTAAGATAAATAGCCGAATTGATGACTTTTTGAACCTGCGCAAGATGATCTCTAAAAATTTAAAAAAAAAAAATTCCTGCTCCTCCAGATCGCCCATAAAATAAATTTATCTTCTGATCTGAAAATAGCAATCGGAATAGCCAAAATGTTATCAATTTATTCCGGCTCAAAGTTTTGCCGGAGAATGTTAACATTCCAAGAGTTGGAGCGTTGATCAATTAATTGCGACATTAAGGGCCAGTCTTTATGCATTAGGCTGAAAGCTACTTTGTTATGCTTCTATGGTACAAGGCTAGAAGCACCGTTCATGCTTTTAGAGACTTCTATTTAATTAATAATTAACACATTATTTATAAACTATATTTAAAAATCTATTAAATTTTAAAATTATAATAATTATTTTTTTTTATTAATCAATACATACACAAAAATTTTTTTAATCTCACTAAAAAAAATGTTAAGGGCGTTTTCAACTTTATAGTTCATTTGGTCTAATTTCCAATGATGAAAATTGATATATTTCTTCTAAAAAATTTTGATTTATTTATTTTGATGTTTAATTATTATTTTATAGTTAATTTTTATCAGAAAATTTTTATTTAATTTTAAAATATTTTTTTTATGAGCAATAAAACGCATACAACTTAAAACAATGACAATTTTAATAAAATATTTGTTGCCACGCGCTCCATTGTTAAAATTTGTGAAGAAACAGAAAACGTTTATATTATTCTTGGTAAGAAATTAAAATTTACTATAAAACCCATACCGAATTGTAATTGGAATAGTCAACTCCAGAACGGGTAGTTACAGCATTGTCTCCAGCTGGACAAAACCACTCAATTATCGATCTAGTGATCTCCCCTTGGCGGCTGGCTATCTCTCTCTCTTCCCCCAAGCTTCTCTTGTTGACTCCCACAGGCGTCAATCCCGAGAGCTGAGATTTCTGTTATCTCCCAAATCCCAGGAATCTCAACTGCAAAATCCTAATGCCGGGCTTCTAGAAGCCTTCAAGTAGAGAAATGGGTTCTCTTCCAACATCCTTTATTATGATTATCTTAATACTCTCCTTCACTTTCAATCTCATCCCCATCACACACTCTGTTCCCTTCATAGTTTTGCACGGTAATTCTCTCTCTGCCTTTTATTTCTCTCTGCTTTTCAAGTTTATGCAGTTATATTTCGTCATTCTCTTCAAGATTTTCTTTTGTTCGCTTCGCTACTTGAAATGGGTTATTTTCTCTAGCTTGGTGACGGATTATGGAAATTAGTCTCTAAATCATGTGTTCACCATTCTCAGTTTTGGAAAATTTTGTCTGTTAAATATGTGTTCTTATATGGTTAATACAAAACTTTGATTTGGTTTAACTTGTATCCATTTTTGTGTCAGGTATTGGTGATAAATGCACTAATCGGGGGATCACTCGCTTCACTGAGCTCTTAAGCAATTGGTCTGGTGCTCCAGGATATTGCCTGTATGCTATAACCTCTGGCATCATTATGTTAATCACAATTGACGACCATTAAATTTAATTTATCTAATTGCTGACCTACCCAAAGTCACAGTTACATAAGCTAGCCATCAACTACACTTTCTATCTGTTTGTCGGCCATGAGGACACAGTTCATAGGACGCTAGCATGGTGGTGATGCAGGAGCTAAGGTTGCTTCTGTATAACAGTATATTGCACAAGTTATGTGGCTTGTACTTAGGCTCTATTTGGAATTGTGGTTTCACCACTTTTCCATTTTTTTTTTCTGCTTCTTTTGGATAGGAAGCGGAATTGTTTTTTCACTTTTCTTTAGGAAAAGCATTAAATTGATAATTGATACTATTATAAAAAGTGGATCAAACCTGTGTTAGTGTTCAAAATAGCCAGAAACCACATTTCCAACTGCACATGTGGTGGTTTTGTAGTATAGATGGACGCCTTTGCCCGCCGCCCCCGCTCCCCCCAACAACCACAAGGTTTTTGAGGCCACTTAAGATGCGAAATTTTTTTTAGCTAGTTCTTGAGCTGTCCTGACTTATCACAGAGTTAATCTTTTTACAACAACATGGTGTATCAGGAAGGTAAACCATGTGCTGTCTGTGTGCTCACTTGTGCATGTACATGTGCTTGTAACAATGTGTTCTGACTTTTCCTTTGCATCTGTGCACCTGGAATTATGTTTTTCTGATCAAGCTTATACCCAAGGCAGAATCCAAAGTTTGCATGTTACCCACATCCTGTATGCTGTCATTTGTTTTTCATTTACTTCCTGCAGAGAGATTGGAGATGGATCATGGGATTCTTGGACTATACCCCTTCATGAACAGGTGACACTATAGTTTGAGCTCATGTCGTTGACAGGGCTGTATCTCACAATTTGACGGTGTTTTGTTAAAATTGTGATTGCAGACGGCAACTGCTTGTGAGAAGGTGGTAAAGCTGTTAGGAAACCTGTTTTAATGTTGCTATGTTGTTTTGCTTCTTCAAGTTTGATTTGTCTTCGAACAAGATTTCTCTTTCAATTTACAGGTGATGAGTATGAGTGAGCTCGCCAATGGTTACAACATTGTTGGGCTTTCTCAGGTGATTAAGAAGTTAAAATTTCATATTGCATAATTTATACTTTATTTTTTGCCATTTGGATGCATAGTTTTGTCCAGTTAGAGCATTTATGGAGCATCGGCCAGCTTTTTCTTTTCTTATTCTTATTTTTTCCTTCTTTATTTGTATAAATTGATCTTTTGTCAATTCACCATTTTGTAAATTGAATGCATTTTAATAGGATTTGCATTCTGATGACGAGTAGTATTTGTTATGGGATTAACTGGGCAAGAGATGATACCATCCTTCATATTGATTTTGGAAATAATTTTGCCCTTCTAGTTTCCATTGTTCAACTCTTAGATCAGTTTTACTGTTAGCATAAAAATCAACATTTTTCATAGTCATTCTACTTTACAGGGGAACATGCTTGGTCGAGGAATTATTGAATTTTGTGAAGGAGGACCTGCTGTAAGTACTAATTTGTTAAAAACTTATATTCATGATATATCTTCTTCTGTTTCATTTAATGTCTGGATATCTGTCAACAAATTAGAAGATGCTCCACACCAGATTCTAATCATCCCATGTAATGTCATTGTTTTTGAAGTCCCCTCTACACCATCATCATTGTTATTTCCATTTATAATGCCCCTTGCTCTGTGTGCTTGTAACAGGTTAAGAATTTTATTTCACTGGGAGGTCCCCATGCTGGTACTGCTTCAGTTCCATTCTGTGGAGTAAGTGCTGGTTCTTTAATCTGTCTCAGTTCATTGCTCCATTAATTTATTTTGGTTTAAATAAAGCCTACTAGCTAAACAGGAAATCAGAAATGTTTGAACTTCTATTATCTTTTGGAGATATTTGTTTGGCCTTCTGTTGTCAGACTTCTAGTGCTGTCTAGTTTGAAATGTCCTGTTTTTGCAGTCTGGCCTTGTATGCATTCTTGTGGATGCTTTAATTCGGTTAGAGATCTACAGCAGCTATGTCCAGGTATAATTATAAATTACTTTTGAACCTTGATATATTGAAATGGGAAGTGAAGGGCAAAATTTATATCATGTCAACAACAATTGCCTTGGAAAAATCACATGCTTTGGTACTTCTGATTTGACTTCATTCTTACCATAGACAGATGACTTCATTGTTCCCTTGGCCCTTGATTATTCTAACACCTTTGCATTGAATTCATGTTGAATTGCTTATCTGTGATGAAATTGCAGGAACATTTGGCTCCTAGTGGCTACCTCAAAATCCCAACTGTGAGTCTATCACTTAATTGTGCTGATCTACTGCTGGTTCTCTTCTTAATTTTTTGACTTTCATTCTTCAGTAGACTTCAATCCCACCATCGCCTGGGAAAAAGGAAAATATTAAAGACAAAAATGAAAAGAAAAGGGATTACTGTCTCAGATTACAAGTGGTTACTTCTCTACAATTTGTTTTGTATTATCATTTGGGTTTCTGGATCAAGATGCCAATTCTTTTGCAATTCCCATAGCATGTTTTGATTATTTTCACTTGAATTTATTTTCTTAAACCATATTTTAAAAATGAGAATTATTTCTTTCTGCAGGACATTGCTGACTATCTGAAAGGGTGCAAGTTTCTTCCCAAACTTAACAATGAAATCATAAAAAATTCTACTTACAAGGAACGTTTTGCCAGCTTAGAGAATTTGGTTTTAATCATGGTCAGTTAAATTATACTTTGTTTCTGTAACATTCTTCTTATCTAATTCAAATGATGTCGTTAACAATTATACTGATTAGCTTGGCCATCCTTATCAGTTTGAGCAGGATACAGTTTTGATACCAAAGGAAACCTCCTGGTTTGGATATTATCCAGATGGGGCCTTTACTCCTGTTCTGCCTGCACAAGAGGTAATTCTCTCATTCCATTATAATACCTGAATGGAAAGAGTGTCAGGGGCTAGGCTGCTGAAATTGAACTTTGTACTAAATGTACATTAAATCTATAGCTAGGTGAAGCTTCTTTATGATACTTCAGACTGTCAGAAAAGTATCATTTAATTCTTCCTTTTGCCTGGCAGAAGGAATTAACAAAAATCATTTGGATTTTCTTGGAATCTGAATGCACACAAATCCATCAACTAAGATTGAAACATTGTTTAAAAAAAAAAAAAGAAAGAAAAAGAAAGAAAGTTACTATGGGGGTGCTAGAGTAAGCACGCATGCATGTTCACAAAAAAAGAGAGAGATGTATGATCTCTTCTTCTTCTTTTTTTTTTTTTAACTATCTGATCTATCACTGAAATCAGTGTGAAACTGGAATACATCTTAACTAATTAGGTCCTGTGAGTACACATGACTTATTTGATAATTAGCACATTCGAAGGAGATGGGTTTACCCTAATAGATGTAGTTCTTCCCTTTTTTTTTCAATCACTCAAGTTAGTTTTAGATGTGAGGTTTCCCATGTCATTGTTAAACTCTTTCCAGGATCTTCATGGAAAATATTAATCCTGGAAGCAAATTTCCCTTGGTGCTTCATGGACTTTACCCATTTCTCAGAAGATACCATAAAATTGAAATTTTGATATTGTTTAAGTTCATGTTTTTGTTAGTATCATCGCTATTCACAAGGTGTCTGTTGAACATGATCATTTTATGGCGCTAAGATTCTATAGTTGTAGAAGTCTTTTAGGTCTAATTTGAGCAGCTATTTGTGTTGCTGTTATTTTAAATTACACTGTAAGTTCTATTATCTAGCATGACAAATTATTGGGCTTGCAGCCATGAGGTACAGGTCCAAGGCCTAAGAGCAAGTCTTCATGTAAATGCTGGAAGGATGAAAATTCATCATTTTCAGAGTCCTGCTTATGTTGCAGGACAAATAATTGGATCAGTTGAGGGCTTCTAAATTGTAATTAATCAATAGATTGGAACAGGCGTTAGAAAGAACATATCCAAGCAAATAATAGAAAGTCCTCATATGTTATTCTTGTGTCTTACATTTTGATGTAGTATTTGTACCTCGATTATCATTTCCCTTAATTTTGTTAAAATGACAGCTTGTAATTCTTTCACCATCATATATTTGTTGCAGACTAACCTCTACACTGAAGACTGGATTGGGTTTAAAACACTGGATGAAGCGGGAAAAGTTAAATTCATTAATGTCTCTGGGAATCACCTTGAAATCTCGCGAAATGATATGAAGAAGTATATAGTACCCTATTTGGAGGGCCAAGCATCGTACCAGCAGATAAAAACGGAACCTTCATCTTGTAGATGGGTTTCATCAATCAGGAACTTCTTTATTGACCTATTTGGGCTTACTGAGGATCAAGCTTTGCTGCATATTCTGTAAGCACCTTCATTTGCTCAAGAATTAATTGTTTTGGGGGAGGAGGGGAATGGAGAAATTATACCTTTTATTCTTCGTGCATAATTTCCAGTAGAGAAAAAAAAAAGCCCTGTATATCCCATCTGATGGTTTTATGATGTATGCCTCCGCTTCCAAACAATGCAATTGATGCTATGATCTATGGCAAGTTATTAGCTAAACCCATGAACTGTAGTTGTATGCGTACAATGAAATGTTACAGTTGAGTTGATTTCTGAACATTTGTTGTGACAAGAGACTGGCTAGCTGTGTTGGGTTACTACCCACAATATTCAAAAGATGAAATAAGTGTTATCAGAAGATCGTACAGAAATAAAATGCCAATGTGGTCCTATTGCTGACCTCAACTTTTGTAGCACTTGTGAGCCTCCCCTTAACCAGATCTTTCTAACAATCTTATTTAATATATAATTTTAGCCTTTGATGCATAAATTTCAAATTTGTCGCCACAATTATTGGACGCTATCGAAGTACCAAGAGGTCTCATCAACCATTATGAAGTATAACTATTCACATGGCCTGGAGTTCATGAAATGGAAATGGTGAATCTACCATTATCAAATGCAAATTGCATGGCAAGTTTGCAACCGAGACCTTGCGCCACTTCACCCAAGTCAGTTGTAAACTCAGATTCCACAGGAGTCTCAAAGATGTCAAGCGTGGAGCCTCGATAAGTCTCAAACAGCTTCAGATATCATTATATGGAAGGAATGCCACAACGAATATAAAGATAAAATAGAAGAAAAGGGGCAACTGATTATTCTATATCAATCCCCCACCAAAAGTACTTATAATATATGACGAGGAATTGTTACAATAAGAAGACAAAAAAATATTTCTCAAAACCAAAAAACCACCTCTACATACCTAACAAATAGGGGGAGAGAAGGGAAAGAAGTTACATTGAGCATTGTTGCTTGAGCACGTTGGTTGGCTCTCTACATTGAGATTACAAAACACAGGAATTCTCACCTTCACTAAGAAAGGAAGTGCTTTATATGTGGATAGGGCTCCATCAATGACTAAGCAGGTTTGAGAGTTGCCTTCATATTGAAGGTTCTATCTGGTGGCGCTCAAGGTTACGCAGTACAATTCTTGCAAAAATTTTGGCTTCAAGCGGTGCAGTTGCTGCAGCAGCTGCAGCACGAACGACTCGTGCAGCTCCAACATTCTTCATGAGACTTGCATGGTGCATAGCATGCCGGCCACCAGGAATGGTAAACTGCAGGAGAGTACCACAGTCAAACAATCAATCATTAGGATAAGAACATTCATCCAATCAATCTTACGGGAAGAGTAATAGTGACAATGAGCCTCAAATTTTCAGAGAGAGAGAGAGATTAGGGAGAGGCAGTTTTGGGATCTCCTCATGCAATAATACCTGGAGAAGAGCAAATGCAGCACAAGCCTTGAGTATAGAAGAGGGATTTCGTAGCATGGCAACAAATCGTCCAATTTCAGCTCCACTACGACCCCAAAAAAGAAATGCCCAGTCAGTAATATCAAAACAAGACTAGCAGGTATTAATATAAATAAACAGTGAACCTGTAGATATGAATTCATTCATGAGAAGATAGACTGATGAACAACAATGAAGATTGGATGACCCTATATTCAAATGAAGAATATTTGTGTAGTGCACCCCAAGAAGACAAGGAGTGCCAAAAGACATGATAGCCTAAGTAGGTTTCAGCATAACCTTAGGTGTAGAACAGAAAAGATCTCCAGGAAACTGGGATGTAGTATAAGAAACGAGAATTTTGCATCTCAGAAAATCAGAAGTCCAACACAAAAACAATTGTGTAATGCAATCTCATATGCCCAACTCTTAATTTCTGCTGCTCCATGCAGTAAAATATGGAAAATAAATGTCTTGAAACGGTAAGAAGTTAGAGTGATTTGGGTCTGACTCCCAGAACAGGATTGAGAAGAGAGAAAAAAAACCTGCATCTGAGTTGTCCTGCTTCCGGAATACGAGCCCTCTCTGTTACTTGTGCCAATGCTGCTGGAGCTGATGATGTAGCAGCAACTGCAAATGTCTGTTGATCAGAAAATGTTAGGACAAAAGCTTCAATGTGCTTCAAAGCCATCCTTCTAGCCCCTTCTAAGCTCATGCTCTTTGAAGTGCTTTCTGTCAAAGTTCCTATCAATGCAAATTCATCCATTCTGCATAAAGAGAAAATATAAAGTATTATTTTAATCAAAATTTGCTTCATTATTGGAGGATTTAT
Organism: Hevea brasiliensis; assembly: GCF_030052815.1. NCBI lineage: Eukaryota > Viridiplantae > Streptophyta > Magnoliopsida > Malpighiales > Euphorbiaceae > Hevea > Hevea brasiliensis. The sequence continues at coordinate 124,166,132 of NC_079494.1, read as the reverse complement.
GTATGAAATAATAAGGGTCTCTAAAATGCTGGAAAACAGACAAATACCACAAGTTCTAATAAGAGGTAATAGAGAATGATATCAAGCAATTAAGTGCATTTTCTGCCTTCTCTTTTTAAGTATTTTATAGGATCCATGATAAAAAAAATATCAGAGTTGGAACTTGAACACATATTATGTGTAAACACTAAACATTTGGATTAATCAGGGATGACTAGCATGCCCTTCTGAAATTTTTTACGTCAAATAAAACCTTTCCCAAATAAAGGGATACCATAGTAATGTTTTCCCTTTTCTATTTTCTCAAGGTGATAATAGAGGGATGCTTGGGGAACAGGGAGGGGAGAAGCTTTATTTCCCTGTTAATTACAATTTCATGCAATCAGGTATGTCTTACATTCCCTAAAAGCAGTCCTATAGACTTGATATTTCAGGAAACTGCAATAGCATTCACAGACTGACAGATATATGCTCCAAAGTTAATTTTCCAATTTTACCATCAATTACACTCATATTTTAATAGCAATTATTTTGCTTGGCATATATATAAATAATTTTGCAGAAAGAATATCATGAGAAAAGGAGTAGCTTTGACCTTTTGACTTTTGTTCAAGGATATTACAGGACATCCCTTAAAAGAACGAAACAAGGACTATTATAATGGGACAGCAGAAGTACTTCATATTATTTTTTGAGACTGCAATTTCGGTGGCCACGAAATAGATTTACTTCAACAAACATTGTCAACACAACTTACCAGGAATGTTAAGTATGTTTATATGCAGTCCATGGACACAGAAAGGAGATGGTTAACCCACAGACCAGAACCACATGGGGATTTCAAAGGACTTGGTACCTTCCATCAAACATGTATGCCAATGCCAATGCAGCCATGAAGCGTGCCATCTTTGATACTGATGAAGAACATAGATGCACAAGTGCGGGAACTCCACCTTCCTCTACTATCTGCAGAGCGTTACCTGGGTTGAAAGCAAGATTCCAAAGTGCCCCTGCTGCAGTTTCATGGACATCCTAAAAGTGAAAAATATAGAGTTTCAGTAACATTCTACAAGCAACAGGAAAAGCACGAGGAAAGTTGTTAAGTTTCAAGTAGTCGTCCACTTATTTAAGAATAGGTGGATAAAATGAATACTGAAGTTACAGTAAAAAAAAGGGAATACAATTTAAAACTTCGAACAAAAAAGGTTAAGTACTTCTTTATCATGACATGAAAAACAAATAAATAAAATGCCCAGTGATGCATTCATTCACATCTCTCTCAGAGAAATGCTTGAGATGGCTAGAAATTTTAGACACATTGGCTACTATGAAATCAAAACACTAACCTCAGCCTCAGATCGTGCCAGAGCAATCAGAGGTGGAACACCTCCTTCCCGTCCAATGGCAATGCTAATAAAGACCAACAAACAAACATATGCATATATATAACATTACCACAGTGCCATGAAAAACTATAATATAAAATTGCAAGGATTGAAGATAAATGAAAAATATCTAAGCAGTTGGCAGTTCAAAAAGGACAAAAATAATTTGATCAATCATACAAGTCCAGTTGTGTCATTTTGATGATGCAGGCATGCCATCCTTATCTAGCTCTACAATGATCACATGCTGCAAGTAAATTATTGAGATTAATTAAATAACGGACATTTTTTCTCACGTTTTTGGTAGGGATTAACGTTCCATCCTCAATCATATAAGGCACCATGTGGATTATTTGTAAATTCATTTTATCAAACCGTGTATCATACCACCCACTTTCTGCAGCCAATGTTTATCTCTGCCTTCACCAGGAAGACCACTGTGGTTTGAAGAATCTACACACAATGGGGTGAAGGGAACTGGATTTCTTGGGTTTTGATGGTAAAGACAGAACGAATATAAACATATTTGCTAAGCAATATTAACTCTAATGAAAGGAAAAAAAAATTTAAAAAATAAAAATAAAACAAAACTAATCCACATACCTATTGGCTTCTGACACTGACAATCCCCAAAGAGCTCCAGCAGCTCTCTCTTGTAGACCTGGGGAGGCATTTGAACAGGATTGTGCAAGAGCAACCTGAATAGCCACAAGATCAAACCTTCAACATTAAGTGGCACTTTCAACTATATAGGAACATGCTACAATCTGGCAATTGCAATCATAAGAATTCCACAAGAAAATTTGTAAAAAGTCAGGAAATTGTACAACCCTCAGAACTTAGCCATTGGCTGCATTACACACCTATAAAGAAATATCTCAAATAGTTTCAGCAATAACCATCAATAAAAAAAATTTCTTATAAGACATTGATTAAGCAAAATTTCACATGCATGATACCATGAACATGATTTATACTTGTCACTCAAAAACTACGCATTTGGTTAAGTAAGCTGAAGAAATACTATCGTTGTTTACCCATTCTCAGAGCATATAAGTTTAGAAAAACTAGAAGAATGGCCTTATCCTAGACATGCCACATACCTAGGTTAAGTGTCAACTATAGCATAATAAGATGTCGCATTGATGTTCGTACTCATGGAAAAAGGTAAAAAGTAAAGTTATCACCCTTATTCCTAATTCCTATACAATCCTGGAGAAAGAACTAAAAACAAGACATTGGATTAATAGCTTGAAGCAGCAAAAATATATGTCAATATATTTATGTCGCATGGATGCATGCATGTGCAATTTGACTTCCTAATGATGATTTGCCCATTGCCAAACGATACTGTGAGAAAATAGAATAGAAGAAGAATATTGAAAATGATTGAAGAGCTTGATTATTCCCTCAAGCCAATGGTGTCAATTTATAATCTATACAGGACAACTAAATAAGAAATACAATCCTAATTAAATACGTAATTATAGCCACAATTCTAGCATCTAAATATATTCACACAATCACTACAGATACACATATCCTAGCTATTTATGGTACATATCTTAACACTCCCCCTCAAACTGGAGCGTACAAATTATATGCTCCAAGCTTGTTACAAATATATTCCATCCGAGAGCCTCTGAGAGACTTTGTCAGGATATCTGTTAATTGGTCATTTGAGCTAACAAATCTAGTGACAAGACATCCAGATTCAATCTTTTGTCTGATGAAATGACAATCCACCTCTATATGTTTCATTCTCTCATGAAACACTGGATTAGAGGCAATGTGAAGTGCAACTTGATTTTCACAGATTAGTTGCATTTGTTTAAGTTCTCCATACTTCAACTCTTGGAGAAGTTGTTTCAACCATATAAGTTCACAAGTTGCTAAAACCATAGCTCGATATTCTGCTTCTGCACTTGACCTAGCAACCACATCTTGCTTCTTACTTTTCCAAGAAATCAAATTACCTCCAATCATAATGCAATATCCTAAAGTAGACCGTCTGTCTGAAGGAGAACCTGTCCAATCTGCATCTGAATAACCAATAATCTGTGAATGACCCCTGTTTTTATATAATAGGCCTTGTCTTGGAGCTCCTTTAATATATCTGAGTATCCGAATAACTACATCCCAATGACTACTACAGGGTGCTTGAAGGAACTGACTGACCACACTTACAGCAAATGAGATGTCTGGGCGTGTGATTGTAAGATAATTGAGTTTTCCAACCAATCTCCGGTATCTACCAGGATCCTCCAATGGCTCCCCCTGTCCAGGAACAAGTTTGGCATTTGAATCCATAGGAGTATCTACGTGTCTACAGTCTAACATGCTCGTCTCTATCAGTATATCCAAAGCATATTTTCTTTGAGAAATGGCGATACCTGTCTTGGATTGTGCCACTTCAATCCCCAAGAAATACTTTAGCTTCCCAAGATCGTTAGTCTGAAAATGACTGGACAAGTGTTGTTTGAGTTTTGAGATCCCAACATGATCATTTCCTATAATAACAATGTCATCAACATAAACAACGAGATAAATGCACTTATCATGGCCATTATAGTGGAAAAATACTGAATGGTCAGCTTCACTCCGAGACATTCCAAATTGTTGGACTACAGTATTGAACTGTCCAAACCATGCTCTCAGAGATTGTTTCAAGCCATATAAAGAACGCCGTAGGCGACACACCAAATCAAACTCCCCCTGAGCAACAAACCCTGGTGATTGCTTCATATAAACTTCCTCAGCTAGCATAGCATGTAAAAAGGCATTTTTGATAGCCAGTTGATGAAGTGACGAGTGATGGATGGCAGCTAAGGAAATAAGAAGGCGAACCGAGGCAATCTTAGCCACGGGAGAGAAGGTATCACTGTAATCGAGGCCAAAGATCTGAGTATAGCCCTTTGCAACAAGGCGAGCTTTAAGCCTATCAATCTGCCATCAGGCCCCACCTTAACTGTATAAACCCATCGACAGCCAACAGTAGATTTGCCCTTCGATAGTGGCACCAAATCCCAAGTGTCATTGTTATGGGGAGCAGTCATCTCTTCAACCATTGCATTACACCACATTGGATGTTCCAAAGCTTCTCTAACAATCTTAGGTACAGATACATTAGACAAAGTGGTGACAAAAGCATAGTAGGAGAGAGACAAATAATGATAACTCACAAAATTATAAATAGGATAAGGATTTCGAGACGAACGAATGCCTTTTCAGATGGCAATTGGGAGGAGTAGCATCGTCTGTTGAAGGCAAGACCAGAATAGATGAAAATGAAGGAGGGCGAGAGTCACCAAGAGCTGGTGTTGTACCTGTATCAAGCAAAGGAGCATCAATGATGTTAGCGGGAGGATGAGGACGACGTGAGTAGACATGTAGAGGAGATGGACTGATTGGTGGTGGAGGAAGAGTAGGAACTAATAAGGCGGTGGGAATAAAAAACTTGGATGCGGTGTTGGAGGAAAAATAGGGAGATGTTTCAAAGAAGGTTACATCGGCTGACACAAAGTATTTATTTGTAAGTAGATTGTAGCATTTGTAACCTTTTTGAAACCTAGAATATCCCACAAAGGCACATTTTATTTATTTGAGCTGAAGTTTGTCTTTGCCAGGAGTGTTATCATAAACAAAACAAAATACAACCAAATACACGTAGGGATAACTGATGGACATCTTGGTCTGGGAAAGAAAATGAAATGAGGACTCTGATTCTGCAAAACAGAAGAAGGCATTCAGTTAATTAAGTAATAAGCAGTAAGAATAGCATCTCCCCCAAAAACGAAGAGGAACATTATGGTGAATGAGTAAAATGCGGGCAGTCTCAACTAGATGACGATTCTTTTGTTCGATAACCCCATTTTGTTGAGGGGTATAAGCACATGAAGTTTGGTGAGTAATACCCTGAGAAGATAAGAAATGAATAAAGGGAATAGACAAATATTCTTTTGCATTGTCACTACGAAGTATTTTAATAAAAACACCAAATTAATTACGTATTTCAGTAGAAAATTTTTGAAATATAGAGAATAATTCAGAACGAGTCTTCATTAAAAATAACCAAGTGTAACGAGAATAATCATTAATAAAAATAACAAAATAATGAAATCCCAAAGTTGTACTGACACGACTTGGACCCCAAATGTATGAATGGACAATTTCAAACATGGACTTAGCCCTATTATTGACTCGCTTGGGAAAGGAAACACGACTTTGTTTTCCAAGTTGACAGGACTCACATTCAAAAGAAGATAAACTAGAAAGACTAGGAACTAATTTTGCAATTTGGCAAGACTCGGATGATCCAGACAATTGTGAAGAAGATCAACGGAAGTGGTAGAGGCAAGAGCAATTGGACAATTTGAAGTAGAGAGATGGTACAACCCTTGTGACTGACTTCCTACTCCAATCATCTTTCCCGTACTCCGGTTCTGCACAACAACAGAGTTAGCCGTAAAGATGACAGAAAAATTCAGATTTTTAGTCAATTTACTAATAGAGATTAAATTATATGGACATTATGGAGTGAACAAAACTGTGGTTAAAGGAATAGATGGAAAGATTTTTACTTCTCCTATGCCCTTAACTAAAGTTTGTGAACCATTAGCCAAAGTAACTTTAAACAAAACCGAAGGAGAAACTAGAGATGAGAAAAGACTTTTGTTACCTGATATATGATCAGAAGCACCAGAGTCTAGGATCCAAGGACCAGTGAGCGAAGACTGTGTTAGACAAGCAAAGGAATTACCAGAATGAGCACCATTAGAAGATTGCTATTTGGCTGTTTGATATTGCAAATACTCCTTGTAATCAGCTCCAGTTAATAGGATAAAATCTGATACCTGATCCTTTCCATCAGGTAATGGAAGAACACCATTTTTACTAGATTGAGCCATATGAGTCATTGATCGGCCCACATTATTTGATTGAATGGGGCGTGGTAGTCAACCATGAAGGGTCCAACAAGTGTCTCGAGTGTGATTAATCTTATTACAATAAGTGTAATGGAGCCTTTTACCCTTGCCTCTCTGATAAGTACCTTGTCTCGGTTGGTTTCCACTTTGTGCAGCTAAAATTGAAGATTCAATTATGAAGAAATTATTCTTATTGAGTGAGATGCGTAGAAGCCTGGCAGACACATCCTCTAGAGTGGGAACAACTGGACTAGTTAATATCTGGTCTCTAACAAAATCAAGGTCAAATCTTAGCCCAATCAATGCCAAAACCATGAAGAACCTGTCCCGCTGTTGCTTAAAAGTATTATCAGTACATGGCATAATAGAATTAAATTCATCTTTTAGTGATTCTACCTGTCCTAAATAAATAGACATATCTTATTGATTTTGCTGCAGATGAATCATATCTAATACTACCTTATAAATACGCTACACATCATTTGTATATAAGGTTTTCTCCACACTTTGCAACAAGTTTTACAAGACTGAAAAATATTAAGTAATTTTGGGTCTAGAGAATGCCACAAAAGACTACATAATTGAGCATCAATCTTAATCCAATTAGCTCTATTTGTTAAAACTATATCTATGGCATTTTTAACCAAGTGGTCATCATACCCCTGCCCCATAAATCATAATTCCACTGATGCAGCCCAAGACATATAATTTTGACTTCTTACTAATTTAACAGTAATAATAGCTGATGAATTACCAATGAAAGAAAATATGAGTTTGAGAATCTCAGAACCTGTTGGATATGGGTTTGAGAGTCTCAGAACCTATGTTGAAGGCTGTATTGGAGAACTCCTCAATCTCAGATATGTTGGCAAGAGGACACTGAAATACATCAAAAAAGCCTACTGTATGAAAAGGTAGTGACAAAAAAAGTGAGAAACAGGTGATGGGACTAGCGTGGTTAAGGTCGCCTAAGGCTGGCGAGTCGACGTGAAGAAGCGCTGGCTATAGACGGTCGCCGGAGAGGGCTCACGCGCCGGCACGTGAAGGCGCGTGTACCGGAGTCTTTCGCCGGCGGTCAATGGAGAGGCCGATCCTGGGCTGGGTAATCTACTAAGCTAGGCTGTGATAGCCATGGACTCCCAAAAAATGACCGAAAAAAGAGGGAAAGTTCCTCCCTATGAGGACTTTGTTTCAGATTTCAAGTCAGACCCATCGAGGCTCTGATACCATGTGAGAAAATAGAACAGAAGAAGAATATTGAGAATGATTGAAGAGCTTGATTATTCCCTCAAGCCAATGGTGTCAATTTATAATCTGTACAGGACAACTACATAAGAAATACAATCCTAATTAAATATGTAATTATAGCCACGATTCTAGCATCTAAATATATTCACACAATCACTACAGATATATATATTCTAGCTATTTATGGTACATATCTTAACAGATACGTGACTTTTCTAAAGGTGAATGTATTTATTACTTAATTATCATATTCAGTTTCATGACTCTTTTACCGCAACAAGGCAAAACAAAATATTCCCTCCCAAAAACAGACCTTTCTCATCAATGAATCAAATATCTAGCAATTTTATATCATAACACATCAACTTAAACAAAGAAAATCCAAAGGTATTGTTAGTGTTCATTAATTCTTATCACTAATCACTTGTCATTACACGCACAAAACTAGTATTTCTATTTGACAAGGAGTACATCATTTAGGGTTGTATCATCAGAAATGTGTCATTTAGTTACTAAATAAGAAAATAATTAGGGGATGAAAAGCTTCATTAGTTCTTCCAGCCAAGCAAGTCAACTGAATGGCACTTTGTTGTCTTCTACAAGCACATCCTATAAAGCACTTCTTATTGCGCGAAATCATGCCATGACTATCATAAAGTGTAAAAAGATTCAAGATTTAGCAAAGTCAAAATATCATACCAAAGCCTCAACACCGCCAGCTGCCGCAATTGCTTCACGATTCCTGTCATCAAATGATAAGTTCCACAAAGCACCAGCTGCTTCCTGCCTATTTAATATGAGCAGTTTAAATAGCGTATATTAGATAAAGCCCGCCAATATATAATATAATTGGCCCATTTATTATTAAACTACAATTTTCCTACAGAATACTTTTTTAACTGTGGCAACTATGAGTGGAGTTATGCGTGTCTAAGATATCTACACATCAACAATGGAAAACCATAGAATAAACTATGATTTTCAAACACATAAGCTAACATAGTTCTTCACTAAAAATGGCTGGAAAAAAGGCCAAGAATTATTAGATAATGATACATAATTATGTGCAATGAACAAAAAGAAAAGATAATTACCGAAAATCTGAAAGCCGCTGAGGTAAAAGTAATATAAATTGGGACTGCATCAATAAATTACCTGACACCTTCATGTGGTGAATGCGTAAGTTGAACAAGTGCTTCAAGAGCACCAGCCTCTTGTCCAACAGCAGCATTGTTAGTATTGCTATCTCCATGAGCAGCCAAGTTAGCTAAGGCACGAGCAGCCTGGCAAAACCCAAGTTGACAAATTTAAATGCAACAGATCAATCCCACATCCCTAATCCAAAAAATAAAACACACACACACACGCACAAATACACAGAGCACAGAATCACCAGACATCAACAGAGCAGTGTTTAAGAATGAAACCAGATGTCATTTGCTAGCATGAGTAAAACACAGTTATTTAGATAACGTAAAGTACAATAAAATGGCTAGGATTGCTGGGTACAAAAGGAAACACATTACAGCTAACACAACACACCATAAAAAAGAAATAATTCCAGTAAAGTTGTACAACCTCTGAAATTTCAAACTTAGAATTTCAGAATCTCTTCATTGAAGTCGACTATACCCTTATGAGCTATCTATTCGTTGAAGGCATTTAAACTGGAAATGCATGTGTGCTTTTTATCTGAGCAAGTTTTTATCTGTCCCCACAACTTGAACCTTGATTAAGGTATTATCACATCCAAAACTGCGAAAACCTGAACTTTCTCACAACATTTATTTTCTAATAAAGCTTTGAACAATCTATGTAATTATGCAAAATGAATCTGGTTTACTATCAAATTAGGCTTTTCCATTATCTCATTTTGGTCTACAGTTTTATGAACTGCATACTGTAATAATTGATAAATGTTTCTTTCAGATATCTCATTATGAACTTTTCTTCTCCACCTGCAATTAAAAACGGAAATTGACGGACCTGCTCTTGCACTCCCTCAAACTTGCAGTTACGAGCAAGCATCACTAAAGCATGTACACCACCTGCCAATGCAACCTCCAAGCTACACTTGTCATCAGCTGCCAAATTAGCCAAAGCACCAGCTGCACGCTCCTGAAAAACACAAAAATGGAAACCAGCACAAGAATTAGCATATCATGCAATGGCTACTTGAATTGTGTGCAACTCAACTCAACTCAACTCAACTAAGCCTTTATCCCAAAAATTTGGGGTCGGCTATATGGATTCGTTTTTTTCACTCTGAACGATTTTGGGTTAAATCCTCAGAAATGTGTAATGCTTCTAAGTCATGCTGTACTACTCTCCTCCAAGTCAATTTAGGTCTACCCCTTTTTTTCTTTTTATCATCTAGCCTAATGTGTTCTACTTGTCTAACTGGAGCCTCCGTATGTCTACGCTTCACATGACCAAACCACCTCAATCTCCCTTCTCTCAACTTATCTTCAATTGGCACCACTCCTACCTTTTCTCTAATATTTTCATTACGGACTTTATCTAGTCTAGTATGACCACTCATCCACCTTAACATTCTCATCTCTGCAACTCTTATCTTAGATGCATACGACTCTTTCAGTGCCCAACACTCACTACCATATAGCATAGCCGGTCGTATGGTCAGACGGTAAAATTTTCCTTTTAATTTATTGGGAATCTTACGATCACATAAAACTCCCGTGGCACGTCTCCACTTCAACCATCCGGCTTTAATCCTATGACTAACATCCTCCTCACATCCCCCATCTACTTGAAGGACTGAGCCTAGATATTTAAAGTGATTACTTTGGGACAGTGCCACTCCATTCAAACTAACTCCTTCCCTATCACCAGTTTGGCCTTCACTGAACTTGCAATGCATGTATTCTGTCTTCGTTCTACTTAACTTAAAACCCTTTGACTCTAGAGTACTTGAATTGTGTGCAAAAGAAAAAAAAAAAAAAAAAGTAATGCACACAATTGAAGTATTTCATGGGAAAAAAGATGTTGCACAGGTTATTAAAGACTACACCAGAACTCCATCACTGCCAGAGGACCATTTGAATATAAGATCAACTAAAGCTTTTACTCCACCAGCCTCAGCAATGGCACCCTGACAACAATTTTCAAACATACAATTAGAAGTATAGAACATAATCCCTGTGATAATAGACACAATGAAACACAAGGTTTTCAACCTTGTGATCGTCTCCAACTGAGAGATTCCAAAGTCCTCCAGCAGCCTCTTCAGCCACTAGCCTATTCATGGACCTTGCCAACCCAGCAAGAACATTGATTCCTCCTTCTTCTGCAACAGCTTTTGCAACATTTGCATTCACAGACAAGTTTGCTATAGCCTACATTATTTAACAAAATAACTTATTCAATTGAATTCCACCTTTTCATTGGAAAATCAAGTTCAGGAGTATGCAAGTTATTGGACTGGTAATCAGGTAGTGGAGATTATACAAAACAATAAAACAATTGATCCAAAACTGATTAAGCCACTCACTATATTGGAATAATGGAATTTAAATATTATTTAAAATGATTGGACCACATAATAACTGGCTATGATTATTGCCACAATATCTCCACAGATGAAATAACCATAGCAGGCCTAGCATGCATTGGTCCAGTGACTAAAGGCATAGCACTTGACTTGGCACTTGGCAGAGCCAAGTTCGAGTCCCCGATCCCCCAATCCTCCCCACCTAATGACATCATCATCATCATCATCATAATAATAATAATAATAATAATAATAATAATAATAATAATAATAATAATAATAAATAACCTTAGCAGCCTCTGACTGTAGACCTTCCCTCCAGGATCTGGCAAGGTCTAGAAGGAGGTGTATACCACCATCTTGCATAACTGCTTCAGCCCTTCCACAATCTATGCTAGCATTTTCATCATCAATGACCACAAAAGTTGCAAGGCCTGTGGCTGCCCTTTCTTGAACATCCTCCTGTGAGCTCTGCATTAAACTGAGTAATATTGACGCACCTTGCTTTAGCCAGAAATCATCTAGACCTTGAGGATTGCTCTCAGCAGCACGCAAAAGTGTATGAGATAGGATCCATTCTAGCCAAGTCATAATATCATCTAAGTTTTTGTCCTTGGTCTTTGAATTCCTCCAATCCAAAAACACATTGTTCACTTTCTTTGAATTTGTAGTAAGAGCAAATAACGATAGTAATCCTTTAAAAATATCACTAAAAAGGGCAATTAACAATTTGCCTTTGTACCTATTTGCAGTGAAGGTGGTATCTTCTTCAAGAACTGAACAATTCAATGCACACAAAACCTTCAAGCTATGAGATGATGATAACAATCTAGTAACAGCTGTTGGACCAATATCAGTTCTTGAAACATCCAACCCAATCAGTTGAGGCAGCTTATGCCAAAGATGTGAAATCACACCCCATTTCATATTTGACGTCCCAGCAACTGAGAGGAAACAAACAGATACTACGTTTCCCAGTGCTACCTCATCAACATTGAGACAGTCCAAGAACCCAATATCAATCAAATTTGGACAATGCTTGGCCAAGGCATTGATGGCATCAGCAGAAACATCCCTAACTCCAGACAGCCGAAGTTTCCTCAATTTAGGACAGCAAAAAGCTATTGCTTTTATAGCATCACTGCTGATCCTCTCACAGAAGTCAGGCCCAAGTTGGAGGCTTTCAAGCAACTCATGCCGAGCCACAATCACAGAAAGAGTTGCATCTGTTATTTTCCTACAGTAATCACCACTTATTTCACGCAAAGTCCTACCTTGGAGATGTATTATTGCATCAGCTGATTCTGCTCCACGAAACCTAAGCTTCTGAAGACTTACACATCTAGAAGCAAGTGAAGCCGCCATTGCAACATCACATTTGTGGGCACGGAGATCCAATGAAGTCCACAAGCATGGAGAAACGCCTAAAGCCCTCCATGTCCTACATGTTGATGACAAACTTGCACGGTCACGATAACTTAGACAGGAAAATACCTGAATTACTGTGTCATCAGGCAAGCTGGTCCAATCAACAGCCTCATTGCTATCAGAACATGAAACCTCATCATCAATTTCAGGAAGACTAGGCAAAAACACCTTGTCCTTTCCCTTCTTTGCCACTTTACGCCGCACCCTACGACTCATATCTCGATCAAATAAAAAAGTATCAGGTAGTAATACCTTTGGACCTCAGACACCTAATTCCTATAACCAGTGAAGAAACAAACAAAACCCATTAGAACATACCCTTTGAACTTAAAACCCAGATAAGCGAAAAGAGACCAGGAAATCAATGCTCTTTTAACTAAAAAACCCTAATCTTTTAGATAAGAAATAGAATTGCGCATATAAATCACGCAGGATTAAGATTTGTAATACAGTCACCCTAAAACGCCACCGATATAGGTAGCCCAATAAAGTCTTTGAGTTACAAATGCATTGCAGAGAAAGCAATCACCGCTTTCTCATACCTGGGAACTCGAGCTTTATTAACTTCCGTGTAAACTTTTAAATGTTGAAGCTTGTGAAATAAATCAGTTGCCTTATAAGGAACTGCATAGAAGAAACGTCAATGGAGCTTCAATAAATTATAAAAAGAAAACCCAAAACAAAACAATAAGGATATTAGATGAATTCAGGCGCGCGATAGAGAGAAGAAGAAAGAAAGAAACCCTCCAAACATATATGTTTACTCTCTCCTCTAATTTATTTCCGATTAGGCAACAAATGTAAAAGAAAGAGAGTAGAGAGACCGTCTGTGCGAGAAAGGACCAAATAGAAAAAAGATTGAATGACTGCATTTAGGCTGTGGATGAAAAGGTGTGAAACCACTGCACATAAGGCAGTATCAAATGGGAATCGCCTCCATTGCCTAATACAAGTCTTTCTTCAAATATAAAATTCTTTATCTGTGAAAAAATGGATCTTGTTATCTATGTTTTTTTCCATTAACAAACGTCATGTTCAGTTAAAACAGTGAATTATCATTTCTCGAAACTTGTTAGTTTGTATTTGTCTTGCTTAGGGTGAATTACTCGAGTTTTTCAATATTGCTATTGTTTATTGACTCTTTTCTTATTTATACTAATAGATTAGTACATTTTTTAATTTTTTATTTCGTTCATTATTTCTTTTAAAATATTAGAGGCTCGTGCCCTTATTAAGAAAAAATCTTGAATTTTATTTATTTTCTTCTCTTAGTAATATTTTATTTAATTTTATTATTTTTGATGAAATTAAATAAAAAGAGTTTTAAGTGATATTATATAATAAAGTGAAATATTTTTAAAATATAGATTAAAATTGAGACGATGGGCTGAAATAAGCCCATAAGTTGTTATATAATTAAGCCACTTTTGTTTGAAGAGGTAACAAGACAATAAACTCCAAACAAAATGGATGAAACAAATGGTTCTCAAAAGAAAACCGGGAAGAGGACTGCTAGAGAAAGGGGGAAAGAGAGACGAAGGAGAGACCAAAATAGAAAGACATGAAAAGAAGACAAAAAAAAAAAAATAAAATAAGAGAGTGATGAAGATACAATGGAGATAGAGAAAGAGAGAGAGAACGACGAGAGAGGGAGATAAATATGTAGAGGCAGGGGCGAAAGACCATGGCTCCTCAAAATTTTTTACAAATTTAATAAGTTATAATAATATATAATTATTTTTAATTTATTTTTATTGAATTAACTTTATAAATTAATATTGTGATTTAATAGTGATTAAACTTTTATTTAAATTTTACTTTAAATTAAGAAAAATCATAAATATTTCTATCATAATATGTGCATATAATATAAAAATTTCAATTTAAAATTAATGCATTCTAACTTAATTTATTAGTTATTTACATTTTAAATATTTGATTATAAATTTAAAAATTTTTAATGGATAAGTAATATTTTAATTTGTTTTATTACTTATTTATTAATTAATTTAAACTTTATAAATTAGAAAATTTGCAAATTATTTATTATAATATAATTATATGTACACTAAATTTTATATATCACTATAATTACAATATATTTTTTATTTAGTCCCAAAAAATAATATCTTAGCTCAACCATTATATAGAGGGAGAAGGAGATGTGAGGTAATATAGAAATTTAAAAAAATAATTAAAAAAAAAGTTCTCTCACTTTAGAAAGGTTCTACAATAAGGAGTTGAAAATTTGAATAGAGTGCCTTTGTGATGACCCAACCCAGGAAAGCAATCCGATGAGGGCGGGGAGTGGTATAAAAGAGTAAACTTTGGATATGCTTTTAGGATGGCGAGGCTACCTAGGGCAGTGGAATGCGAGGCACATGAATGAATCGAATCATACATTGAAATGGAGGGAAATTAATCACTATAAGCGCCTTTTAGGTGAAATGGGTTGGAGAGTTGGAAGAACTCCGGGTTTAAGCGTGCTCACTTGAGAGGAAGGCTAGGATGGGTAACCTCTTGGGAAGTTCTTCATTCTATCTATGGGACAAAATCGTGAGGCTCGGGATAGGGTGGGCTAAAGCAGATAATTCCTCTAGTAGTTGGAGCAAGGGCGTTATAGATAGTATCAGAGTCGACCCTCCTCCAGTAGATGTGTGGTTTGAGGATGAACCAGGCAAAAGTTGGTGGGCCTGTGACAACCCGACCTGGGAAAGCGGTCCGATGAGGGCGGGGAGTGGCATAAGAGAGTAAACTCCCGATAGGTTTATAGGATGGCGAGGCTACCTGGAGTAGTGAAATGCAGGCACAAGAATGAATCGAATCATACATTGAAATGGAGAAAATTAATCACTAGAAGCGCCTTTTAGGTGGAATGGCCTGGAGAGTTTGAAGAACTTCGGGGTTAAGCATGCTCGCTTAAGAGAAAGGCTAGGATGGGTGACCTCCTGAGAAGTTCTCCATTCCACCTATGGGACAAAACCGTGAGGTTCAGGATGGAGTAGGCCAAAGTGGACAATTCTTCTAGTGGTTAGAGTAGGGGCGTTGCAGCCTTAGTAATTAATAAAATAATAAAAAAATTAAATTAATAAATAAAGATAATATCCAGATTTATAGTAATTCATCCAATTTTTTACAATAAATTTTGATGTAACTTATGCTTTAATATTGACTCCAAACTATGGATGCATGCGTTATATAAATGTTACATATATGCATTTATAGCATGCAATCCCAATAATATGCCTAACAATATATCCCTTTTTAGAGTTATATAGATAGAAAATCCTCTCTAGAGTTTTTCTTCAGTTTTAGTTTTCTCAGTTTAACTGAGTGCATTTTTAGTGGTTTTCTTTGTCCTTTGAGATAGGAGATGACATCTCATTTGGCTGGCTTAGGTTCTCTCCTTTTCTAGCTTGGATTGTGTAGTTTTGATTTTGGTGATTGTTTGGACAGATCTTTTTGCTTCAATGGTGAGAGTGTTATATGTTGAAAATCTGTTTAGTGGAAGTTGTGTTTGTTGAAATTGTTCTCTTTTACTACTTCTTAGGGGCGTTGCAGTGGTCCCCTATGGTGCAGAAGGCCTTTAATTGGGAGAGGTTTTGAAGAGCTACTTAGGGTTTGTAAAGTCAATGTTTAAAGAGCAGTTTGCTCGCTTTCTACAGTTATAAGAGATTAAGAATGCTATAACCCTGCTTTTTTTTTTCTCTCCCATGCCATTAGTGCTGAGCCCTTTGCTTTCTTCATTACATAGAGCAGCTCTGTTTGTGCAAGTGGTAGGCGTTTCTTTCTTGCTTAGGCTAGTGTGACTTGTATCTGTTGGTCTATGGATGAAGGAAGCTCCATGCATTGCCTCCGATGGTGTAACAACCTGAATTTTTAAATTATAAATAAAATAAAAAGAAAATATTATGTTATTAATATTATGGGATTTTAAAATAAAGAAAGATAATTAAAAAAAATAAAAATAAAAATGAAAATATAAATATATATATATATATATATATATATATATATATATATATATATATATATATATATATATAAAGATAGTTATATTATATTATATTATGAGTTTTGACTGATTTGGAGGGCCTAGGAGGAGTCATGTGATATTGATGGGATGTGAATATGAACTTGTGATTTTAGAACTGTTATTTAAATTATTTTGCAAGTTGGGTAGGTCTTAAGTACAAGGGAGATTCTGTCAGATTTCTGGCATAAAATTAGGGTGTCCTTATTTCTTTAAAATCCTTGATTTGGGTTAGCATTTATGGATTTATAATATAATTGTCTAGGTGATCAGAATTAGCCATCCTTCTCTCCTAAGCCACCGCAGTAGTTTCTGGTCAATCTGTGAGTAGATATTTATTTTATTTATAATTTTAATATTATTATATTTCTGACATGCTCATGCATCATTTATACTTATATTTATGTAGTTAAATATTAGGCATACCCTGCTTTGCATTCATACTTGATGATATTACTTTGGTTACTGTGTTTTGATAATCTAGAGTTGTGTGTGTGAGTGGGTGTGTATGTGGTATATATGCATATGGGTAAGACAGGCAAATTGGCTTTGAGCTAGTCTGGCTTGGGGCTTGGTCTTTTCTTGAGGAAGTCGGGGTGAGTATGACTTTGAGTTGATCTCGCTGACCCCCGCATATGGATTATTAAGCAAAAGTCTGGCTTAAGTTGATCTCGCTGGTAGGCCTTGGATTAAGAAAGTTGGGTAGGGGAATCAGCTCTTCATATATGTATGTGTGAGTATGGATTTGACAAAAGTGCGTGAGTGCTCCAGATTATCTTTGATATGACCTAATATGATTTGTAATACTTGTATGAAGATGATGCATTTCATTTCTAAGGATGCATTAAAATTAGATAGTTATAGAAATTATATGTAAAATAAATATCTTACTCTATGAGCTAAATACTCACTTTCTTCCTCGTAGGTTCATTAACAGTTATTTATTTGTAATATTATTTTCTAAAATTTATAATATAGAACTCTGCATGTGTTAGCAGTATTAGGAATCTTATTAGAGACGGTGTTAAATTGAGTTATTAGTTTTTACTAAACAAAAATGTTTATGATATATAAATAATTTATATATAGTGGTAATAGGGTTGAGCTGGGCTCCCCTCGCTTTAGTAGCTGATAATCATCGGGTTGGGTTGATCTAAATTAAAATGAAATATTTTACTTTTATTTTATTTATATGTTGGGCCTTAGTTTTTGAGCCTTGATTATAGATTTGAAAACAGTAAGACTTACTTCGGGCCTCAGAGGCTTCATGCCGGCCCAGGTTCTAGTACCGGTCCAGCCCATGGGATCGGATCGTGACAGGTGGCTTGCTCTAGCCTAGTCTCTGCTGCAGAAAAGATAAAAGCTTATAGGTTGTTTACACTTCATTTGGGAGAAGTGTAAGGCGATAAGATAATGTTTTTTAAAGAAGGTGAGATAAAATAATGAAAAGCAAGGTGATATTTTTTAATATTACGTTATTTTGGAGGAATGTAAGGTAAATGATGATTTACTAACCTTATGTTATTTAGATTTATTACATTGTTTTGGAGGAATGTAAGATCAATGATGGTTTACTAACCTTATATTGTTTGTATCAAATGTACGAGAAGATAAAAATTGATAATAACTAATATTTAATTTATGAAAACCTTTCCAACACTCCAATTTGATGGGTTGAGAAATTGAAGTCTTTGAAAGTTTTAAAAATTCTCAAAAATCTTACCCTCTTCATAAAACTTCCTTCCCAAATAAGTTTATATATCTTAATTACATTAAAAAAAAAAAACATTATCTTACCTTTAAAAACTTGCTTCAAATGAAGTGTTAGTTATTTCTATTAAGTTTCTTTGGTTATGGGCTAGGGTTGTTATTTAGACTTGATTCTTTAGTAGGGGACTAATATTGATTTATGGCCTTTTATTTCTGCAATGAAACCCTATTTAATTTTTCATTCATTTGAGGCATGAAATACAATTATGATTTACAGGTAAAAAAAAAAAAAAAAAGCAAGCAATCCCAATAATAAAAGCAATGTTTTTTTACCTAAATCTTATACTATTCAATAAATATTAAATATATTATATAATTAATATTTATCATAAATTATTTTTTTATAAGAAAATTAATAGTGTGAGGGTTTAAATTTAATATCTAAATAATATATTTTTAATCACTGAATTAAATTACTCTAGAGTGTTATAAATTATTTATAATACATTAAATTATATTAAAATGAATAATTTTACATATTATAAATTTACAAATATTATTGGAGCTAAAATCGTATTGAGAGGATTAATTTTTCACATTTATTAATAGGATTCCAATAGGATTTTATTTCTTTTTTTACCTGGTACAGATGCTGACGACAACGGAGTGTACCTGGACGCCGTATAAATAGAAGGAGAAACCATAACGCGTTGAAAATGAAAATCTAAATTGGTCCTAACAGTGAAGGCAGGCAACCGTTGTCGATGGCAAGCAGCAACTCTTTCTCTAAAGCACCGCCTTCCTGGTTTTCTCAGTGTTGGTCCTCTGCTCGCAGGACCAAACCTATAAATTCACCCTTTGACACTATCGTCGCTACAAATTCCTCCGATGGACTCGTCCGCCGTCTCGGTCTCTTTGATCTTATTCTGCTTGGCGTTGGTGCCTCCATTGGTGCCGGTATCTTCGTCGTCACCGGAACCGTCGCTCGCGATGCTGGACCTGGTCTTTTTTCTGTTTCACTATTTTATCCTTCTACTGTTTCATTATCCAAATCCTTATGATGTCTCTTAAGATCCTCGGGTCTTCAATTTGATTGTTGTTCAGATTAATGTATGAATTCCAGCGTCAATTGAATTCTCTCCCCCTGCGCGGCCCCCCTTCCCCTCCCCCTTTTTATCTATTTACCGAATTGCATTTTAAATTGTCGTGCAGATATTCATGAATTCTTGTTTTGTAATGTTTGGTATGAATTTGGATGAATTAATTTGATTGCTAAATTTCGAAACAAAAAGTGATTATTGTTATTGTCTTAAATTGATTTCAATCTTATTTAAAGATACCTCACGTAAACTTCCTATGTGAAAATCTGAGCTATTCATTTTAGGAAAAATATATGTGCCTTTTTGCTTTATGAATTTCAATGTCCAGGATGCTCATTATCGCGCTGTTGTATTGTGATGCAGGAGTCACAATTAGTTTCATACTAGCCGGAGTATCATGTATATTAAATGCACTCTGTTATGCTGAGCTGGCTTCTCGTTTCCCTGCTGTTGTTGGAGGAGCATACTTGTATGCATATTCAGCTTTCAATGAAATCACTGCTTTCCTTGTTTTTGGTCAACTGATGCTTGATTACCACATTGGGGCAGCTAGCATAGCGCGAAGTTTAGCAAGTTATGTAGTCACAATTTTAGAACTCTTTCCCCTTTTTAGAGATCACATTCCAAGCTGGATTGGACATGGTGGTCAAGAATTCTTCGGAGGAACACTTTCTATCAACGTGTTAGCACCAATTCTCCTTACTCTTCTGACTGTAATTCTGTGCTGGGGTGTTGGAGAATCTTCGACTTTGAACTTTTTCATGACTGTGACAAAGGTGCTTTATCCCACTTCCCTTCTTATTTATTTTTCTTCTTTCTTTATAGATGATAATTAGATAAATGGTGTGTAAGTCTTGAGGACTGGAAAGAATATGTTTTCTGCACCTCATGGAAAAGTTACACCCTATGATCTAAGGGGGTGGGGTGTTGTTTCTGACCTGTCTTTTCTTTTTTTTTTTTGGTGTTTTATTTATCTATTTTTTGAAATTAAATTCAGTATTTGATTAATTCGCTGACATGTAAGACTCTTAAGTTTTGATCTTGAAGGTTTATATAAACATTGCGTAAAAGATCTAAACAGATATAACAACTATTTTGACTCTGTTGCAGATTGTTATTGTTATCATTGTCATCTTTGTGGGTGCTTTTGAGGTTGATGTTTCAAATTGGTCTCCTTTTGCTCCGAAGGGTGTTAAAGCAATATTGACTGGTGCAACTGTAGTATTTTTTGCATATGTTGGGTTTGATGCTGTTGCAAATTCAGCTGAAGAAGCAAAGAGACCACAGGCATGTTTTGTTGTTTTGATGCTATTTAGTGTAAACTATTGTAACTCATGCAATATTTATAATGTCTCAAAGCCATCTCATTCTTGAATGCTTTTTGTTTTTCTCAATTTTTTTTGATATTCAGCGGGATTTGCCACTGGGCATCATAGGAAGCCTTTTTATATGCGTTGTCTTGTATATTGGAGTTTGTTTAGTGCTCACTGGGATGGTACCTTACAATCTCCTTGGTGAAGATGCTCCTTTGGCTGAGGCTTTTAAATCCAAGGGCTTGAAGTTCATTTCTGTTTTAATCAGCGTAGGTGCTGTTGCTGGACTTACAACCACTCTTTTAGTTGGTCTTTATGTTCAGGTGAATTGCTTCAGCCTTTCTACACAATTGGCATACTATTATATGGCTTTGCATATGTGAATTTTGCTGTGTTTCTTATGAGCAGTCTCGGTTGTACCTGGGGCTTGGAAGAGATGGTTTACTGCCTTCTATATTTGCTAAAGTTCACCCAACGCACCATACTCCTATTCATTCTCAAGTTTGGGTTGGTATTGTTGCCAGCATTTTGGGGGGATTATTTAATGTGCATGTGCTTTCCCACATTCTTTCTGTTGGTTCATTGGTACGTCATGCTGATACTTTTTTTATGTACCATAATCATCTGGTATTTTTTTTTTCGGATTTGGGATGCAGCAATATATATCTTCTGAATATATGGACATGTATTGTGCTAGTAACCAGGACTAGTGAACTAGTACCTTTTTTTCTTTAACTATTATTAGCAGGTTATATGCACCTCACATCACATTAAACTTTTGCAGACAGGTTATTCTGTTGTTTCAGCTTGTGTAGTAACCCTGCGTTGGAAGGATAAGGCAGTGAGTCAAGTTTCTTCAAGGTGGACTTCAGCCTGGCAGGAAGGAGTCATTTGCCTTATCATAGTTGCCTGCTGTGGCTTTGCTGCTGGTCTGTTTTTTCGTTATGGTGCTTCAGTTGTTTTCTTGGTTATAGCAATTGTTATAGCTGTACTTGCTGCTGCAGCTCTTTATTTTCGTCAAGTGAGTATTATGTTGTAATATATATATATATATATCTTATAATCGGCCACAATTCTGTGTTATAAAAGGCTATAGGTGCTTCTAATAGGGGAAAATATCTGATCTGGTTGTGCAGTTGTAGAGGTCAAAAGGTTGCTTTAATGAAGCACTCTACTTCGCTTAATTTGAATTCACAATCTCCTGTCATGTTAGCAGTTCAGATCTCTAGTGTGTTGCTTGTCTTGATTGTTGGAATGATAATTTTTATTGCTTGATTTCTTTAGAAGCCAAAAGACATAAGTAGTTGAGATCTTAAAGCATGACAGCCATTTTTGAAATTACAATGCTGGATCTCTTCCTTGGACATGTCCAACCATTATGTATTTTTACTCTCGTCTGGTCAAAAGGATTTTGGAACTAGAACTTTTTGGTACCTTGTGATTTTTATGGAGCAGTATTATCTTTGTCACCAGACATGTTTGGTCTTTTTCTTTTTTTTCCCATTATATTTTTTTTGACAGGAAAGGATTAGATATACTGTCTACACAATTACACCTTGGTTATAATTCTAATGAATGAAAAAAATAAAAGTTTGAAAATGTTCTATTGAGGATATGAAGGGAGGAGTAGGGCCTATCCTGTCTTGATTTACTGTGCCTTCTGAGTTCTCTAATGCCTTCCATTATTTGTTAGGTTTACACGGATCCTCCTGGATTTTCTTGTCCTGGTGTTCCAATTGTGCCAGTTGTTGGCATCTTCTTCAACATCTTCCTGTTTGCTCAGGTGTGCTAACGTAGTCCCATTCTCACAAACCATGCCTCCTTATTGTGGCCTATGTTTGAACGTTGTATTTAAAAGACAATTAACGATGCTATGATTGTTTTCTTGTGCAGCTGCATCATGAAGCATGGGTGAGATTCTTTGTCCTGAGCATCATCATGGCTGCAATTTATGCATTTTATGGGCAATATAATGCCAAACCAAGTTCAGATGAGATAGTTGTTTACCGGAGAGCTCCTGGGGAAGCAGCAAGTTAGTAATTAAATGTTCAGTGTTAGACAACGATGGTGTGGCTGCTTGTCTGTAGCAATGATTATATTGTATATTTGTATTTACAATGTATCATCTGTAAGGCTGAAGACATTTATTTGTAGGAATCCTCTCAGAAATGGAGATGTATTGAAACATAGGAATGGAATAAAGGTGAATGCGTTATACATTATTTTCCTCTTCTATTGTTGAATGTATATATCTGTATTAAGCTTTGATTATTTTGCCTTTAATTGCAGCCATTTTTTCACACATTACTTGTGCTTTACTTAATATTGGGGCCACCAAGTTATCAGAGGAAAAATGAGTTCAAAAGGTGAAAAGATTTGCATTCAATCGATATACTCATCAGTCAAATTCCAAGCAGAACTTGTGTTTTTAGACAATGTTCCAAACTAGTAAGTGGATTTTTTTTTTTTTTTAAATGGAAAAAGAACTGAAGCGAGAGAGATAGAGAGAGAGAGGGAGAGAGAGAGGGGAGCAGAAGAAAAGCCTGTCAATTGCATACATCGGAATAGAATGCCATATTCCTCCTTTGGCAATCCTGGACGCTACAAAATAGGCAAATTACAGAATTATCAAAACAACTGCTGCTATTCATACTAAGTTATCTACTGCTTTTATCGCATGCATTTCTTTGACCTGAAAAAAGAAAAATAGGTTGAGAAGAGTGTAATGAAGCTCTTTAAAATGTAGTCCAGACCATAATAATTTCTAGAAATTTGTGTTTCCACCTGGAACTAATGCATTTGTGCCCATGAGAATTTTGGCAGGAGAGCCCTGTAAGTAGGTGCTGTCAATGCGATGGCCTGACTCATTATATTCAATGTAGTGGAAAGTCACCTGTAAAGATTCTCAAGTCAACTGCAGCTCAAGAATGGAACATAGAAATTTCACAGATTCGCTTGAAAAATTACACCCTGTTTGGGAAAGATAGTGAGGGTTACAGATTAGTTATATAACAGATAGGTAACTGATTACAAATTATGAAAGATGTATGATGCATCTTTACTTCAAACTTACCTAGTTCACACTCTTCCTAAGAGAACGCAAATCCAAAGATTTAACAGTTCCTATCATTTGAAGGAAAAAACTTTAAATGTTACTAGAACTCTTCCCAGGAATGATTCACAATTTAAAGTGCATTTTAACATATAGAGTGATATATCATGCTTATTTCACAGGTGCAATAAAGAAGCAAAGGGCATCTGCTTCCTGAAAGAAGTTAAAAAGGTTCAACAAAGGCATCTAACTTATATTTCAAATTGCATCAGATAACTTAGCAACTATTCTAGCTCTAGCGCTCATCGTCTGAACGGTTTTGTGATTACCAAATCTAAATACAGAATAAGGAAAGCAGCTGTGACTTTAAAGAAAACGAAAGAAAAACATGTTGATCAGCGTTTGTGCAATCACCTTTAGCAACTTCGAAATCTCAGTATAAAAAGCCTCTCATGCCAGTACTTTAACCTCCAAAATTAAAGGGAGTTTTAGCGTCTCACCCATCACCAGTGGAATTGTGACAGCTAACACACTTTTCTCCTATTTGAAAACTGAAATTTATAAAAATTCAATTTAATTGATTTTTTTTTTATCAATTTTCATATTTAAAAATATAATAGATGAAGTAATTTAATTTTTTAAACTTAAAAAAATTCATTTAAAAAATTAAAAATTATATAAAAAATAATTTAATTTTATTATATAAAAATTAAATTAAATTATCTTCTTGCAAATGATATTTTCCAAATTATTGAAGGCTTACAACGAAGGGATGGGATTGGATTGGAAAGAAAGAAGGAGATGACCAAAGCATACTCATCAGAATCGCTTCTCTGAAGCGGAGGACAGCCTTTTCCTGGCGTTCATCTCTTCTCGTGTTATCTTCAACTCGAATCTCATTTATAGGATAAATTAAAATCTCTTTTTTCATCTCACCACAATAAAACCAGTGGCCAGCTCCAGATCCAACATTATAAATATATAAATTCTTACTTTAAAATTATACAAATTATTTTTTGAATATTATTCTTATATTTTCTTTAATAATCCTATAATCGGTAAATAAATAGCATAAAATTTATAGAACAAAGCAATGACCGCACAAATAAGCGCTTGTGAAAAAATAAGGATTAATTTCCTTCAAAAGCAAAAGGCACATTTGATTGCAAACATGTACAAAAGAGAACGAAAAGATTTCATCATCAGGAACTCATTCAAGAAATCTATGCTGCTTCATTACAAGCATCTTCACAACAACAAAGGGATGCTACAATCTCCTTCATAGCCCCAGTCACACTTATCCAAACCAGCAAAATCACAATAAAGAGGAAAAAAAGAAAGAAATTAGTCTCTTAAAATATTCACTTTTCCTAGTGTTTACCAGAAAAAGGGGAAGCAAAAACAAAACATAACAAAACAAAACCCAATCCTAGAAGCAACACCCAGTAGATTTTGATGTCTCAATAAACTCGGATGTCAACAGTTAGGCTTCTCAATTGATCATTGCAGAGAGAGCTTCCATGTTTTTTATTAGAGGGTTTATGGTTTGCAATGCACCCAAGCCACAGGCATGAAATTCTGGACATAGCTGCCTGACTGGCAAATTGAACCCTGCAGGCCAGGCTAAGTTCTCCCAACATCTTGTCATTCACTACAACTGTTTCACAACCAACATCATATCCATCAAGATCTGAATCTGTTACCACCACAAATGTGCTATCATCAGAGGCTTCTGTACCCTGTTTGGCCTCCTCCCGAATTAGAAAATCTATACTTTTCCTTGCTATGATGCTGCCAGTTTCCTTCACCTTGAGAAGATAGTAATCTTGAACAGCCTGTATTTTCATTATTACCACATTATGAATTCAAGAATTACACGAAAATAAGCTTCATTGAAATATCCACGATATCCAATTCACTTGGTCTCAGCAAATTTAAATGCTATTCTCAACCCAGTTTGCTTACAAATGCTTAAGTCTCAAAATTTGTGCTTGGTCCTATCTGAAAGAAGGTAAGATTAAGTGTTGATGGCAAACTAAGAAGGTAATTTAGGAACAGCAGCCAGACTTGTCACAGGTGGTTGTGCTGAATAACTAAGAAATTTCCTATATAGCCAGACAATGCTTGATTTTCATGACTGAGCTGCAGGTGCTGCGAAAACACTTGAAAATGGAGTTGAATGGCATGATTCTATTAGATTCAGAAACAGCAGTTAGGTTAATGTGGTTCTGAAAGGCATAGGTGAATGGTTGTGATATAATTCAACACATAATCCAAGAGGGAAGCTTAGGTAGCGACTGGACAGCAAGATGGAGTTTGGGGCTGTGAACATGGTTCAATGGTGCACAAACACCCCAGTGGATGACTGCAGTGAGATGTAGCAAGGGTAGTGAGATTCATACAGATGGTCAATAAAACTAATTCAAAAAGAATGTGTATCTTAACAATTCCAATCTATCCTGAAAGTACTGGGAACAAACATTTGGAAAAAAGTAGAAATCATATCCCCATTTGCATTTAGAATTCCTTGTCAGTTGTTCAATCAATAACTTCAATT